>NW_027467782.1:30844334-30950966 GCF_004210375.1 Tachypleus tridentatus
AGCTTCAAACATGATAACAGAATTTGAAATTGCAATTTGATTTGATGAAACTTTGAATTGATAGTTACTGCTCAGAGACACAAGTGTAGAGGACAACGTTTCAAAAGTCTTGTCTTTAAGACTAAAGCGGAAGACTTTTGAAATGTCATCCTCTACACTTGTGTCTCACAAAAGCAGTAGCCATCCATTCCACAAAGTTCCATCATGAATATTCTGCCTAAACAATCTATCAAACAATTTGATCTTATATTTAAGTACTTCAAGCAATAAAACAACAAATTTATTTTTAACAATAGTAAGAGTTCTAAAAAGGTTACACCCTAATGAATCATTTAAAATTTAGATATAATGATGACAGATTTTTGTTTATATATATCCACAAGACCAAGGAGAAAAACTTGCTATTTAAATAATTGTTAATTAGAATGTTCCAGAAGTTATCTGAAATACATGTGAAATGATATCTTCTCTTGTCTTTGGTGACTTCATTTATTCTTGTTTTATCACAAGGTTAAAATAGCAATGTGGGATTAACAAAATTAACAAAAGTCAAATAGCTTAGGATAAGAGCACCCATGTATATATACACATATATGAATTTATGAACTAAAAACAAACAAAGAGACCACTATATAAGAATTACCAAATATATCAACATGTAATTTTTTACTTTAAATACATCTTACTATTAAAAACAGAACAAATACATTCATTTCATAAATTAGTAGTAATATTAAAGCAATGTAAAGTAAAATGGGGTACAGTCTGAAAATAAAATAATAATTTTAAAACACTAAAAAAACAATGAAATTTGGTTTGAATGTCCAACTGAGACTTTCAAAATGAGCTGTAGTTTCAAAGCATTACAAAAGATTCAAGTAAATTTGATCTAAGTGTGAAACTGTAACTCTGGTGCCAAAACAATGGTACAAGGCTTCAATTTTTAATGTCAAAACAATAAAGCTGGTTGAAAGATCTAACTTTTGATGCATAATACTCTGATAAATTTTGTTTTAAATTAAATTTGAAACACTACACAGTATAAGAAAATTATATATGTAAAAACTGTTGGTATGGGTAGAGAAAGCATTATGTAGAAGAGCGAACAATGTTTCGACCTTCTTCAGTCATCGTTGTACATAGAGCTTTCTCTAGTCATACCAGCCGTTTTTACATATATATTTTTCTCTACAAGTGGGTTTTGTCGTCATCACAGAGTAAAATAAAATTGTTTACAACAAAATAAAATAACAGAGAAATTCAGCCTAAATATGAAATTGTAGCTTCAAAACTAATACAATACTTGATTTCAGAATGACATAGAAGAAACATTCCCACATTAGCAGTACCATTACAGCAGAAAGAAATGTTTGGTTAGTAAAGAAAATATGAATTCATGTGCCTGCAAAACTTTGTTGATGAGAACTTAGCTCATAAACAGCAGCAGAGAAGTATTTCAAAGACACTGAAATTATTCAAGATGCCAGTTTTCCAGACCTTTGTTGGATGTGAGCAAGAATATACATTTCATATTTAAGACACAAAAAACTGGTTGTTACAGCCCAATTACATAATGAATTACTAAACACATTAAAAATAGAAAGTGCACAAAAAAACCTCTCTTTAGTGCACACAATGAAGGATGGAATAACAGGGGTATCTATAAACAGTTATTAATAAAGATACACACTTAAACATGATGTTTTCTGATTTCACATACAGAAGTACTATTTGATAATCACAATGATCCCTTGTTGGAGTCTCATTAGATTGACTGTGGATTTTCTTTGGCAGAAGAGAACCTGTCAAGTTAGTGAATTAAAATTAGGTCACTATATCATAATCAGGAGCAAGTAAATCAGAAAAACCAAAATATAAAAGATGTTAAGATAACAAAGCCTCAGCAAATGTTTCCCTGATGCTAGAGATTCTACACCAGCCTTAGAATGTTGGCTTTCTATTATTTACACATAATGTGGTATTAAACATCACAGATAACTACTGGCAATTTCTGAAACAAGAGGATGTGATATGTGGGCATGTCACATTGGGTCTGATTTACAAATTTACAATTTCTGGGATGTGTAACCAAATGAGATCGAAGACTATAAAAGTTATGCTTTGTGTGAGTGATTACAACATTATAAGAAATTATGTTAACTTTCATAGCTCTTGATGCAATGGAAAATGAGTTAGAGAAGAGGGTATTACCTACTGAGCAAATGTCAATTCTCACACTATGATGCTTGTTCTGAAAAAGATAAACCGATCACCAAAAGTATTACTTACTTGGCATGACACAAGATCTTAGTGTCTCACAATCAAAATTTAATTAATTTGTTATAACAATTAGAATAGCATAAACATCTCAGCTAATAATGCATATTATAACAGTATACAAGTTTTAAGTTCTTAATTCTAAAGGCAATATTTAAAAAACAGGATTTGTCAAAAGAGACTTCATAAGCTGTAGCTAAAATTAGCATGTGAGCATATTTCTTTGATGGAATTAAAACATTTCCATCATCTTTAAGTCCATCACCAATAATCCTCTTTAGATTACTTGTACCTACATCGCCAAAGCTCCCAATGTTCTGTAAGGCAACAACAGAAATAAACTGTAAAACATTGCTTCACTGCTTTAGCAAAATCAGTTTGTTTATTTTTTAGAGCCAGTTTTCATGTGTAACTACCACAACTAAGCATTGCATAAAAGTACTGCAACTTGAATGGCTTCAACAATAATGTTAATTAATTATTTCTTTCTATTGGCATTATCAAGATCTGAAATCAACTGTACCCCATTTTGCTTTTATACTTTACCAGAGTTTTGAATGCTGACAAAGTATGTCCATCCACAGCAAACAGGTAAGCTGTTTAAGAAGTTTTCAATATGCCTCTTTAGCTTGTACACCCAGAGTTAAGTTATCTGAGGATGAAGAGAGATGCTGGAAGCAAAAAAATCATCATCAGTAATACCAGTGTTGTCATGAAGACTTCTCATCATCTTTGGACAACTTTTTAAAACATTAAAAGCACAAGTGTATAATTGTATAAATTTTATGTTGGATACAATGTAATAGAATAGATTAATAAAAATAGCATAGCTTGAATTAATAAAATAAATGGATAGTATATCTGTGTAAAAGAAAATCATTGTGATTGAGAAAACAGAAATTCACCAAAAATAACTAGGTTATAGACTTACCAGTTTATAAAAAACAACAAAAATCAATTAGTGTGTGTGTGTGTGTATGTTTTCTTATAGCAAAGCCACATCTGGCTATCTGCTGAGTCTACCGAGGGGAATTGAACCCCTGATTTTAGCATTGTAAATCTATAAACTTACTGCTGTACCAACTGGGAACAAATCAATTAGTAGATAATACTATACACAGGATAAAATTTAATTATGTTCAAGTTAGTACTCAGTAAATAAAGACCACAAAATCAGTTCTCTAATTACCTTAGTATATGCTAATTTGAATTACTAACAAATAACCAAATTTAAAAGTTCACAGATAACTCAAAATCAGATAAAAACACATATATTAAACACATCATGACACACAAAATCGATGTTTAGGTGTCTTTTTAAATAATGTATAATATGAAAATTTAAATATTAACATACAGTTTGATACCAAACTTAAGAAGATAAAGTTATAAAATAGTAGTTCAATAAAATTTTGAATGTAAATTGACAAGTGCAATGATGTGGCCTTTGACCCATGACCCATCTGGAAAGGGTTAACAGTTACATACATAAAGAAATATTTACTTTTACATACCAGTTGCTTCATGACCTAGAATCAAATCATGAAGTGTGGGGTCTCTTGACGAAATGCTGCTACTTCTGCCCACTCCATCTGGTTCATCAATGAGGATGTACAGTTTCTAAGACAAAAAAATAGATGCATACTGATCAAAACTGAAAAAAGTAGTAATATAAAAACAATGCATTCTATCCTATATATATATATAAAAACATTTTTGCATTTGAATAATACTGAATATTCTTAGATCCCTTTATTCTTATATAGAGAGTGATTCTGAAGTTCATTAACAGGTAAGAGAGGCACAGGATCAGAAATAAGGTACACTGAGTCTGCCCTGTGACAGTACCATTGAAATAATGGGAAATTTTGTTGATATGAACCAAATAACCAAATTATCAGGATAAAAGGTGTAGACAATAAAAAATAAAAACATTTTAACATGAGTACTCTGAAAATATTCTTTTTGAGAGCTATAATTTTATGTATATGTGCATGTAAAGTTGTACTACAGAAGATGTAAGTCTGACAGTAGCAAAAGTTATAGTACAAATCTGAGTTTGAGGTACAAGCCCAGAATTCTATTATACAATTAGCTCATTGAAAGATTGTAAGTATTAAACTTTACACAGTTTGGTTTCTATTCATTTCATGAATATTGCAGATTCACACTTAAAATCTGTTTCAATGCAAAATTACCAATATCTATTGTTTTCCTTAAACTATTATTTTGTCATTTGAAATCAAACAGAATATTCTGGTATGTGATGTAATCTTAGTAGTATTAATATTTTATTATACAAAATTACAAGAGATATAATTTCAAAATTATTTACCTGCAAGAAAGCTAACTGTAGCCGTGATGATTCTTGGTTATTCTTGATTGATAATTCTAAATACATTAAAGCCCAAGCATAAGCTTGACAAACAAAGGAGCTAAAAGGTCTTCTGAACACTCTTCAGGAAGTCATAAACAGACTTATAGTTGGGATCATTATGTGGGTCCACAAGAGAAATAACAACTTTGTCAATTCATGCATTAGCAAAAGCAAATCACAAAAAACGAAAAATACATTGTCTTTACATGTAAAACATTTATTATAGATTAAGGAAAGTTGGTGTACTCATTCTATGCATGAGCATATGAATATACAGAACCACAACAGTCATCATGAGGTCTTAGTAATGGGTCACATCACAATAACTGAGAATAATTCTATTCTGTTAACAACAGAACCAAAACAGCCATCTTGAGGTCCTAGTAGCAGATTACATCTCAACAACTAAGAATCGTTTTTATTCTGTCAAGAACAAAACCCATAGGACCTCCATTAAGTCACCAATAATTACAAACCATGTCTTATTATGTAAAGGATAGAATCACAAAAATTTCTGTCAGGTCCAAGAAAAACAGGTCACCTTGCAAAAATGTGTAATTATGGGTTTTTATTTGTCAATAACAAAATCTTAACAACCTCCATCAAGTCAAAAGAAAATTGGTCACAGCACAATAATTTGGAATTTTATCTATTATTTTAACGATAAAGTTCTAAACAGAAGTTGATATCAGTTACAAAACAGATGTTGAAAGCAGCAAAGTTTGAATGAACTATAATAGTACAGATTGTACATGTAAACAACTTCAGATCTTTGAAGCTAATCAGAAAAACAATAAAAACCACTAAAGATGAATCCCAAAATACTGATGTTGCAATAATTTGACTCTACAATGAACTGAAGCATTTCATGGAGTATGTTGATATATATATATATAGAGCTAAAGGAGATGTGGCACAGAAACTGAAAAATTGCAAATGAATTCAACATTGAAACTCTGCCATCATTTATTAGCTGAATTTCTACTTTCAAGGGCAAGTTGGCAACAAATTTTGGTGGTTTCCACAAGATCATTTTATTATTAAACTGCAACTTACTTTGCTTGTTTTGAGAAATCGAATATTTTGTAAATTCTGGTTTTATTTATACCATAACAATCATCACATTTGCTTCCTTCCAGGATGAAAGCTCCAACACATCATTCTATAGTTTCTCCACTTTAAACCAAAATCTGTAAAATTGTCAGCTTATCAGATTTTTTTCAAATGAGACTGCTGACATATCTTGTTTCTGTTAAATGCAGTCAAAGTTTTCATCTGTGAACCAAGTTGAAGACACAATATACAATACAAGTACATAAGCCACATACAAAGATGAATTTCTCTTCATTATCAACGTAGTTCTAAAGTTTACAGGTTACATATTTTTAGAAGTTACATACAAATATCAATGAATAAGGTGTAACAGATAGTTTATACATGCTACTTCATTTTATATATGAAGGATAGCTTTTGCTAGAGACAGATCAAGAAAAATTATGATAACTAGAAGTCATTTAGCCCTTTGCTACAGACTCAGTATAATATACAAGTTCATCTACACATTTGCACACATTAAGTATTTGTACTATAACTTTTGATACAGCACATGTACCTTCACAAAATCTGGTAGACATTAGTACAGATACAAGTATTTTTTTTACAAAAATCAGATGTTTCATGAACTATTTTTATAAAAGATCTGTTTGTGAAAATTGAGTCTGTTTCATTACTAGTATGAGTGCAAAGTGATTTCATGTTATGAGTTAAAAACTGTTCTTCATCCCAAAAATCTCAAATATTATTTGCATAATCTCTAAAACTTCCTCAATATATTTCAGATGTTTGATTTCAGCAAAACTTTATACATTATGTTATTTTCTACACTCCAGCTGTGAAGTCTGTCACTTAACTAGCTTTGTAACTATCATTAAAAAATTAGAAATAAATAATTTTATTTTTTTAGTGCTATGATGATGACATATTGTAACAAATGTTTAGTTTAAGTAGACTAAGTCTCATAATGCTATATGTTACATATATATTTATTATGTTACTGACCTTCCAGTCATGCCTAGCTAGCATTGTGCAACTTGCATTGATCTGGTGCTCTCATATTACATATCCAGTAACATAAAACTGACCTTTAGTCTTTTCTGTCTTGGCTGTGTTTTAGTGGACTAGTATTTTGTAATATACAGACACATTTAAATTATTATACATTATATATATGTATATACATTATGACTATTTAGAAATAAATTATTAAACTTTTCTTAAAATATAGAAAAAAAAATGGGAAAAGCAAACAATTCTCTTCTCTCTACGATCTCTGTACTTGGTTGTTGCTGGACATAAGTTGCTAAGCCTTTTGAAATTTCACAAGTGGAGGATATCCAACAATTTTTTTTTAGGTTTTATACATACAGTTGAATAACCAAAAAAATCATAAGTAACTACACTGATACCATAGAATTCCACTTAGTAACTAGATTTATATCAATTTTAAAATATATGAAACTATGAGCAGACTAAAAGACACAACCGAACTCCTTGAAAACTTAGATTGAAAGAACACTAGCTTTTCGAAGATTAAAATAGCTAAAAAACCACTTTAGGAACATCTTAAGCTACTGATTGGTTATTCACATGTCATATACTGTAGTAAGAGTATATAATGGACTGTTTCAAAATTGGAAAGAGTTGAATAGGCCCACTGTGTTAAAGACCTCATACCTTTTATTTTATATTCTAGCTTGTCAAAGTTAGTAATCTGAGTTCCTAATTTGTATGAAACTGTGAACTTACCATTTTGACACCACAAACATCTAATTTTAAACTGTGCAGCATTAAACATAACATGTGACTCACTAAAATCAATATTTATGTTCTTTAATACTTATTTTTAAACTAAGAAATTAACTCATACATAACATTAAATAGTAAAATTATAATCTACAATTTGATTCCAAACTTACTGACATAAATTCATAAAATATTTGTTCAATACAATCTTGAATGCAAGTCAACAAACACAACAAGATGGCCTTTGATCCATGACCCATTGTAAAAGGATTAAACATTGTTAAGTCCTTAATACTGCATGAAAGTTAGACCACACAGTACTGAATATAATGCACCAGATTAAGTCACAGTATAACTATACACTTGCTAACATGGATGAAAAGGTCCTGTCACAAACTACAGCTCTTGAAAGAACATGATGACTTGCTTGTACATCTCTTGAATGTTAAAGACCTAAGTGACATACATAGGTTTGTGTACACACTACCATTTAAAATATTCAATTGCTCTTCATTAAACTATAAGTCAAACTCAGGGTTTAGATGGTGATGTATCAAAATGGAAACTAATGCTTTCTTAAACTAAAAATGCACTCCAATAATACTTACCTATGCAGACATTACAGCTATTTCATGATTTCTAAGGATTCCATATTTTGCCCATCTAAGCAGTGAAAATACTAACTTCAGTCTTTTATACCCAACTTAAATACCTTAGACAAGTTCTAACTAGCAAACTGCTCCACAAACTTTAATGTGCCTTCTAACTAGGTACTGTATATAACCATCTCATCCTGACAACACAGTCACTTTTCTGAGAAATACATTTGGTTTTAGTGGGAAGGTAGAACAGGAGAGTGTCAGTGAAGGTAAGTATTATCGAAAAATACATGTTCAGTTAACTTTCGAAATATACCATCTACTGACACTAGAATCCCATGTTAAGAAGGTGGAGGGGCTGGTGCAGGCATGATCCATACAGAAAGTGTCTTCATAGAACAGGAGTATACCAAGAAAAGAATAGTACAAGAGTGGGAGAACTGAACTACCTCCAGAACAGATATGCTCTTCACCTGAAACTTAATTTTATATCCAAGGTGGAACAGAATACGAGTAATCATTCGTATAGGTTAGCCTCAACCAGGTAGCCAAGGTTTGATTTAGGCAGTCATGAAAACTGTATCTCATGTTAGTGGTTAGGGTTATTGGACCACAATGTTTTGTGTGTGTATATAAATATATATGACTGATCTCAAACTGTAGCCAAAGAATGATGTTTTACACAATGAGAAAGTAACAACAACTAAGTGGACAAACCTTCTCCTCTACCTAAAGGAATCTAAAAGGCAACACAACAGTTTTAGAAATACAGGCTAGACTAATAATGAACTTAATTTTTCTTAAAGAACACTGTAGAAAATTTGTTACCCAAAAGTTATTACCACCACTAGCTTCCTACAGATGAAAGTCTTGTAGTAAATTCAATTATTTTACATGAGAAAATATTCTGGTAACTCTGCTTCAAATTTTGAAATTATTAGCCTAATAAATCATTACTTATTTCCTAGCAAAGTGACATTTTTATGTTGTAAAAACATAAATAAGGCTGTTAATCAATGACTAGAACAGGCATTTTAATTGTTTTATAATATTTACAGTCTTTAATTTCTCAAAGAAAAAGAACATAAAATACCAGTAACTTAAGCTCATGATTAATTAATGAGTATTCCAACTACCTTTCCCTTTATTTGCAGGCTTGGAGTTATTCTGGTTACTAGATCTCAACATCACAAAATACTGATGACACCAAACCGTTAAACAATCCAATATTGAAAACACAGTCTGGGCACTCAAGTGGCAAAGGTCAGTCTTCTCATGAAACTTCAATTTGCTCTGTTCAGCTTGGTCAACATGGCTTAGAACAGCCATAATCTCTGTAGATCTATAGACCCAAATACATAAAAGTTTTGTTTTTCTTTTATAATAACACATATTAATTCTAAATTTTAGTGAGATTAAAATCTACCTTGATTATCAACGTTAAAAAATTATTTCACATTCCATTTTGCTTTTAAAAAATTCTACTACTAAAATATGCAGCAAAATATTTCATAGATTCTTGTAATTTATAACATCTATGATAACGCAAAACTGCTGTGAACACATTATTCAGCTCACATTTTCAGTTCATTTTGGTATAAATCAGTCATCTTTACACCTCCACAATTCTGGGGATTTCATCTTAATATGTAGGACAACCACCATGAACAACAAAGGCAGTACAGCACTGATGCTGTATACTCGATATCAGAATGTTCATTAAGTTCTAAGGCATCAGTAATCACTCCATTAAAAACAAATACCTTCAGGGCATTTTCAGTATTCTGAATTATTTCATAGGATGTGATGAAGCTCACAAGAGTATCTCATGCATGAACAATGGATATGAAGACTGGTGACACACTTCACTCAATCCCCTTTTGAAGACGATGTACTGATTACTTCTACACAGTTAGAATGAAAATCATAATTCATTATGTGACAGAACACAGGATAATAGAATTTAAGGCATTAGTAGTCCAATCAGAAGATCGTAAAACAAAGTCTTCCAATGTTCATTGCTGTCAACACCAACTTGAATCACCATCATATGTACAATGTCTCCATATGAATATGGTATTTAACCTGACTCTGTGCTTCTTACCTTCTGAGAAGACAAGATGCCCAATTACAGGCCCAATCTTTAAAAGTGCTTCCTAGTTTGCCCATATATTGGGCATGGAAAGGAAGTCCTCTTGTTACTAGACATAATGTACCTATCAAATAATAACAGAAAACCTGATGAACTTTTTTTTTTTAACTTTTATTAAAAAAAGCAGAACAACTTCAATATTCAAATAACTTTTCAGTTTATGTAAAATATTAAAAAAATTGAGTTTTTAATGTTTAAACTATGCTAAAATACTGTTGAATTGTAATGTTTTATAACACAGTAAAGATAAAAGAAAAACATAACACAATGAACAATGTTAGAAAAAAAAATTGATAAGAAAGAAAATAACTGAAAATTACTGTCTAAATTTCATCATAATAAAAAATAAAATACATACCTAGAGTGCTGCAAAGGTACCAAAATTTCTTGAACCTCTTCTGAAAACCTGTTCCAAAGACTACCACTTGGTCTCACAATTTGTGACAACTCTCCACTTTGACAAGTATATATCTGTAAGGTTTCCTGCAGTGCATAAGATGCACAGTCCTACAAAAAGAAAAATGTGTAATTTTACATAAGAAAACAGTCATAAACACAGCATGAAAAACTTCAGTTCCAGAAAGAAGTGGAGAAATAAAAATAATAATAAATACACACAATAATACATATATGATACCTTATATCTTCACAGTAAACGTGTGACTGTGTTTACTGTGAAAGATATAAGGCATCATGTGCAACTGTGTTTACTGTGAAAGATACAAGGTATTATGTGTGACTGTGTTTAATGTGAAAGATATAACGTATTATGCAAGACTGTGTTTAGTGTGAAAGATATAGAAGAAAGATATAAAGTATAACGCTGTGACAGGTTCACTGTGAAAGATATAAGCAAGCCATATGTGCAATGTTTTACTGTGAAAGATATAAGGCATTATGCGTGATTGCGTTTAATGCGGAAAGATATAAGGCATCACGCAGACTGTGCGCTTACCTGAAAGATATAAGGCATCGCGTGTGACTGTGCGTTTACCGTGAAAGATATAAGGTACACGCTGCAGACTCGTGTTTACTGTGAAAGATATAGATCGCTGGTGACTGTGTTTTACTGTGAAAGATATAAGGTATTATGCGTGACTGTGTTTACCGTGAGATATAAGGCATCACGTGCGACTGGTTTAGTGCGAAAGATATAAGGTATGCAAGACTGTGTTTAGTGAAAGATATAGAAGAAAGATATAAAAGTATCACGCCAGGACTGTGTTCACCGAAAGATATAAGGTATCATGTGCAACTGTGTTTACTGTGAAAGATATAAGGTATTATGTGACTGTGTTTAATGTGAAAGATATAAGGTATCACGCAGACTGTGCTCAACGAAAGATACAAGGCATCGTGTGTGACTGTGTTTACTGCGAAAGATATAAGGCATTATGTGTGGACGTGTTTATTGTGAAAGATATAAGGTATTATGTGTGATTGTGTTTAATGTGAAAGATATAAGGTAATCACGCATGTGTGATTGTGTTTACCGTGAAAGATATAAGGTATGCGTGACAGTGCTTACTCGTGAAAGATATAAGGTACGTGGTGTTTACTGTGGAAAGATATAACATCGTGCGTGGACTGTGTTTCACTGTGAAAGATATATAGGCATCGCTAAGTGATCTGCGTTTTACCGTGAAAGATATAAGGTATTATGTGTGACTGTGTTTACTGTGAAAGATATAAGGTATCATGCAGGATCTGTGCTTTAGTGTGAAAGATATAAGGTATTGGTGCAAGACCGTGTTTAGTGTGAAAAGATATAGAAGAAAAGATATAAAGTATCATCGCCAGTGACTGTGTTCACCGTGAAAGATATAAGGTATCATGTGCAACTGTGTTTACTGTGAAAGATATAAGGTATTATGTGCGGACTGGTGTTTAATGTGAAAGATATAAGGTATCACGTGTGACTGTGCTTACTACCGAAAGATACAAGGTATCGTGGTGTGACTGTGTTTACTGTGAAAGATATAAGGTATTATGTGTGACTGTGTTTAATGTGAAAGAGATATAAGGTATCATGTGACTGTGTTTACTGTAAAAGACCTAAAGTATTAACAGGAATATGAGAGGATAATGGATGATGATTTCCTTGATAAACAAATCCCAATTCAAGGGGAGTGGGAAGACTTGTAGTATGCATCAAGAAAAGTTCACATACAAAGGGCAACACCAAATAAGAACAGTTAATCTTGTGAGAGATGGCAAGTACATACATTGAAAATACATTTCAGTATAGGGAAAATTAAGACTCTGATATAATTATCTCCCTCACAATATTAGCTAGAATCTTACATTGATAACAAGGAGGGACCAGTGTGAGGATATGACAAAGAATATTTTAAAATTATCTGAAGGATATCTTGGAAATGAAAGAATCGGATCTGAAGATCATAGAAAGGGGAAGTGGACCATTTCTGAGCCAGGGATACTCTTCATCCGATGGATATGGAATGTGTGAAATATAAGGGAAAAAATGAGAGGAGTACATCAGAGTGAGAGAGAGAATGTGGCAAGAAAGTGGTCATAACCAATACTGTAACTCAATCTCAAAATAGGAAAGGCAGGTAAACAAAAGATACACACCCAGGTGTACAGCAGCTTTGATGCAATGGACTACACATAGTAAATCAACTACTTTCAAAACATGCCCATGGGATACCAACATCCATGTGAGTGTAGAATAAAGAGCATACCCTCTTTACCTCAATCCCATGAAATGGGGAATTGAAACCCACTCTAATTCCTGGGCATGACACTAGGATTAGATCTGAGCTATTGAATTGGTACCAATAGAATGTCTGTTGCATGCAATCAACTCCCATAACTGTGAAATGGGCCAGGACCATCCATAGACAATATCATACCCCAATATTAAGATGAGAAAACAAGAAACAAGAGATAGCCAATGACAGAACCAGAACAATTTCACAAATCATTGCTGTGACCCACAGCCAAGATGAGAGAAAATTGAGTTAGGAAGATAGTTAACTTGAAATATGTGTGAGAACTTAAGTAAATGAGTTCACTCTAAATTCAAAACCTTCTTATAGTGTAACAACATTTAGTTGAGAGTAGAATGACAGTTTCCAATAAAAGGGATGAATTACATCTTGATGTCTCATTCTGTTGTCAATGGTTATCATAAAGAGAAGAATATCACATCATCTACACCCATAAAATACCACCAACCCTATTCTGTAATTGATTGGTTAATTGTGAGTAACTCATTCAGCTGGGTGCCTACAGGGTCAACCACCTCAGCAATTTGGAACTGAGCTGTAAGGATGCCCATACTCCACTTGAAGCAAGGAAGGTGACAATGTGGTGGTGAAATCCAAAGCAGTATCACCACATAACCACAAAATCTTATTTTGAAAAATCAGACCATACTGAGTTATTAATTCTAGGAATGATTGGGATGGACAACAAACCCCTTCTGTTTTCCCATTCAGTCCAAGGGTGATACAGTCTGGGATGGCTTATTATGAAACACGAAATATCATGAAAATCATGAACCTATATGTGATTTTGTGGAACACCCCATCTCAATGGTGAATGTGAAGCCATGGAAGATAAATTGAACACATCATGAAGTACAGTGTGGATTTAAAGTTTATAAAAATCCTGGTGTCTGACCACAGAACAGGATCAAAATAATGATGAATGAAAAGAAGACCTGTGAAAAGAAAAAGAAAAGTATAAATAGAAACTTAACAGTCAGTCACACAGAATTATGAAGAATGGCTACAGGTGGAAGATAAAAACCCCAAACAAAGAGGAAACTGCAAATATAATGGAAGAGTTAGAATGGATGACAATGGCAAGCAAGGGAAAAGTGAAATTGTCAGATCTGATAGGAGTATACCTAGAACAAATTCAGCAGGAGAAATAACCAACTGAAACAAAAGATGGACCTAACTGGCAAAAAAAAGTAGGTAAAAGATCATGAACAGAGGAGGATTGCCAGAGGATAAAGAAAACGTATCCTGGTAGGAAGCAGTATGTCAACAAAGAGCTCTCACTGAGCACAGAAGCCTACACGGATAAAGTCAAGGGGAAAGATGGAAAATGGAAGAAAAGGAGGAATCACCATCTCGAGCTGCTAACAATAATGCCATATCCCCAAAAGTGATAGAACCTTGTGAGCAGTAAATACAACCTTAAAAAAGAAAAAGCTCTTCCAAACCTAAGCACTGTCAAATGAGAAGTGATAGTTCAGTAGAGGATCTTTTGATAGTTTATTTATTCTATTTACCTGATGACGATTTAAAACTTTCTCCATTTACAGTGTGTTTCAGTGGCGAGTTATGATTGTCACAATCTGTATTTTGTTCAAAGCATATATACAATCCAAAATGGTATGCAGCATTTGAAATATATAAAAGCACATTCTGCTGTCATTATTGAAGTCCAGGATTTGGTAACACACCTAAAATGGCTATGTTTTGTTGCACTGAACTTCTTCACCCATTTGTATCCATATTTTGAAGACCACAGGAGATTCAAAACATGTTTGTCCATATTTCAGCTCTAACATCAAGGCCAAAACCATTTGTTGGGTAAGAAAGCAACCGTAATGTAAACTAAACGTCATATCTCACTGAATATCTAGTGATTGTGATCAACAATTTGTTTTGAGATTTCTGAAAAAAATTTAATATCTCATGTATAGTGAAAGAAATAAATGGCAAGGTTCATAGATAATTAAGATTATATTTTAAACTAATTTTAAAATAAATGATTAAGTTTTTAACAAATGAAAACTTAAATTTAAGTAAAGTGAAAATAAAGTATTTTTTCATCTGTGCAACTTTTGTAGGTAGTCTAATTATTCTAACCATTTCTCAGCATGTCAATGTGAAATAAAACCAATAACACAGAGTCAAAAGACACACTTCAGTATAAAAAATAACCACTCACTTGTATTCTGGTGTCTTCAGCTGCTAGGAAGGACCTAACTAGCTCTTGAACCAAAATCATAAGCAAAGTTTTCATCTTCTACACTTAAATAAAAAAAAATGAAGACTTTGGTTCTCACTCAATCTCCTCATTTCTAATCTAAAACAAAACAAAAAGAAGATAAACATTTATTTAAGTTTCAACTCAAACTTCTCTACTTCAAAATAATCTGTATTCCTATATATGATTTTGAGAGAGCTAATATGGATATTAGAACTTTAATTAACATAAAGCACAGAAGAATATTTTGATCTTCTCATGTAATCTTCAGGTTAACAAAGAGAGAGTTTGCAAACTGACTCTGCTTTTATGTTAATTAAAGTTCTAATATCCATACTGAAGCTGTCTTCAGAATACATTTTACTTGAAGTGTTTCTCATCTTCACGAATGTATTCCTATATATTACAAATAACTTATGAACTGTTGTTTAGAGATGCACATAAATTATTCATGCAAGTTAATGTAAAAAAAATGAAAAAAATGAAGGGCTTTCCAACATCTTTTCTAAAACTTGTCATTTACTAGGATATATTTTACTGATTTTAACAGATACACGAACTCCAATAAACTAAGTTTATTATATTTTGTAACAAAATAATTGCACTGAATACAATAAATAAACTGCAGTGAGTCCAATACAGCTAAAAACAATAGAAACAGGTTACTGAATAAGTAATACTGAATTCTTCAGTCTTCATGTTCCCTTAATTATACTCTTTTCAATTTCAGTGCAATAACAAGTGATATGAGCCTTGCATCTTTTTCCCTAAATACTGTTCTTTACCTGCAGTTTGCAAAAAAATCAACTTGTATTTATTGAACACATTACTCAACTTGCCAAAAGGATTGCTTTTAAACCTGACTGACTGCTTAAACATAAAATACATCACCATCCAAAATAATTCAGTAAAGTAGATTCAATCATATTGTCATGAAAAACTTCCTTCACATTATTATGTATTATAACCACTATTTTAGACTTTATGATGTTTCTATATAATTGTATTTCATGACTGTTAAGCACTTTCTCATTTTATTATGGTAATTCCACCTAACAAAGAAATGGAAACTTTGTTAATCAAAACAACTTTGATATTTCTACATTGTGTTCAGTTGGTTGGTGCTTTATTGGCACAAACCAACTAGACTATCTACACCAAACAAGCAGTAAAATAGGAAAAGGAATGTCTTATAAAAAGGCAAAAAATAAATTAAATTAAAACAAAACAATGTCCAAAATTTGTATAAAAATCTAAATAGAATTAAAAGGCAAATGGCCCATAAAAAAGTTAAAGACATGAGGAAGTCGGACAGTGTTACCATTTCCAATGTCAAAGGTAAACCCATACTTAAGGCATATAGAAAATGGTGCCATCACTTATGATTGGTGGCTCAGTTGCAGATGAAAGAAAATAATGAGTTAAAAAGCTGTGACCAATGCATAACCTAGTAAGGACAACTTCCCCCTCTCAATCATTTGGAGAAAAACCTTGGCAGGTTGTACAGAAACACCTTCTTTAAACCATATGCATAAATAGGAATAGAAGAATGGTTTGAAAGATATTTATGCTAAAGAGATAGTACATTCAATTGGAAATATCTGCCTTCCTCAGATGACTCAAAGAAAGATAAACAAGTGGGAATGATAATAAGCTATTGCAGTATGGGCTGATCAGTGGAAACAGCAATGACATCCAATGGCACACCCAATTCTACCAGTGCACCTGAATATGAAGGCTAAAAAGAAGAGTGGCAGACTGTCTATTCTAAAAGAGCACAGCTCACTGAGGAAGATAGAACCTCAAGGGAATGCTGTGGTAAGGATTAAAGTTTAATAGCATATTGCCAGAAGCAGGGCTGAAAACCTGGACCTGGGCAATCACTGGAAAGAATGGTGGGAACAGAGTGAGGAGTAGACACTGACTTGCCAATTCACTTATCCAAAGAGGGCAAAATACTCTTCACATTGTTGGAAAATAAATCTTTCTGCACTCGCACTGCAGCAGTGGTACATAGTGCAGAAGCATATGTCTGAATGAGGTTGGGGAAAAAAATAATTTCTGAGTTTCAAGCTAAATGTTGTCAACTGTTTTAAAACACTGTACCTCTTTCTCCTCCACCCACCTAAGACAAGGACAAAGTAAAAGAGGTGACAACCACTACTTTTAATGTAATGTGGTTCCAGTTTGTACTCATATGCATTGTGGTCTTTGCCACCACAAAAGTGCATGTCAAAGAACTACGATGTGATGTCTTTGAAATCAAAACTGCTGGCACTGAAAAATCAAGAGAAGGTTAGGAATATACCCACACCTTACAATTCAGGTAGATGTCAAGGCAGACAGATGTAACAATTTAAATGTCAAAATTACGACACTGGTTGGCAGCATAATTCTGTCCTTGCAAGTGAAGAAATGGCTGCACAACAGAAACTCCTTGGTTGGGGAAACAAGCAAGAATCTCCAACTCAGGAATGTTCTTCAAATTACTCTCAACAATTACTCCTTGTAAAGAATTCACAGTAGCAAGGGGGAGTAACATCAATGAGTATATCCCCAATGGCCTTAAAATTCAGGAGGTGTTCACTGTGTTTTGGGGTTGATATTTCCACAAAGATGTCCCCAAAACATAGCTTCTTGATGGACTTGGGAAAGCTAATATTCCACTCTAATCCCTTTTAAATGAAAATGGGAGACATATGCCCTAAGGATTAATCAGATAAAGAATGAAGGATTAAAAATTGTGCTACAAGATCTGATGGTTGTGGTGATTTTCAAGGATTACGGAATTCATAAGAGTGAGAGGAAGATTTACTACCCATTGACCCTGCCCACAATGGAGTCCTATGAGGCTACACGTTTCAATGCTAAACAAGGACATTGCAGCTACACCAGGGTTTCATGAACATCATACCCAAACACCAACATCTGACACAATGTCCACAACACCTGTTGAAAACGTCCAAAACTGGTTCTCAGGTTAATCCTGGAAGGGGTCACCACAAGGCCACCCATCTACAGAAAGTAAACTAAAAATATGGAACCTTTCCTGGTAAGACCCTTACCACACAAAAAGAATCACACCAAGCACATAGTGTTCAGCCTTTAAATTTTCTTATACAATAATATCTATTATTTAAAACACAATCCATGAGTTAGGGAAACATTTATGGTGGGTTCATCCTTCTCTCAAAGTCTAAGAGTACAATACAAGATTTGGTTCTTCTGTTCTGTAAAGCCATTTTCTTTGCACTAGGGAGGGAACACTATACTTTACTTGTTGATTTAAGATAACTAAATGTGAGGGATGCAAAAAGAAAACACTTTTACTATTTTGTGCAAGAGGAACAAAATCCAGCCAACTGTCAAAAAAAGGACAGAGTGACACACATGTAGCTTATTAGATTTAGGGCATGTACCTGACTTTACTTTACATGAGTGCTTTTGAATCACATGTCAAAGTTAATTTCATTATTAGTATAGATGTATATGTAGATTTTACTAAGTAATAACAATAAACACATCCAACTTTTTGTTACTGATCATGTTTTTATTAACCAGGAAATCACTGCTCATGGTCCTGCAAACAGTTGTGGATTAATGTTATAAAAAATAGCCCTAGTCATTCTTATTCCTCATATCAACTTCATTTAAGGTGGGTGTAGTGTTTTGTGTCGTGACTGTGCTGTGCACATTGGAGGAGACACACTCCACTTCAGAGGTGCTACCTGGAAGGGCTGCAGCAGTTGTCACAAGTTGGTGAATTAGTGAAGAGAAATGTGTGATTTTATAAATGAGAACAGAATGTGATTATATGTAGTTCTTATTGGTGTCTTCTATCACTTCCTTCAGCTGGACAGAAGATTCATCAATATCAAGGCTGTACTATTTTGATGATCTCTATTCCACTCTTTTAAATTAATAATTTTTACAAATATTATTCATTGAATACGACTTTAATAGTATCTGTTCTTCACTGTATAAATAAAAGCATAAATATTCTTCACTTCAAAAAATGCAAAAGGATCAACCAGAAAGTGTTCTGGACTTGGAAGGATGTAAATAGGCCTTTACAGTTACAACATATCAAGAGTGTTCTTAAAAATGAAAGAACCTACAACATCAAATTACTATGAAAGTGGTAAATTCAAAAGGACACAATGTTACATCCTGATGAAAATAATTTTGATTTTGAACACCTTTGGTAGACCTGTAACATTGCATCACCATGAAAGTTTTCTCAGCTCTAAATGTTACAAGACCTGTAATATTAGGTAGTCATAAAAGTGTTTTTGGTTCTAAACGATGCAAAAAGGCCTGTAATAGTCATGAAAGTGTTCTTGGTTCTAAATGATGTAAGAAGACCTATAATGTCAAATAGTCATGAAATTATTTTTGGTTCTAAAATGATGTAACAAGACCTGTAATATCAGATAGTTATGAAAAGGTCATTGCCCTTGAAAGAAGCAGCAGGCTCTTCATTATTATATCTTCATGGAACTTTCCTTGGCTCAGAAAGTTGTAATGGGACTTGTAATGTTATGATTTCATTAAAGTGCTTTTGGATTTAACCCTCTCATCATGAATTCAGTTAAAATGACCAAACACATTACCTCTTTGTACTCATTTCAAGTCTTAACAAAACTTGGTAGTCTTTCAGTTAACATTACAAGTCTTTCACACACAACAAAATCATATTTTTTGAAGTATTTTTAACAAACTACAATAAAGGTTTGTCTGTAAATATATTATGTATTTGTTTTGAGGATCAGTGTGTAAAGATTAAAATATTTTTCTCCTCCAAAAGTTTCAGTATTCCTTTGTGCAATTTATAAAACCACTTAAATACATTTCAAATGTTTTTCCCAGAAAACTTCATATTTCACCTTTCATTTTCTCTACCCTATCTTAAAACCAGATCGGTCAGTTCGATTAATCTCCTAACCACCATTAAATAAAACTAAATTACCCTCTTTTATTCTTAGAATTGTAACATGAAACTACTTTTTTGTTTATCTGATGTAGTTTTAAGCTCATAATAGTGCACATACATTTATAATCAAATTTTGTTTTCTTGCACTTTGAACCTTTTCTAGCTACTATCTGTGCCATTATAAGGTTTAAATCACTTGGAGCACATGCAGTTCACTTTTGGGTGCCTTAAGCCTGAAACACTTTTATCATATTATTTATTTTACCTAATTTAGTCTTTACTAACCTGAGGAACAAAAAAAGATCCCTACTTTTATATTTTAGTTACTATTTATAATAATAAATAACAAACAAACATGAAAATCAAGAAATAAAGTATTTACCAAAAACTTCTTGTTTCTTGCTGTTGATTGTCAGTGAAACTTAAGCCTGTACTATTTTATACTAATGGTAGTAATGCACTAAACAATTATTATTTATTTAAATAATATACTGAAGATCACAGATTAACTACTGCGACAAGAGACTTTACAATTTTATCCAAGCTAGTCATTGTGATTCCTGTGGGAACCAAAGTTGTATTATAAGTGAAATTCATGCCAACCTAATCAAAACATAATTTAACACATCAATTGACAAAAGAAAAGCTTGACTTTCTACTATCTACAAGTAATATGTAATTAAATGTAAGAGAGAATTAGTAACAAATTCTGAAAAGGAGGATGTGACAGATGGCAAGGGAGGATCTGATTTTCTATTTGATAGCTCTGTAACCAAATAAAATTGAAAGTAGCAACAATCACAGTTAGTGAGAGATTTGTTTTAGAATTTCTCACAAAGCTACTTGAGGGCTATCTGTGCTAGCCATCCCTAATTTAGCGGTGTAAGACTAGAGGGAAGGCAGCTAGTCATCGTCACCCACTGCCAACTCTTGGGCTACTCTTTACCAAGCGAATAGTGGGATTGACTGTCACATTATAACGCCCCATGGCTGAAAGGGCGAGCATGTTTGGTGCGAATGGGATAACGAACCCACGACCCTCAGATTACGAAGTCGATCGCCTTTAACACGCTTGGCCATGCCGAGCCGTTAGTGAGAGAAACAACAATTTTATAGTAAGTACTTTAAGCTTAATTTTGTACTTTTTCAAGGGGTGGTGGGTAAAACAGAGAAGAGAAGGAAGAATACTTTGGGAAAATTCAGGATGTTTTTAATATTACCTTGTAGAATTAAGAACTTAAAACTTACATACTATTAAAATATGGATTACTAGTCAAGTTCTTATGTTATAATAATTGTTGTATCATAAACAAAAAGCAGTTTAGTAAAAGTTTGAATGTAAGACACTAAAACTTTGTATCATGTGCAGTAAAGGACACCAGGAGTGAAATAGGGTCGATTTATATGACCAACCACGTGACCTCTTTGTACTTGTTTAAAATCTTTTAGATTAAATACTTTAACTTTCAATATAGTGTGTATATCTTCACAAAATATGGCAGTGTTTAATTTTATATTGTAAGTCTTTAACATACAAATATATTATATTTTAGAAGTATTTCTAATAAAATAAAATAAATATTTGTCCATAAGTATATTGAGTATTTTTTTATTTTAAAGTCCGTGTGTCAAGTAATTTTCACATCTAAATTAAAAATACTTTTCCTTATCTCAAAGTCTCAACATTCCTTTATTTAATCCCTAAGACTTCCTAAATACATTTAAAACTGTTTCTTTTCACAAAATTTGATAATATATGTATATTATTTCTCTAACCCACTTCAAAATGAGATTGGTAATTACGATTAACTATGCAACCATAAAAATAAAATAAAATCTGAATTACCTACTTTAATTTCTATAATGACTTCGTATAGTAATATAACAACCCATTTGTTTATCCTAATTAGCTTTAAGTTTGTAACAATATGCATTTATTTATATTTAAATTTAATTGTTTTATTGATTTTGAGACATGACTTACTACTCTCTGGATGCTTATAAGTTGTAAATAACTCTGGGAATGTGCAGCTCCATCATGCTATTGAATTACATTTCCAACGAGCTACTAAAACTAGTAAAAGCAGCTTACATGTGAGCCTCAAGAAGCATCTTTATTTTATTATACATAAAAAATAACCATGGAAAACAAGAAATAAAATACATCACAAATATTTTTTTGTTTGCTCTCGGTTGTTAAAGAGAGTTAACCCTAATTTTGTATACTATTTATTCATTGTATTGCAATTAATGAGTTTTATTTAATTAAATACTACTCCAAACAATATAAACTAATAACATGCAAAAGTATACAAATTCCATTACCCTCAAAATTTTTCTGGCTTTTGACTAGAACAATGGTCATTACAAATTAATCCAAGCTAGTCATTAAATTTCTTAGAGGAACATTGTTCATACTCTGAGAGAAACTGACATTTAACTGTTCAGAATAGAATGTTATACAACACGGCATTTGACAGATGAAAACCTTGAGTGTCTGCTGGTTATAGGTAATATATAATTAAATGTATGAGTGAACTACTAATGAATTATGAAAGAAAAGATGTGATGGGTGGGTGTGGCAGAATGGGTCTGATTTTATATTTGATAACTCTGTAACCAAACAACGTTGAGGACTATAATAAAAGTGGTTTACCTGAGCAATGACAATTTTATGGAGAAATGTTTATGTACAATTTCATACTTTTTTAAGGATGATGACAGGATAGGAAAAATTCTGTATTTTTCAAATATTACCTTATAGAGTTAAGAACTTAAAACTTATATGCTATTAAAATATAGATTATTAGCTAATATTTTATGCTATTCTAATTGGTATAACATAACCATAAAGTTATTTAATAAACATTTTAATGTGTGACACTAAACCCTCGTGTTATGCACTGTAAAAATACCTCAGTGGATAGGGTAAAGGATGCAATGGGATACATAGCATAATATCCTCATTAAAATGTTTTTTGCTCTGAAAGATGCAGTAGGGTTTATATTATTACATCTTCATGAAATTGTTTGTGGCTCAGAAAAATGTAAGAGGAACTTTGTTCTAAAGGATGCAACAGGACCTGTAAATCAGATCTTTGCGAGTGTATTTGACTCTGAAAGATGTAAAAGGTCCTCTAACATTAATAGAGTGAGAGTGCTCTTTACTTTCAAGTATGTGACAAGAATTGTTTACCTCACCATGATTCTGAACAATCATCAGATCAACAGGAAATTGCTCTTTACTATAAAAAATTTAATATAATATCTAGCATTAAATTTTTAAGCAATCGTACACTGCTCTAAAGTGCAGATCTGTTATTAATTCATACCAACTATCAGTTAAATGCTCTTTTATTAGATATAAAAAAAAGTTTGTACAGAATTGCTCTATCATAGAAGAAAGAGAGAATATTAAACATTTATCTTATAAAGATATAACAGAATATAATCCTCAAAGGTAAAGTGCACTAGTAGATGTATCATTAATATTATATTTTCATAATGTGTATTACTAAAAGTGTTTTAGTACAAAAAAACATTAATATATTTATGAAAGCTTTAACTGCACCTACAAAATGTTGATCTTTATTTGTGTCTCTAACACAGATGCTTTGTTTTTTGTTTTAAGATATTCACAGAAACTTATTCATTGGCCATCTGCACTAGACACCCACAATTTTTAACTGACAATTTTGAGGAAAAACAACTAGTTATCAAAATCCACTGCCAACTCTTGTCTGACTACTCAGTATGATTTGGTTGTCATGCTTACAATGCATGCACAGCCTCAAAGTGTGAAGCACGATTTTTATTTCTAGTAGCATATGAAAAGTCAAGCAAATTAACCAGTAATCTAAAGTTGTAAAAAAGAATAACATAAATAAATATGAACTTCATACATACCTGTTTTCAACAACTAAAAGTGGAATATAGTAGCAACTCCTTGTGGGTGAAACTGAAGAAGGGGCAGTAAAGCAGTCATCACCTGGTTAAGGAGGGATCCAAGAGATTGCAATTCCACACTGACACAAAGAAACAAAAGGTTAAATTCTGTATTATATAATTTTTAATGATTAGTCATACTTTCATATGCCTGAACATGCAACTATGACCAAATCCCTAAAACCATGATATTTTATGAAAACTGAAATTAGGATGCCATATTATAAATATGCTAATAAAAAACTAAAACAAAAAACATAAACATGTAATGCACATAAACAGCACTTATGAAAACCAGATTTTGAGTGAGAACTGACAACAAAAAATGGACAATTTCTATTTTGGTCCTAAAATATGTTATAGATTCTTAACTTTTAACTCTTTCAACATGGGCTCGGTCAATTTGACCAACCATGTGACCTCTTTTGTACTCATTTAAAATCTCTTTTGACATAATACTTCTAACCTTAAATAATAGTGTGCATATCTTCCCATAGTTTGGCAGTTTTCAGTTAATGTTATAAGTGTTACACAAACAAGAAAAATATTTTTAGTGAAGTATTTTCAATAAACTAGAGTAAAGATTTGTCAGTGAATATATGGATCACTCCATTTGCAAAGTAATTTTATGTTGAGATTAAAATACTTTTCTTAATCTCAAAATTCCAAATTTCCTTTGTGTCATCCCCAAAACCTTTATAGACATTTTAAATGTTTGTTTCCAGTAACTATTTACATTTCATCTGTTATTTTCTCTACCCTAACTCAAAATGCGATCAGTCATTTTGGCTGACCTAGTAACTGTAAATAAAACCTGAAATTTACATATACCTGTTAAGAACAGAATGTAATATATCATTTGACACATAAAACCTTAATTTCCTATTGTTTATAGGTAGTATGTAGTTAAATGTACAAGAGAACTATTAACATATCTTGAAAGAGAGGGTGTGGCAGGTAGGTGTGGTAAAAGGGTTTTCTATTTATATCTCTGTTATCATGCAAAATTGAAGACAATAAAAAATATGGTTTGCCTGAGCAATAACAATTGTATAGTGAGTAACGAATGTTTAATTTCTTAATTTTTCAAAGAATTGTGAAAAAATAAAGATGACAAGATACTTAGCAAAAAATACATAATGTGTGTCATACTAAGGGAAATTCAGAATTTGAGTTAACATTGTCTTGTAAAAGTAGGAGCTTAAAACGTATACTGTTAAAGCATGGATTATTAGCTAAGCTTATATGCTACATTAATTGGTACAACATAAACAAAAATTAGTTTAATAAAATATTGAATGTAAGACACTAAAACTTTGTGTCATGGTCAGTGAAGAATACATGGGTCAAATGAGTTAATAGTTACTGAAGAGATGAGATAGACAGATGGAATCTTACCTTCACATTATGACAACGAGATAAGTAGACTGATCCTAACCTTCATACATAACTAAAAAAGACAGATTTTTTACATTTAAGATCGCCAGGAAAGTTTACAGATTTCAACCACTACAAATCATTCAACTTCAGTAAATTAACTTCAGACATTGAATATCTTTGTTGATAAAAAGTCAGCTTGTAATAGACGAATGGCTGGACGGAAGAGAAAAAAGAAGGTTGTTACCAAGTTCATCCAAAATGTACTAATTTAACAAATGGGGTACCTCAGGGTTCAGTCTTAGAACCTTTATTCTTTTTTATTTAAACAGGCATTGAACTGTTGGAAAGGGTTCTGAGTAGGTGTACTTTAATGACTATGTTGAAGGGGTGAAATCTCTCAAATCAATAAAAGCAATGATATGGCCTTTGATGCATGACCCATCTGAACTGAGTTAAGAATCTAGTTCAAATTGATGTTTATTGTATCAAAATACTAAATCTATAGTTTTGTATGAATTAGGGACTCAAATTACTGATATATATATTACAAAATCAAAACATCATATCTTTTATAATCGTTCAGATATGGTTTATGTACTGAATCATGCATAATGGCCCAATTCACCACTTTCCATTATTGGAAACAATATCTTATATAAGTAAGTATATTATATCTTATATAATATAAGTAAGTAACTAATTTCATTACACAGTTCACTGGTTAGAAAGGAAGGACAAGGCAGTATCTGATGAAAATCCCTAAATATGAGTGGAATGTTTAAGAAAAAAGTGTAAGTTAAACATTATCCGTAGGAGAATCGAAAAATAAGACAAAGTTAAAATCTAGGTAGGGGATAAAATGGGTAGGATTAAGAGAGGGTTTTCCCAACACTGGCAACAGAGATCTCAAGGATATAGAATCAAGAAGAAAATTTGCCTGATGGTAAACTAAGGCAAAAGAACAAATGCCACGGTTGGACAAGGCTTGCAAGTACTCACTTCCAAAAGAGAGACAAAATGCTCATTGTGAAACAATATCTAGAAAAGGAAGGAAATATTATACTGCAAAAACATGTCCATAAAAAAATAATAAAACTGAGGTAAGTCTCACATATTCAGCAGTCAAGGTCTAGAAAGGCAAGCCATGATCAGGTGGAAGAAAATTAACATTCATCTCAATGGGTTTTGCTATAGTAGGAGGAAGGCAAACAATATCTGGAGAAAGTAGGATGTACCCTGACCCTCAGAGCTCCTCACAAACAAAAGTAATAGTAAAACATATAAATTATAAAGAACAACAAAAATGAAATAACTGATAAATTGTAAATGTTGAGAAATTGTGTGGTGAAATAAACATATGTATCAGATGTTATGCATTAAAGCAAATAAAATATTTAATTTAATTATTAATTTACCCCTGAGGTAGAAATATAGGTAATTAAAAAATAACAGACTCTTTTAAGCCAAATTGAACAGTGAAGATGAAATATATCACTAAACTCTAATTTAAAAATACTAACCTGACAATAAGCATGTAGAATACTAGAAGTCTGTGTGGACCCTGGCTACAGGGTTCCACATAAACCAAGTTAATAGGGAAAAGTATACGAGACAAATAATAATGAAAATTAAACAGAAGTTATTTTTTAAAAGTAAGTAATTGTATGTAAACATTAAGATATGTATGAGACACGATATATGAAAAAAAAACAATATTGTTAACCCAATAATTGATATACCAGTAAGATAAATTACACGTAATCCTAAAATAACAAAAACCAATGATAAGCCTAATTGAATGGTATAGAATGCAGGATACAACTAAGCCTAAACCTAAACTAAACTCTTAGTACCAATCTACCAAAACTTATGTTATGGAGCCCAAATAACAACAGATAATGATACTAGCAATAAAAATGTTATAAACTCATAACTATAGATGTTTAATCTGCCCAAAGTTGGCAGACTGTATTTAAAAATGTGCAGACCACCAAACTCAAGTCAAGGCACAACAAATGTCAGCACTCTGGAGAATCAATATAACAATGAAAAAAAGCTGATTATTTTGCAGTAGAATACCACCACTAGAAACCTGTATAAATGTGCTAATAGAAAATATAACTTCTGAAATGGTAACTTAGAATGTGTAATTCATAATTCAAAATGAACACATTACAACCATACTGACAGAAAGAAATACTTTTTGTAACAAAGTAACAAGTCCATAACTAAATAGAAATATAGAATAATTCCACTTCAAAATAATTCAACAAGTTACAAATATCACTACTGTATAATAAAGAGTAAACCTGTTGAGAGAAATTGATACAAATATGAGAAAAAACAACAATAAACACATGAAACGAGAACAAATTAAAAGTCACAACACAAGAACAACCAACCAAGAAGAAATAATTCAGTGAAAGAGAACAGAGGGAGTTGCACATATCAGGAGCATGTGTGTTGCACTACTATTGGTGGGAAGGTTGTCACATGATAATCTGCATGCAAGACACACTTTACCATTTAACTGTTAGGCATGCTTTTTTTTTACATATAGATAAAAGCACCAAACTATTTATTGATGTGAGAGGAAGTAATGTTTGGTATTGGAAGAATAATCATGAAACAACTCTGGTACATCAAAACTAAGGCAATTTTCAGTTTGTTTTATTCTTACCCAAATCAAGTCAAGTCTGAATACTAAGCAAACATTTGATAGTATCTGTGTTAAAAATTTCATAATTTTCATTTTTCTCCACTAATTTGAAAATGATAGAATGTGTAAAAAAGAACTTTTGGCATAAACACTGTTATCATAGGTAAAATCATGTTATAAATTTTAATAATTCACAATAAACATTCAATAAAACTTACAAAATTTGATATATTTCTGTATTTATATTAATATTCATTATTTCAATGCCAGAAAGAAATAAAGAGCAAACATCACAACAGAAATTTCTTTCATATATTTTGTGTATTTTTTCATTTTATACTTAAAAGTAAGACAATAAAGCATTGTAATAGAAATGTTTAAATTTACATAGGGAAATACACTATCAAGATTTTAACAATCACAATTGAATAATAAAGATACACCACATGGCCAAAGTAGGTGAATACCCATATGTGCTTGTTGAACATTTCATTCCAAAAACATGGGCATTAATATGGAGTTGATACTGCCTTTGCTGCTATAGCAGTCTCCACAGGAAGGGTTTTCCCTAGATTTTGAAAGATGGATGTGGGAATTCACTCCTATTCAGTCACAAGAGCATTAGCAAGGTTGGGCAAGAAGGCCTGGCTTGCAGTCAGCATTCCAATTCATCCCAAAGTTGTTCAGCAGGGTTGATGTCATGGCTCTGTGCAAGCCAGTCAATTTCTTCAACATCGACCTCAGCAAACCATGTCTTTATGGACCTTGCTTTGAGCATGGGGCATTGTAATGTTGGAAAAAGGGGCCTTCCCAAACTGTTGCAAAAATTTTGGAAACACACAACTCTAGAATGTCATTGTATGCTGTAGCATTAAGACTTCCTTTCACTGGAACTAAAGAGCCTAGTTTAAACCATGAAAAACAGCCCCAGACCATTATTTCTCCTCCACAAAACTTTATAATTAACACTATGCATTCAGGCGGGCATTGTTTTCCTGGCATCTGCCAAACCCAGATTCGTTCATCAGACTGCCAGATAGTGAAGCAAGATTCATTACTCCAGAAAACGTGTTTCTACTGATCCAGAATCCAATGGTGGTAACTTTACACCACTCCAGCCAATGCTTGGCATTGCTCATGGTGACCTTACGCTTGCATGTGGCTGCTCGACCATGGAAACCCATTTCATGAAGTTCCCAATGAACAGTTCTTGTGCTTGCATTCCTTACACAGGCAGTTTGGAACTCAGTAGATGTTTATGCATTATGCGCTTCACCACTTGGTGGTCCCATTCTGTGAACTTCTATGGCCTACCTCTTCATGACTACAGTGTTTTTTTTCTTCTAGACGTTTTCGCTTCACAATAAGAGCACTTACAGTTGACCGGGGCAGCTCTAGCAGGACAGAAATTTGACAAACTCACTTGTTCAAAAAGTAATATCCTATGACAGTGCCATGTTGAAAGACACTGAGCTCTTCAATACAACCCATTCTACTGCCAATGTTTGTCTATGGAGATTGCATGGCTGCATGCTTGACTTTATGCATCTGTTAGCAACGGGTGTGGCTGAAATAGCCAAACCCACTAATTAGAAGGATGTCCGCATACTTTTGGCCATGTAGTGTGTATAACAAATATAGAAAATCACAACTCACTTCAAAGGTTCTTCTCCTTTAATGTCATCGCTAGCTCTCTTTCTTTTGGTGGATAACCTACTTGTAGATGCTTGATGTTGAACAGGTTTTTCTTGAATTGTGGGATTATGGGCAGACAACTGCTTGAGCTCTTCTCTTTGTATATATAATAATGCAGTCTTGACACACTATATATAAACACACACATATTTAATTACAATAATAATTAAGAATATGTAAATTGAAAGAAAAATAAATCACAGAAACTTAAATTATATTTTTTAGAAAGAACACTGTGCAATATTTGAAATGAAGAAACCCAAGTAACAAAAAAAAATTTGATATTAATGTAACCTTATCTTTAAACCACAGTACATATGCACACAATTAAGCTCAGTCAATTGGAACAACCACATGACCTCTTTGTACCCATTCAAGGTCTTTATAGTTTTAAATACTTCCAATTTTCAATAGTGTACATATTTACAAAATTTTGCACACTTTCAGTTAACATCATAAATAATATTTTTTTGTGAAGTAGTTTTAGTAAAATAAAATAAAGATTTGTCCATGTTTATATTAACCAACCTCATAACCACCAAAACAAAATCAATCTAAACTAACCTTTTCTGATTTTCGGAATGACTCTAAATTGTAACACAAAACTACATTCATTTACCCTAAGTAGTTTTAAGGTCCTAACAGTGTACATCTATTTGTAATTAAAAATTTATTTTTTTATATGCTCTTTGAATCCTGTCTAACTATTATCTGTGTCACTCAAGGCACATACAGCTCACGTTACAGTAATGAATCACATTAACTACAAGATACTTGCACGTGTGGCTTGTGAAACATTTTTATTATATTATTATTATTTTCTTTACATAATCTATTCTTAACTAATCTAAAAAGAGATCCACATTTTTACATTTTGATTAGTTTTAATAATAATAAATAAAGAAGAAACAAGACAAATATGAAATATTGTACTTGTAGATTGTTGAGAACACTATATACTACTGTTTTTACACTAATGGTAGTAATGCATTAAATAATTTTCATTTAATTAAATAACGGACCAAAGAACATATACTGATAATATGTAAAAAGCAGATAATTTCTCCTAACACTCAATTTTTCTACCTTTCTACCTATGCAACAAAAGCTGTTGCAAATCTGTCCAAGCTAGCCATTAAATTTCCCATGAGAAAGAAAATTGTTCTCTGAGTAAAACTAATGTTTATTTTTTCAGAATACAACATTATACAATACATCATTTGATAGATCAAAACCTTGACTTTCTGTTGGTTATAAATAATATATAAATAAATCTAAGAGAGAATAATCACCAAAACCTGAAAGAAAGGATATGACAGCTTGATGTGGCAGGAATGGGGTCTGATTTTTTATTTATAGCTTTGTAGCCAAACAAAATTGAAGGCTATAAAAAATTATGGTTTGTCTGAGCAATGACAATTTTATTCTGAGTAATTTAAGTTTAATTTTGTACTTTTTGAAAGGGTGGTGAATTAAATAGGGAAGACAAGATACCTAAAGTAAATATGTCATGTGTTATACTAAGAGAAATTCAGGAAGTTTTTTTTAAAATATGACCTCGTAGAATTAAAAACTTATAAAGATATGAATCATTAGCTAAAATTTTAAGCTTTTCTAAATAATATAACATAAAAGAAAAAATAGTTTAATAAAAGTTTAAATGTAAGACACTAAACGATACCTTGGGTGAGAAGATTAGTTAACCAAAGACTTTTAAAAATGCTGGTCTTTCATTTTTGGTTTGTTTATGAATTTTGTGGAAAACTACCCAAGGGCTTTACACGCATAGCTGTCTCCAATTCTGAAGTATAAGACTAAAAGGAAGGTAGCTAAGGAACAGCCAGTGAGATTTGATAGTTACACTTATTGCACCCACAAGCCCCACAGAACACACATTTGCAGTAATGAAACACAGATAATAAAATCTTAGATTCACAGTTTGAGCACATTAATCACTTGGCTGCACCAAACTAATGGTCCATTATGAAAGATTTTACAAAAGCTCCAGATAAAAGAATAATGTGCAGCAGTATAAAATATGAATGTAAATAACAAAAACATGATATGAGTATACACATACTTATCTATTCATTTTCTCAAAGTGTAATAGACATATAAAACTTTGTTAGCTAGTCTAATTTATAATGCAAAAATACACTACAGTTCTACAAAACACCTTTATCCAATACATACATACAAGTTTCATATTTTAAAAACCCTTTCAACTCTACAGTTTATCTTACCTGTGAGTTCACCATTTTTCCACAATGATTTAATAGAACTTCACTCAGAGATTCAATCAACTTCTTGGGAACAGAAAAGTTTCTACTTTTAAGGTAGCTCATCAGGTAAGTAAATGTGTCAACAATTGCAACTCCAAGTTTTTCAGTTGTAAGTTGATACAAACCATACCTATCTAAAATCTGAAAGAATCAACTAGTTCACATACATTTAAAGACTCACAGAAATGGTTAAGTGAAATGAAATGTAAATGATAAACCTTAACTTTAAAACTGTACTAGTGATAAAGTATTTTCTTTTCATAAGCCATTGTGCCAATATCTTATAAAAATAATTCAAAATAAAGAATCTGTAAAGTTTATTTTTCTTTTTTGTCATACTCTTTTCCTTTATATATAAACTCTCAGATCTAAAGTTTGCAATAGTTAATTTATTTGAAACCTACAACTAGCTAGTAGACAAGCAAAAAAAAGTTATAAAATAAAAAATTATTTTAGTTTACTTTCTGTAAATGTAAACATTTTATTGCCTGAAAAAAGACCAAAATAAAACCTGTGTGTTAGCCCGAAACACACTTTCAAAATTCAAATTTAATTCTGAATTTCTTTATGGTTTGGTATCAAACACTTTCAGAATACTTAGAACTAATTTTACTTTGTTTTGTTCCTACGTTTGATCAGTTTAACAATTATGCAACTAGCTTAAGACATATAGCTACTTTAAAAACAAATGTTTTCTTCATGAACACATTGGAAACAAATTATAACAGAAGTTCTTGGAAGGTTTCTGACTTGTTTGAATGAATAACTACATACTATTCTGAATAAAGAAAAATAAACCAGTTCTACTTATAAACAATCTCAAATGTGGGAGGTAAAGAAAAAAATTATTTTTCTAGGTTACACTGAAGGTAGTAATTATCTTCCTTAGTTGGTTGGTTGGTTGATTTGGTGTTTTATGGCACAAAGCAGCTGGGCTATCTGTGCTAAACATCCAGTAAAAAGATAAAATTAAAGTAAAATAAAAGAAAATTAAGGTAAAAAAAAAACAAAGTAAAAAAACCATAAACCAATGTTTACATCTAGTCTAAAGCATTAAAACAAAACTACAGTAATACAAGTTGTAGAGGACTTTCTGCAGCATAACTGTAATTATCATAACTCGCTAGGAAGATTAAAAGAGATAAGTACGAAAACCATCATCAGTCACCTGTAGCTGGCCTTTCCAGTCTTGGTTCCAAGTTATTTGATGTTATAGCTATTTTCAAAAAAGTAAAGTAATTAAAGTTTTAAAGGAAGTATAGCAAAATTTTAATAGTAACTTGCCAGGATGACTAACAGGTAGTTCAAACAGCAGCGTTAGTCACCTAAGTAGACCTTTCCAGTCCTATTTGAGTTACTTGACTTTACAGTCATTTTCTAATTTCAAATCAAACTAGATAGACTGTGATTCTCCAAAGGGATTCTCATCAAAGAAGGTCTAAAAAAACTTAAATGGCATTAGAAAGACTGATGGCCTTTAAAAAAACTAAAAACATTTCCAAGGTGGACAATGTCATTATGGACAAACCTTAGGACAGAATATGGTGAAAATGGCACCATCGTTGATAGTCATAACGATGGCAAGAAAGTAAAATGTGGTATACAGTGACCTGAGTATCACACAGACAACATAATGGTGTATCAGTTCCAGATAAATGAAAACAATGAGTTAAAAAACTGTGACCAATGCATAGTCTAGTTAGAACAACTTCCTCCTTCCGATCCTTACGGTAACAAGGACAGCCAAAGTCTAATACAGGGTTGTATTTGGAAAAGCATGTTTTTTGCATTGCTCACTCCAAATTGACTGCGAGATGGCACAGAGCCAAGCCTTGAATACAGGACCATAGTCCATGTATCAGACAGGCACAGCGGTGATAGTGCCAGAGCAAATAGACTTAGCTGCAGTGTCGGCAAGCTAGCTCCCATGAATACCAATATGGCCCAGTATCCAGAAAAACTGAATAGAAGTAGATGATAAAGAGAAATGGGCCAGTCAGTTGTGAATATTGGTGACAACAGGGTGTGAACCAATGTGAAGCGATTCTAGGGCCAGAACTAAGCGAGTCAGTATAAATCATGCAGTTTGAGTACTGCTTAGCTTCTATGTGATCCAGGGCAAGAGAAATGGCATACAGTTCAGTAGTAAACACAGAAGCTGTAGAGGGGATTTTACGTGCAACCATGGTAGAGTCCACACAGTCACCTGATTTTGAACCATCTGTATAAACAGGAATGGAAAGATGGTTCAAAAGATGTTCAGCAAATAACAAACAGTATTTCCAATCAGGAGTGTCTACTTTTCTCAGATAGCTTTAAGATAATTCACAATTGGGGATGGTAATAAACCATGGTGGGATGGGCTGACCAGTGGATACAGCAATGTTATCCAACGACAGACCCAATTCATCCAACTATGACTGGATATGAAGGCTAAAAGGAGCAATGGCATACCGTCTGGTCTGAAAAAGCATGAGCCAACGAGGAAAGAAAACACAACCCTAGATGGGATGCTTTGGTTAGGAACAAAGTTTCAAAGCATATAGTAAAGACAGTTGTAAATGGCAGAGGTGCAAAAAAGGTTCATGAGACTATGTACAAGCTCTGAACTGGGGAAGTACAGAAACCCCCCAGTGCAGAGCTGAAGTCCTTAATGATGAATAGTGTCCAGCATCTTTAAGGCCAATGGTCTGGCAGAGCCATAGACCAGTGATTCATAGTCGAGGTGGCCAAGCATGTCCAAGTGTGTTAAGATTCGAATTCCCATCACATCAAACATGCTCACCCTTTCAGCCATGGGGACATTATAATGTGACATTCAATCACACTATTTGTGGGTAAAAGAGGAGCCCATGAGTTGGCAGTGGGTGGTGATGACTAGCTGCCTTCCCTCTAGTCTTACACTGCTAAATTAGGGACAGCTAGCACAGGTAGCCCTCGAGTAGCTTTGCACGAAATTCAAAAACAAGCAAACCATAGTCGAGTGTCGGTCAAATAAGAGCACGATATATCTTTAGCATAGAACATCGATCCACTCCACAAGTGATGGAAGAGAGGACAAGGAGGATGTTCAGTGCTCTTGTACATTTGACCTGTAGCTGCTTGATATGTGGTATAAAGGTCAGCTTACGGTCAAAGATAAGCCCCAAGAACTTAGTCTCAAAGACCTCAGGCAGCACAACTTCACCGCAATGGAGTTCAGGATGAGGACGAATACCCCATTGGTGGCAGAATTGCATGCAAACTGTTTTAGTGAGAGAGAAGGTAAAGCCCTTTGCTGTGGTCCACTTCAGTAAACAATTGAGAGCAGTTTGTAGCTGCCGCTCAATATACCTCATGTTCAATAACTGGCATGAGATGTGAAAGTCGTCGATATAGAGCGTGTTTGCAATAGTGAGAGGGAGTTGTTCAGTGATGGCATTAATTTTATACTGAAAAGTGTGACATTCAGAACACAGCCCCAAGAGACTCAAGTTTCTACAGAAAAAATGGTAAAGTGTTGAACCCACATGAACTTGGAATTGCCTGACCATTAACAAATTTTTAATAAATGTGGGCAAATGGCCACGTAACCCATATCTATGCTGTCTCACAAAATGCCATATCTCCATGTTGTATTATAAGCCTTCTCAATGTCAAAGAATATTGATACAAGATGTTTGAGAAAGGCTTTTCTAACTGAAGTATGGATATACACATAAAAAAACTTACAAAAAAAAATTAAAACACTAAGACATTTCTTTAATTCATTTTAATTATTTATCTAAAAAGATTAATTTTTCTTGTTTGAATGTGTTACTGATAACACAGACTTCTATGATACTTTCATTAACCTTTTGATCTGGAATGTATAAACTACCGAAAAGTTGTTTATCAAGAATACAATTAAAGTTACAGGCAATGAAGTTTGTGTTTTAAGCAGAAATAATTTGAAGCACAAACATCAAATGAATGAACATGAAAAAACCTATATTCATATAACTTACACTAGAGAAAATGAAGCTTTTTATTTTTTCAAAGCTAGCTAATGTAAGTATTGTGTATTACACAAAGAAGAGCATTTATTAGGTCATTTTATATGAAATGGCTTATTTTCACTTAGTAGAACAGTGACTGTGATTAGAATAAGCTGAATACAGTAACTTGACTGTATGCTATTTGATACTACTGAGAGTGCTGTGTTTTACATTTGCCTGTCATGTCAAGTTGTATTATAATTGTTTTTGTATTTCTTTGGAACCCTACACAAGATGATTTCTTCAAAAGAACTGAAACTACTTTTTTGATATGAGCTCAAATTGGCAAAAAAATGCAGTCAAGGTTGCTAAAAACATCAATTTGGCACTGGAACAAGGGAATACTTCTCAAACTACTATTCGTTCTGGTAATAGGAACCTCGAGAATAAACACTGAGGAAGGCTTCAATCTGTTGTGAATGAAGAAACAGTAAGAGTTACTGCATAAGCTAGCCCACACATGACAGTTCATATTAAGTGCTACTGCATAAGCTAACCCACACATGACAGTTCATATTAAGTGCTACTGCATAAGCTAGCCCACACATGACAGTTCATATTAAGTGCTACTGCATAAGCTAGCCCACACATGACAGTTCATATTAAGTGCTACTGCATAAGCTAGCCCACACATGACAGTTCATACATATTTAGTGCTACTGCATAAGCTAGTCCACGCATGACAGTTCATATTAAGTGCTACTGCATAAGCTAGCCCACACATGACAGTTCATATTAAGTGCTACTGCATAAGCTAGCCCACACATGACAGTTCATATTAAGTGCTACTGCATAAGCTAGCCCACACATGACAGTTCATATTAAGTGCTACTGCATAAGCTTGCCCACACATGACAGTTCAGGCACTTTCAGTAGACTGAGAAGTTTCCAGTGCAACTGTTTCTCATCACCTGGCTGCAATCAGAAAGTTAAAATTTGGGCAAAGAGGTACCACATGAACTGATAGAAGAGCAGAAAACTGGTTAGGAACAAGAGGGAGTCATTCTTAAAGCAAAGCATTACCTATGACAAGAAGTGGATCCTATATGGAAAAAAAAAACCTATGCAGAAAATATAGCATACTTTGATTATTAAAACTGGTGTTTGTAAAAAATATGGAGTTTTAATTTTTACATATACAGTCAGCCATTTCAAATGAAACAAACTACTACAAAGCAGGCATCAACAAAACCACTGTAATAACTGAATGTCAAAAAAGATTATTGTACTATTAAAACTTTAACTGTACTAAATAGATGTGACATAGAGCACATCATACTAAGAGGACATAGAAAATACCATAGTGTTAAGAAGATACCAACAAAACCACCATCCTCAGTGTAAAAAAACAAGCATCCTCAATAATCATCAACAAGTACCCTGAAGTATCAGTATTCCCAGAAGAAAACTGTGGTAACACAACATCAACATGAACACTGTACTAATATAGCAACATAAAATCATTGTACTGACAATGCATAAACAAGGATACAATAATTAACAATATACTAGAATAACTGTAGTGTACAGGTTAATATGTTCACTGTACTAATATGTATTAACAAGATCAATATGCTGAAACAACAGCCAAAAGATATCTAAGGTAACAGAATGCCTACAAAGTCATTATAATAAGAGCACATCATAAAGCTAGTATACTGTCTGTTCATGATGCAATAGTATACAGGATATTGACAAAAAAAAAAAAAAGAGAGAGAGAGAAAAATATTACTACACTGACAACACAACTGTATATATATATATATTCAGGGAACCATCAAGCCCAACACAACACCAGAATAACAAAACGTTATGATAACATAAAATAACTAAAAGATCACTGCAATAAAGGAACAGATAAAAATCCATTGTACAAGAACATATATAACAACACTGTATTAACTCTCTCAACACAGCCTTGATCTGTATGACTGACCATGTGACCTCCTTGTGCTTGTTTACAGTCTGTTTAGATTTAATACTTCTAACTTTCAAAGTGGTATATTTTCAAAAATCTGGCAATGTTTCAGTTAATATTACAAGTCTCTAACATACAAAGAATCATATTTAATTAAATAAAATAAAGATTTGTCCATATGATAATTTGTTTTGAATAATCTGTGTGAAAAGTTATTTTAATGTTAAAATTAAAAATACCTCCTTTGTATATAACCCTAAGACCTCCATAAATACATTTCAAACATTTTTTTCAGTAAATCTTGATAGTTTATATGTTATTTTTCTAACCCAACTCAAAACAGGATTGATTAACTTCACTGACCTTGAAACCACCAAAACAATAAAATAAATTTAAAAAACCCTGAATTACCCTTTCTTCTTTCTAGAATGACTTCATATTGCAAGAAGAAACTACACTCATTTATCCTAAGTAGCTCTTAGTTTGTAACACATCTATTTATAATTAAGGTTTATCACCATTTAAACTGCAACAAACTACTGTCAAGCCATTATAAGATGTAAAATCAAGTCAAGAAACATCCAGCTCACATTACGCTATCGAATTACATTACCCATGAGCTACTACAACTAGTACAATAAGCTCAAGTGTCTCGTGAAAAAATTATACTTATTGTTGATTTTACTTTATCTTAACTTAAAAAATATCCTTACTTATTTTTTACATTTTAGTTGCTTTTATAATTATACACAAAAAATAAACATAAACAAATAAATAAATGAAACACTTGAACAATCTACACTGTTTCTCTTGATTGTTGAAGAGAGTTAACCATAACTTTTAATGCTACTTATATTATCGCAATTTATAATTTTTATTTCATTAAATAATGCTACAAACAACATAGACTATAACATGCAAAATTTACACATCACTCAAAAATTTACTAGCTTTCTAGATCTGTGACAAGAGTCATTACAAATTAATCCAAGCTAGTCATTTCTCAATGGAACGTTGGTTATACAGAAGAAAATATTGTGAAATACATCATTTGATAGAATGAAAACCTTAACTGTCTATTAGTTATAGGTAACATACAGTTAAGCATAAAGAGAACTATGAACACAACTTGAAAGAGAGGATGTGACAGCAGGAGTCTGACTTTCTATTCAGTAGAAAAAATGTTGAAGACTATATTTAATGTGGTTTATCTGAGCAATGATGATTTTAGAGAAAGTAGTTTTCATTCAATTTCATACTTCTTCCATGGGTGGTGGATAAAATCTGCCAGCATGTGTCATGTGTGTCACACTAGGAAATATTCAGAATTTTTTATGATAGTGCCTTGCAAAATTAAGAGCTGATTATTTATATGTTATTAAAATATGGTTTATTAACAAAGGTTTTATGCTATTCTAATTGGCATACCATAACCATGAAGTTGTTTAATAAAATATTCAAGGTAAGACACTAAAACATTGTGTCATGCTCAGCACCCAGTGTGATGGGGTTAAAGGAAGAGATAAGACAATTGTACTATAACATCAACAAAACTACTGTGCTAAAGGAATACAAACCAGAGCATTACACCAACAAAACAAAAACACCACTATAATAAAGGAATAAATTCAAGTCTACTATACCAGAATATCAATAACACTACTGTAATAATGGAACAAAAACATGACTACTGTACCAGAACGTCAATAACACTACTATATTAAAGGAACAAAAACATGACTACTGTACCAGAACATCAGTAACACCACTATACTAAAGGAACAGAAACAAGACTATTGTACTAGAACACCCATAACACCACTGTATTAAAAAAACATAAACAAGACTGCTGTACCAGAACATTAATAACACCCCTGCTCTAGAGGAACAGAAACAATAGTATATCAGAATATCAATAACATCACTGTACCTAAAGGACAGAAACAAGATTACTATACCAGAACACCACTGCACTAAGTGAACAGAAACAAGATGACCGTACCAGAACATCAATAACACCACTGTAATAAAGGTACAGAAACAAGACTACTATACCAGAAACTCAATAACACCACTATACTAACTAAACAGAAACAGGACTAATGTACCAGAACATCAATAATGCAGAAACACTGTACCTAAGGAACAGAAACAGGACTAATGTACCAAAACATCAATAATGCCAGTGTACCTAAGGAACAGAAACAGGACTAATGTACCAGAACATCAATAATGCCACTGTACCTAAGGAACAGAAACAAGACTAATGTACCAGAACATCAATAATGCCACTGTACCTAAGGAACAGAAACAAGACTAATGTACTAGAACATCAGTAAACACCACTGTAGCTAAAGAACAAAAACAAGACTAATGTACCAGAACATTGGTACTAAAGAAATGTTTTGACTGTACTAAGTCATGAACAGTGTAATAATAGCACAGTAACATTTAGTTCTATGTAGGTAATCCAAGTAATTGTTAACAACACACAAACGTACTACATTATCTTACTTAGAAAATTATAGAGGAATCCATCAGTAACAACAGAGCATTTTACAATGTGAGGTGCACATAACATGAAACTTATTATTAACATAAACATAATATATTCATTGACCCTCTGGGTGGAGAATGGCAGTTCTTCAGGATGGACATACATGGTTATCAATACCTAGCAGTTTTCGTATTAGTAGTAAAGTATTCTATTACCAAAACACTCATCAACCTGTGCAAAAATTATTTAGCTAAGAAAGAAGCTGCATCATTCAAATGATGCAATGGCCCTCTAGAGCCCTGATCTCAATCCAACTATGCAGAGCTGGGATTTGATAGATCCAAAATAAGATAAATCAAAAGTTACATTTAAAGAAACTTTATGGGAGTGTATTAGAGACACTTAGAACAATATCCTAAAAGAAACTTTAATTAAATATTTTACAACCATGCATGAAAGATGGGACAACTAGCACTTCCACCAAGTTTCTTTTGTACTGAATATGAAGATTAATACACTTCTGATGTTTCACGTGTGACCAACTTTCTATTGTTTTGTGAAAGTAACCTGACACCTAATGTTTGACTAACATTTTGCACAGTACTGTATAGCTGGTAATATAATGCTTGTATCAGTGCAGGTTTAGAATACAAGTTGTGTATCTTGTGGTCAGTGCTCTTACTTTCTTCAATTTCATGCTATTTCAGAAGCTATACAACTGCTTCAATAAATAAGGACAAGTACAAATAACTGATAAAATTAAAACTAGGTATAGCTCATTTGATATATAAAACACAATATTATGACCAATGATAATATCAAATTCATTTGTCTTATTTTCTTTCTCATTTTTAATGGCTAATTTAATCATGTGTGAAAAACTGTATGAGAAGATGAGAAAATGATTATGTCATAAATGGAACAATGCAGACAAAATAAAACTTTAACAAAAAAAATCTCTCTAATGGATACATTTACATGATTTAAGACACAGGGGAAAAAGAAAACCAGATGTGACAAAACTATTAAAAATCATTTCACAATTATATTTCAAAAAAATTCATAATCTAAAATAGTACACAAATACTAAACAAACTTACATAATTTTTCAAGTACAAGCATAGATATTATCCAATTAGGTTACACATTTTAGTGGGAGAGGGCAACAAACAACAACAGCACAACATCAACTAGCCAGTCCAAAGGGTTAAAAATAAGATCATTTTAATTCCCATCTTCAAAACGTGTGCAGGATATATTTTGCTCAAAATTAAATAAGCCACTTACATATTCTAGATATGCCAGTCAGATGCTATTAACTGAATTCAAAATTGACTCAGATCTAATATAAAATTTTCTCTCTGTATAAGGACAAAATCTATGTTTGTCTTATCTTACACCTCCTAACTCGCAGGGGGCTAACCTCAACCAAACTTTGTGGGATGATAATTTGGAATAAGGGACACTTAATGAATGTTCACAATTCCTTCCCCTTCATTATTACTATTACTGAGTATTTATCATCTTTGATGTAAATTAACATTATCTACATTCACATATGGTGCCACATCCATACACACAAAAAAAAAACTTAAACTTTCAATAGAACAACACATACACAGTGTGTATATATCTCAGAGAGTGCACTAGCTTTATCTATGGAAGAATTCAAAGAAATAATATGGTTGCCAAAATTGCAATACTACATAAACTTGCCTGAAGCTTCTGCTCCAATAGCCAACATAATGCTGGTGTGAAATGTCCTTTCTTCAGTTATACCCATTTCCTACTTCGAACCATGATCTTTGAATTTTGACCTCCAAGCCACTTCTGTGCCCAATGGTTGTCAATTAATTAATCATATGAAACATTGTAATAGGACATTCAGAGGGGTGTTGAAAGTAGGTAACAGTAAGCATCTCTAATGCCACTACTTCTTCCTACAAGGTCACCCTGACCATCACACAGTGTATACCATATCTAAAGTATACACATATTGAGTTTTTAAAGTTTATACAAAACTTTCATTGAGGTAATAATTAATGCTGTAATAATGTGTTATATTTTAAATAAATTGTGTAAAAGTTAGGATTTTTGTATTATTTATTACAGTATCCACCCACAAACTTTGTTTTAAGCTTATAAACCCAAACAAAGAACAGGTACCTCATCTTGTGTGATGTGACAAACTCAAAGAGGTGAATTAAGTAATTATGGATACCTTTAGTCTCATCAGTACTAATTATAGTTCCACTCTGGTACAGTAATAAATCTACAGACTTACAATGCTAAAATCAGAGGTTCGATTCCCATGGGTAAACTCGACAGATAGCCCAATGTGGCTTTTTTATAAAAAAAAACACACACATACTAATTATAAGCATGCAACAAAGTACCTGATTACTTTCATTATTCACAGTTAAGGTTGTCACAATCTACTGGCACAGTGGTGTAGTGACTGGTCACACAATCAACAACTAATTTTAAATATCAGTACTTAATTTCATTATAAACTTATAATTAAGTACATTAAAGCAATTTATAACTAAATACATACCAATTTAAGATCAATTCCTCCTAATTCTAGTTGCTTGTATAGTATATTCCACAATTTCTCTTTACTTCCTGGTGTAAACTGAAGTAAGTCAAATACCAGTAACTCCATTACAAACCTAAAGATGCAAAGAAAGAATAACCACGTACAAATTATACAGTTGGACGATGCTTTTAAAATGAAACATTTCATTGTAATACCTTATCTTATTGAGTTGCTAATCACATTTTTAAGTTTTCAATATATTTCAAAATTAGTCCATACATTGAAAGCAATATATGGAGCTCTTAGACTGAAAAGCTGTTTCAATTTTTGCTTGAATCTCACAAACATTAGTTACTCTGTACCGAACAGTTAAGAATAAACAAAAGTTGAAATATTATAACCAGAAAAGACAAAATCACTACTATAAGATCTTACTGAAGAACATGGTCTATGTTACAATATTTAATGAAACAACTGTTTGAATTCTTACTTTTCAAGTGAACTACAGTGATTAAGGTGTTTGTGAACCAGTATTAAGCCTTGTAACATTTTCACAAGGTTAGATTCCATGTAAAATGCAAAACAAGGTACAAAGCAGCCTTTCTGCAATTCTGTAAAGAACATATCCAATGAATGCGCAGCATGTGGAGTCATATCCTTTTTTAAAGATGAATCATGGTTCACTCTGTACTTAAATAGCAGGCATATAATAATTTTAAACCAGATCAAGCCATTACCATGCATGAACTTATCAAGTACAACCCATCACTGAAATGCATACAACCTCTGTATATATGAGCAATGACAGATGTACAAACACTTTCAGGAAGAGCCTAGGTCCATGGACCAACTTTGTTACCATTTTGTGGTTGCTATAGTTTTCATGCTGTTAATTCTAAATTAGTAAGTGCATGTTCACAAAATTTGTAAATATTACAATGCTATCATACGCAAAATATTAGTTTTATTTCTATTAAGTTTTAAGGTTTGTTATGCAATGTTTTATCATGCCCTTTGTTATTTTAGCACATTGCCTATTTAATGTGCAAAGTAATTTTCATTTTAAGATAAAAAATATATTTTTATGCATCAGAAAATTTTCAAATTTCACATGCAAAATATTTATATCATCCAAATAGTTTTATGACACATTTCTTAAGAAAAATAAACTTTATATTTTATATTATTTCCTCACCAAATCTCTCTATGGGTCAAGTCAGTTTGATGATCTCATAACCACCACATAAAATTAGGAAATAAATATAGCATAAATTATGCCTTTTTCACTCAAGAATGACTACAGATTATAACACCACAACATAAATGTTCAGACTATATAGATTAAATCTCATTACATTATACAATTATACAGTTTTATTATTTTTACTATACTGCCTTTCAGCCATGCCAAGCTAACACAAATTACAATGATGTGGTGCACATGCACTCATGTTTCCCAAACCAATAATATAAAACTGATTTTAAATCTTTACAAAGTGACCTATTTTTGTGTGTTTTAGCGGCCTAATATTTTGTAAAATACAGCCACATTGCAATTATTGTACATTATATATCTACATAGTTTATTAACATTTTCAAACATGTTCTTAAACTTATTTTTCTTAAAACATAAAACAGGAAATGAAGAAAGCAATTGTCTTTTCCAGCTACAACCTTTGCACCTGGATGATGCTTGTTATAGCTTACTAATCTTTAGGATATTTCAAACATAGAGGACATGAAACAAAATTTTTGTAAAGGTTTTAAATATATATTGGAATAACCAAAAGATTCAAAACTACAATACTGATAACCACAGAATTCCACTATAATTCATTAAGCTTAGTAACTGAGCTGTATTTGCACCTAAAATTATGAAATTTAAACAGACTAAAACTCAACTTTCCAGCACAAAAGAGATTGGAAGGCTTACTCTAGCAGTTAAAATTTAGAAGTAAAACATATCATATACAAGAAAAACAATAAATAGTCCCACTCCAGTAACTCAAATTTAGTGGTGACGTGCCATCTACATGTGCATAAAGTGATTAAAATAAACTATGTATGATTTTAGAAGTGGATATATCTTATTATAGTTAAAATATTACAATTTCTAACTATCCTTTTGCTTTTTTGTGTAATATGTCTTATTCAAACATTTCAACAAAAAATCAAGAACATAGAGAAGGTATTGTGTACATTTTACAGTTATAATAAATTTTTGTATCAGTTCTAAACTTTCATACTTACATTACTTGAACTTGTAAACTTTCACATCCTTCAACACTTTTCAAAACAATTGGAATCACAGAGAAGTCTAGCTTTTCTTCTGCCTTTATAACATTAAATGTAGTAAAATATCAGAATTATATACATTTCTTAAAATTAAATATACTTACATACAAACTATATACATAACATTATGTGCAGGCAAATATCAGAATTTGTTATTTTCCTGCACAAAGAATATTTTTGCAACAAGCATGCACTCTTAACTAACAGATCTAAGCATTGAATGCTGCTTTTTTATATGAAAAACTTTTCATTCACCACCAGACAACACCTGCCTGGTCATCTTCATTCCAAAGCCAAGCAGCATCTGGTATGTATCATCCAACCAATGGCAGAGAGAGAGTCCACACCATCTAAACCTCAACTTCAGAAGAAAGAAAGAAGAAATTTCATGCCATCAGTCAAAATGTTGTGCATGTGCAAATCCAGAACCAACACCAGCCACTCAGGAACCTAACACCTGAATAACAGTAGGAAGAGATGCGTCAGTGTGGAGGTTCACTCAAATACCAATCAGATAGGTTCCACTCTGCACACCATCCTCCTCCAAGTTTGAATTTATCAGAAGTGGAGCACTGGAGAGACTACATCTACCCCATACAAGACTCAATTACACAGAGTTGGAGCACTTGACAATTGTAGAACAATGAATCCTTACCAACAAATGTATATAAACTTATGTTAGTTGGTCCATCTCTAATCCAAAATCAGTCTCTATGAATTGGCATCCAGTTGATGGTAAAATGAGAGATCTCAACCAGGGAGGTGAGCAGCATTGCAATGGATTTGCTCATGATATAGTGTATGACTGGTGAAGAACATATGCCCTATACACCTTCAGGAAACCACTGCCCTACACTCAACAGAATGGAATTGAGCACATTCAGGAGGCAGCCTCCATGGTCCACTACCCCAGCAACTACGAACTGGCAAGTGGTAAAAGACTCCCTTTTCCCACAAAACGAGGGTGGGGATGGATTAGGAAATCAGGAGGAATGCGAATACTGGAGACAGTACACTGAGTAACCACAAAGTCCCTATTTTGATATGAAGACTGGGCCCAATTTATTAAATCAAAGGGACAGCAGAAAAAAAGCAGGTATCTCTTTCTGTTTTACTCATGGGTCCATAAGTCAATAAGGGTTGTAGCTATAGTGGGAAAAGATGCCCAGGAATTACTATTTTCACCTAGCACTCCAATATAATGTGACTACAGTTGCCTGGCATTAATTATCACTGAAATAAAGTTCACCATAAGCATGAAGACATTCTTTGTCAATTCTGTAGTAAACTTTACAATAAGCCTGTTAGAAATAAATACCTTTGCACAAAAATTGTAATCATTACTGTACACATTTCTTTGTTAAAGTCATATAACCTTTGATGATTTAGAACATTTTCTTTCACAAATTTACTGTTCAACTACAGATAACTGAAGAAGGGCACTGCCAAAAGGGCTGTATCTACAATAGTATATATTAAAAAATAAATATATCTGTAGTAAACGTCATGTTGTCTTTGGTGGTTTAACTGATGACATACTTCTTTTGTTCTTAAAATGTAATAATAACTAACTATACTTTCACCAATAAGAGAGCAATACATCATCCATACTTAGTAATCCATACAAACATCTGCCTCATGAGGCAAACTAAATACACCAAAAGTGAAGGAAGAATGGGAGGTGGTGTATCAATCTGAAATACATTTACAGGTAAAATAAATGTTAACTTTAGAAATGTTACTAATCTTTTTTGCATCACTAAGAGCTAAATTCTCACCTTGAAATGGTGGAAAGAAATTACAATGATGAACTCTTTTCTGGAAACAGCACCAGGAAGGGAAAGCCCATGGGGTGTGATATCCATAAGGTGGGTAAGTTAATGGGGAGCATTTGTTGAAAGACTATGTCCATCTCAAGTTGAGAATACTCTTTGCCCAATAGAGGAAGTAGAGCAAAACATAATGCCATAGAAACCTTTTTTCTTTTTTTTTTGGATGCCAACATATCACTGAGATGGACAGAATGGCAGACTGTTCAACTGTTCATTAACTTGCAGATGGATAGCTGGGCATGAGCATATAGTGTTATTAAAGCTATAATTCAGGCTACTCAATACTGGATATCATACAAATGAGGTGTACAAAGAATATCATCCCACAGCTCATTGGTCTGGATCTAACAGTCAAGATTGGCTTGATTCATAATTTAATGACATGTCTTGTACTACACAACCAGGTAACACTCTAGCTCTACTTCTGAATACAGGTGTGTGTTCACTTGGTTTTGTATTACAGCAATCACATCACTAAATGAGAAATTCTCCATATCTACTTCCTCAGCAGCTTGTAACTAATGAAGCAAAGCCACCCCCTCCAAAAGAAACAAAACAAAACAAGTGTACTATAAGAAATAGGGGAAGAGAGAAATTTGCATGGGGAGAATACTGAAGATGTGAATGGACCACTGTCATCAGACACAATCACCTGGAATTATGTCCATTACTTAGAGACAGCACAAAGGTTACTACAACTAAAGACACCAGGTGTTTGTGTATAGACACCCCCTGACTGTCAATTTGTTTTACATTTTTGTCAATTAATGATTGGCTGGTCTTGTATAAAACTCCATATCAACAGCAGGCAATAAGCAGAGGCAGATGGCTTAACATTTTCCATGCTACCCATTGAATGCATATTTTGGGTAAGTATTTCCTGTTACACACCAACTGCTTATTGGTACATCCCACTGTCTGGATAATATATATATGTTGAATAAGGTAGTTATAAGACCAGAAAAAACAAAGAAAAAACAAACAAGCAGTCCAGAAGACAGAGAAACCACTGTATGGATAGGTTCCAAATCTGGGAGAGAGTTGTTCTGTGGAGTGGAAACTGACAAAAGAGGGAGACAAAAGCCAGGATACATGAAACGTTACTGTGGTGTATGTGATGGGACACTATTGTATCACATCCTATAGTATCTGAGATTGAAAGTAAAGTGAGTGGAAAGGCAGTAATGATAGGAGGTCAAAAGTGAGAGAAAAATCCACTACAAATACCAGAAGATAGAGAAACCACTGTATGTAAAGGTACCAGATCTAGGAGAGAGTTGTTCTTCTATCACCTAAGCTTAAGTTTTCAAGACATGATTCATAAGTAACTAAATCTGATGATCATGATCTTATATGAGAAAGACCAGTACCAAGACAAAAGAAGTTCTGAGAGTGAGTACTTCCACAATGGGGGAGGGAACAACAGATGTTTTTGAATGGATCACAATAAAAATACCAAACAGATGAGACAGAAAATGAAGGTTAGACTGTGAGGAGAGACTAGCTCAAAAATATAGAACCAGAGAAACCTTGCCCTTGGCATCAGAAATGGATCAGCCATCCAGAGCTGTACCTCATTGGAACAGAAGCAGCTGAAAGGTGTTGTTACAGAACTGGTGAGTGTTAAGCACTAAGTACCACCTACAGTCACCAAAGATACAGAAACTCACATTTATATGCAGAAGGAGCACACAGTCACTGATCTGAGATCTGAAAGGCTCCAATCATATGCAAGTCTGTATAAATGGGGAAAAAAAGGGTATCCAGGGCCATGTGAGATCAACTGATACCTGCATTGACAGATCATAAACTACTGAAGGAAATGTGTATGGGCAAATCTAAGAGGAACAAAAGATTCAAGAGAAGAGGGAATCCTCCAAAATAACTCATGCAGGAAACAAAGGAAACAAGAGTCCTGGTATCAAAAAACCTCCAAGTGACAAAGACAAAAAATGTAGGCTGTGCCTTCTCCACGAATGTAGTTAGAGGAGGGTTGAGATTGAAATGAGACTACTCCTGAAGGGAAAGGGAAGTCAAAACAAAGTAAGCCACACTCGGTGTGGTAAGTGGAGACCAAGTGTCTATAGATTAGTGATATAATAGGCTTCAAGAATATGACCTCGGAGAAAAAAAGTCTGGGCCATAACCAACTTAAAAGGAACTATTGAGAATCAAATATTTGATCACTGAGGTAAATCAAAGGAAGCAAAAAATATGTATACAAATCAAGATGTGGAAGTTATCCATCATGATGAGAAAACTGACCAAAAGAAAGACCAAAATTGGGTTAAGTGGGACAGACTAATAGCCTTCTGCCTTCATTGGAATGATAAAAAAATACAGAAGTAGAACTCTAGAATGGAGCAGAGGAATTACCTCACAGCCTATTCAATAGGAGAGGTGCAGAGTAAAAGATGGAAGGAAAAACCTCTGAGAAAGAACCTACAGAGCTTCATAGGATGTAGCAAAGGGATTCACCAATGGAAAAGTTTTTACAGGACTGAAGTCAACAAGTAGCTCCAGGAATGAATTGCCTCCATGGCTTAAGGGAGATAGTTAATAGTAAGAAGAGGACAAGAGAAAGAGGAGGATCACTCCAAAAAAAACAATATATATAGACATATAAAATAAAAATCTGGTGAATACAAACACTGCTGAAGAACTGCATCATCAGCTAAAGATACCAACTTAATTAAAAAAAACACAAAAAACCCAAACACCATATCACAAGGACCCAAGACAGAAGTCCTGGATAAGGGTTAAACAGAAAATAAAGCAACCTAATAAGGAGCAGTCCAAAAAAATATCCAACTAAATGGAACAAATGGAAGAAAACCCAGAGCAAAGTGGAAAACAAATATGTGCAAGCTGCCTCACAAAAGCTGGAAGGGTCATGATGGATAAAAAGGAGCAGAAGAACAAAAAAGAAATTGAAATACGGTGAAAAAGGGTAGATTGAAAGAAAAATGTAAGAAAAATATATCTCTAGACTCAAAGTATCAGGTGAAAGAGGACCATGCAGGTGTTCAAGATTTAGCAGAAATTAACTGCAGAAAGAGAAAACAAAAGACACATAACTGTAAATCCCAAGCATAGAAAGACAAAAGTAGAACTTCAATGAGAAGTTAAAGCAAGTGTAGTTAGTATCCTACATCAGAGATAAGAATCAAACCAGCCAAATTGTGCACAATGGCAGTAATATCACTGATCATTGTCTGCAGTTGTCATTACAGTATAGTATGACTTCTGTAAAAGAGTTTTAAAAACCTTGAAGGATATCATTAATGTGGGAACATTCAGTTGAAAACATGAAGCTCATATTATGATAGTCCTTTTTCTTAAATCATAAAGAAAGAAAATAACGGCAATAATTAGAAATACACTAAAACAAGTATGGCAATAGCCATAGATCTAATAATGACCTTGAAGATTACTGGATGAAACTTGTACATTGGATTAAATAACAATAACAGGTAGTAGGACATGTTTCCCCCTAACAATAAAAGGTGAATTAAAAGAAAATCAAAATCAACATAATTCAAATGAAAGTTCTAACTGTTAAGTTTAAACTTAGTATTATTCTACTTGATAATGAAGAAAGGAAAGACTACACTTGTGTTTGTGGTGACTACTACACATAAAAGATGTGTCACCCTCCTACTGCTGGGGGGCTATGGTTTAATAATGATGAAACAACAGACTGGTACAATGCACATTAATAGATGTAGGAATGAGAGCTTTGTTAGAGGCCTGCAGCATGCTCAGGAACTTACACTGAAGTGCACACTCAGGTAATAACTCGTTCTGGTGAAAAGATTGTTTTGTTTTTGAATTTCACACAAAACTACTCGAGGTCTATCTGTGCTAGCCGTCCCTAATTTAGCAGTGTAAGACGAGAGGGAAGGCAGCTAGTCATCACCACCCACTGCCAACTCTTGGGCTACTCTTTTACCAACGAATAGTGGGATTGACCGTAACATTATAATGCCCCCACAGCTGAAAGGGCGAGCATGTTTGGCGCGATGGGGATGCGAACCCGCAACCCTCAGATTACGAGTCGCATGCCTTAACACGCTTGGCCATGCCAGGCCCTGGTGAATAGAACACAATTTTATTTTTAAACTAAAATACCTTTAAAATGAAACTAGAAGTATAATTTTAGCAGTTACCTCTTTGAAAGAATGATGTTACTACAAGTAATCTTTAGTATTTGAAATTATAATTCCAATAATTATCATTAATTTTTTATAGCTTTATAGATTTCAGTTTTAGAATAATGTTACACATACTTCTACCAGCTTTAAGTACAATACTAAATATTTAAAAATTTTAACATGCAAGTATTAAGTTATCTGAAGGAAAAAAACTTATTCTGTGCAATAATTAAAAGGATTTCTTTCAATTCTTGAAAAAGTATTATTTTGTACAAGATAAAAACACAAAAAATAAAATGTGTGGAGCAACTAGTGACATAAAAGCTGTCTACTTCCATTGGCACTAAGACTAAATAGTTGTAAACAAAATGGGAATAAACCTAAAAGAACACAGTCAAAGGTTGACAAATACTACATAAAGTTTAGATACAAAAATCACTGTGGCAGAGTTTAGAAACAAAGCATTTTTGTATTTATACTGTTTACAATACCATGCAATACTTTTAAAACATTCACTTATGATATCTTTCATGGACACACATATATTCATTACAATATATTACATAAAAAAATAGCTTGTTCTCAGGCAATTATAATACTGCTTTAATACTATAATACTATTTTATGAATTTATGTCATTATGTTTGGTATCAAATTGTAGATTATACTGTAAATTTTCATATTATACATTATTCTATTTCTTAATTTAAAAATAAATATTAAAAAAACACTTTTAAACATTGATTTCTGTGTGTCACAAGGTACGTTAAATGCAGCATTGGTTCAGATTGGGTGTCCAAGTACGAAGCTTATTGTTTTGTACAAATTAGGAACTCAAATTACTGATACTGAGAAGCTAGAATATGAAATAAGAACCTCCTATCTTTTCTATTTGTTGATATATCATTCATATACTGAATTAAACACAGTGGCTCTACTCACTTCTTCCCATTTTTGAAAACAGGTCCTTATATGCACTTACATCTTGTGAATAACCAATCAAAAGCTTAAAATATCCCTCAAGTGGTTTTCTCAACCATTTTAAAGTATTACTTTGTGCTGGTAAGTTGGGTCTTTAGCCCGTTTGAAATTTCATATTCTTTAAGACCCAAATACAGCTTAGTTACTACACTTGATAAATTATAATGGTATCAATATAGTAATTTATAAATTTTTGGTTATTCAAACGTATATATATAAAACCTTTAAAATTATTTAATTTCTCATCTTCCACGTGTGAAGTTTCTTAAATATTAGCAACATAAGGCAAAGAGCAACTGAGTACAAAGGTTGTAACTGGAAGAGATAACTGTTTGCTTTACTTCTTTATTTACAGTTCTATATTTTACAAAAGAAATAAGTTTAAAAACATATTTGTTAATTGTAGTAATGATAATACATATATAACTGAAAATACTAGCCCACTAAAGCTCAGCCAAGATAGGTAACTTTGTGATGACTAAAGGTCAGTTTTATGCTCTTGGATACAGTAAGATGGGTGCACATGTGCTGCATCCTTGTAGCTTCTGTGATGTAGGTTAGCAATGACTTAAAGGTCAATATAATAAATATATATAAATGTATAATGTTATACAAGTCTTAAATTACTGACTGAGTATGCATATTTTACCTCCACATCAATGTTATCAGCAAAATAACCTTGGGCTGCAAGTTCCTGCTGTGCTCTTGCATGCTTTCCTTGAGATGCAAGAAGATCTCCAATCCAAACTTCTTCCTCATTACCATACCCAAGAAAGTGAACAACACATGTCCCTTCTTGTTCATTAATACTCATAACACATGCTTCATAGAGAAGTCCATCTTCAGAAAATATTGCCTGACAGTAGTCTCCCAATTTATAAAGTAACAGTATATATGTTTACTATCACAATCTTCTTATATATATCATAAGCTTAATAAAATAGAAAACGTATTTCAAACTTTCTTTAGTGAAGAAAGTTTGAAAATAATTTTTACCTTACGCTTCTCTCATAAGACATATTTGAACTTTTAACTCAAAACTCAAGCTGAAACCATTTATTATAATTTAATTAAAAACTGAACAGCTGTTAGATTATGTAACACAATATGCAATTCTTCACCTTTGTTAGAAATGTTAAAAATTAAACTGCTAACCTTAACATGAGGATTAAATGTAGGCTATTATATTAAAATATTATTAATATAAATATATAAAGCAGAAGTGTGATTCACTTGTATGTCTGTTTATTCTACATACACTTTTTGCCAGTTTCAACTAAAGTTGGCTTGTATCTATATGCCCCCTCCAGGAACTGCCATAGGAGGATTGTGTTCATCTAATTAAGATGTCAGACACAAACGTAACCAACTCATATTTATCATGTTAACCACATCTAAAACCTCCTCGCTGGGTACTGACATTTGCTTAAAGGTAAGGCAAGGATCATCACAGTCATTTCAGGCCCTAAAATCATGGATGTGAGGTAAACACAGACTCCAGGGCATGATACAGGATTGACCCAGAAATCTGGAAATGTGTCATCCTGTATTTGCTGGAAGCTCACTGCAAGCAATAAACTCCTGTCACTGTAGGACTGTGCCAAAACATTCAAAGGTCAGTAACATCCATATCTCATGAGAGAATGAGGGAGTGCCCAAGACAGAAACAGAAATATACTGCTTACTTTCCATTACCCAATTCACAGAAGGAAGAATCAAGGGAGACAGATGGACAACCCCAAACCTGTGTGAGGACTAAAGTTGATTGGCTCTCTTGATATTCAAAAACCAGCCTGCAGGATTCAAACATCTGCATGAGGATAGGATGAGCACATCCAATTGAAGAGGAGAACTGCATTTAGATGTTTAATTCTATGATGCCACTCAATTTAAGGGATGGTATACTCTTTACACCATCAGAACACCATTGCTGTATTTTGAACAGAATGGTTATAAATATATATATATAGAACCCATCCATCAGGATGCCTCCATGGTACCTGTGCTCAACCAAGGACCTAGAATAGGACCACTTCACTTTCAGAATTATGAGAAGATAGTGGATCACCTTCCATGAACAATAAATGAAATCAACATTGATAAAATAGGATGGCCATGCACTCACCAACCAGATAGCTTTGTGTTAAATCTGAACTGGAATTACAAGTACACTCCCATGGAGGCTTGTTTTAAGCTTTCTTTCTTCCCTTTAAGTGTTACAATATTCCATAATTAGGTACTCTGATTACAGATACTAACAGGCCAGAAATTAAAATAAGAATGTCTGATCTCTTTCTAAATTATTTATTTACTCATGCTTTCTTGTTAACATTACATATTTATGACCAATAAAAAAGCCATTCTATGACCTACGTGACTGTAATGTCTTTGTTTCATTTTAGTAAAAGGATATCAGTATTCCACTAGGTAATGAAATGTTTTAAACCTTTTCATAAGTAGGTAAGTTAGAAAGAAAGATAAGTATGAGTAATTCTGGTTTACTCTTTGAACTTTATTTCCAAAATGAGTATTTGAAAATTATACAATTATTTTTGGGACAACCAACTTAGGTTCGATGAAGATCAGCTTCCAAGATCAAAAAGGTTTCAATCCTGAAGTGTTGAATTTTTTCTTTAACATGTTATTTTTTTTTATAGATGTGTAAACTTTAACCAAAAAGTCCTAAAATGTACAAATTAAAAATTTAATAGATTAGATTAAAAAAAAAGGTAAATGGGAATTTTGTTGCCTTGAGGAATGCACAAAGAATATATGTTGTTAGATGATAGGTGACGTATCCTAATTGTTTTTAAAATAAAATCCCTGCACTTTGTTACTATAGATTATAATGAAGCATGAATAAAAGAGAAACAAAACAACAAAATTAAAAACAGAAGTACACTGTTACAAGCTTGTTGCCATTTAGGATAAATAATTGTAATTTTCTGCTGAAATCTGCAGTCATCCTAAAAAGAAGGAAAGGATAATTAAGATATCATGTTTTGTTGTGTTGGTTACAAGGCCAGTCAAACAGACAGCACCCATATAGTGTTAAAAATTGAGAAAATAGCAGATGAAATACAAATTTGTATTAAAAACTTTCAATACACATTTAGAAGGTTCTAGAAGTAATTATAGTGGAACAACCTCTCTGAGTAAGAAGGGAATAACACAATTTTCTATGTTTGACTTTCATATTGTGCTGAGTAACTTGACTCAACAAGAGTATCTATAACCTTCAGTTTTATTTGTTAATTATGAAGCAAAAACTAATAGTAAAAGTAAACTGTGCTACTGAATGTACTTACCAACAGATGGCACAACAATAACAAATCTCTTGGATAATCTCAGCTGCTTTGACAATGCCAAATGTTGACAGAAGGAGCTAATGTCAGGAACCAGATAAGGGGAAAGTTGGGGAAATCCTCCTCCTTTCACTTTAGATTCCAAATCATTCACTTCAGCCTAGATCCACATACCCATATCAGTGAAATATTAGACATATGAATCAAAAAATATTACTGATATGTTTCATCATTTAAAAAATTTGTATACTAAAGGAAAATTCACTAACATTAAAATATTAGTCAAGTAGAATTTGCAAACAAGAACAAAAAATATATAAAAAATAAATTGACATCATAAACTGATATGCTTTATACAACATAAGACAGTTAACATATATTTATATTTCTAATAATACTATAGAGTCATGACAATATATTTTTCACAACATTCCTACCTTCAACCACAGATGAGCCATGTTCCACATCATCTGTTTTCTTTGACCTACAGGTTGCTCAACTCCTTGAGAAATATAATTAATTCAAAAGATTAACACTAAAAAATACTCTTGAAAACAACAAATACCTGAATAAAATTTAACAGGTTAAATAAAAACAAAGTAATTTATTCTGCTTGTTAAAACCCAGGCACTAAACTAAACAAGTCTCATCTTTGCCTAGAAACTATACACACACACACATACATTTATATATATACATATATATCATTTAGTAATTAGTGCAAGGTTTCTTCTTGTGTAATGACATAAAACAGAAGTATGAAATTAATTCAATACTTCTCTAAAGTTAATAAAAAATTCACAATTCAGTTTTTGGAATAATGGTGCATACAAGTCAGACAAAAACTTCCAGTGTTAGTTTTCTTTCTCCAAAACTCTTCTGTTGTTTATGGTTTCATCAGGAAGTTTCAAACAAATATTCACTTACTCTTTAACTGTCTTATCATAATATTTACACATTTCTTCAGTCGGCATCAAATTCAAATTTTTGGTTTATCATTAATGCTTATAACAGAAACAGAAAAAAAGAACAAAAGAGAAGTGTACAAAAAAAAGTAACTAGTAACACAACAAAGATGGAACAGTAACTAGTCAATAACACAATAACATTTAGAGATGGACACCAGTAACTAGTCAATAACACAATAACATTTAGAGATGGACACCAGTAACTAGTCAATAACACAATAACATTTAGAGATGGACACCAGTAACTAGTCAATAACACAATAACATTTAGATTGTTATAAACTTACAGCCTCAGTACTTACAGCTCCACTGAAACTTTTTTCTGTGCTACTTGCAGTAAAGCATTCTTTTTCAGAGTTAAAACTGACTCCTGTCTTTGGGAGCCTAGCTAATAACTGGCCAAAATTGTGAAGACACTGTATGCGGAGAAAAACCTAGTAACACCACAAGCAAAAAAAAACAAATGTTTATGTATGCATTTTAGCTAATACACTTGTGTGAGAAAATCAAATCTTGATTAACACAAAATTCAACTTAACACTTTTGAACAATCTCATTAATATTGTGTACATTAATTTATAAACTTTTTTTTTCCCTCAAAAAGTCTACATATTAGTGGTATAATATGATATTCCAGAATACATATCCACTGATATCTAACAGGTAAATAAACATTAATTATTACAACACACAAAATGATTGTAAAAAAGTTAAGAGAACTAATGAAAGCTGGAGAGCAAAAAAAAATTAAACACAAGCATTTTATCTAAACTGGCCAGTTTCAGTGTTCTCATGACAAAAGTTTGGATACTGAAGTAACAAAAGTAACTATGTTTACACAGAATGAAGGCAGTAACAACATATATATGACATTGTTCAGTTACAATGAATGTTCCAGTGTTATATCCCACAATCTTACATCACTCTCGTTACACAAATTAAATAGACATAAACCACTAGCATATAATGACTTGTAGAAGCCTTTATGCAATCACTAAACTTGAGTACAACGTGTAATTCAGGAAAACAACAACAAAGAAACAGAGCCAAACAACTATAAGTTATCACAGAGAGACTGTTGTAATATATCACTTTTACAGGGTTAGTTGTAAGCTTACAGCCTTCCACACATACATCCCACTTAAGCTACTTACCTGAAGAACATCTGCAGAAAAATGTTGAAACATTTGCCTGAACAAAAGTACGTTGTTATTTCTAAGTTATGGAAGGATGAAATGTGAGTTGTGACAGGGTAAGTGCACTAAATTATTTGTAAAAAACTTAAGTTTTATCATCCAATAAAGTTTTAATTTACTACACAGTAACATAATAATTATTTATAATATAAAGATCAACCATGTAATACAAAAAAAGCTACATATTCAACTGTTTCTAGATGAAATAACAACTGGTTAGTCAGAATTCCACATATAGAACTTCTTTTAAAAATTCCAAATAACTACAACAAAAAAAAACTAAGCAGAGATAAATATTTATATTGTAGAAGGTTATTATGTCAAAATGTGATAGTTTTCTTCTTTTACTAGATTACTTCTTTTGCATATTCAGAGTTTTTATTATTATGTGTAAGCAAATAAATCACGTAATTTAATTTGACTTAAATCAACAATTACTAACTTCTTTCGAACTAAGTCCATAGGATGTATCAAATTCCAACTGAAGGTGAAAATTCTCAAGTGGGGCTAGCCCACGTAGGGTAAAGTCCTCTGGCAAAGGCTGTGTTTGTTTCCATTCTGGTCCATTCCAGACAAAACCTTGAACACTTGGAGGACTAGCATCAGAAAATACCAAGCATTAAACTTACAGCAACTTAAAGCAGTCCAGTAAGTTCACAACAACTACCAGGTGTTGGTCTGTCTGTCTATATATATGTAGTAATATTATACTTTTGCTAATTCTTTCACATCAAAGACCTTGCTATCCACCCCCAAACATTTTGAATGGGGTTCAGTTTGAGCAAACACGCTGGATGGTCCAAAAGAATCACGTTATTCATCATGAAACAGTCCTTTGTGCTGTGGGCATTGTGGATTGCAGCATTGTTCTTGAGAAAGATCCAGTCATTTTCACAAAAGTAAGGGCCTTCAGTCAATAAGGATGCTCTCTCCAACATGCCAATGTAACCAGCTGCTGTTTGATGCCCCTGTATAATACTGGAAGGAGAAAGTACCCCAGGATATCCTTATCGTGCTAGTAAAGTTAGAAGCCATCTGGACCATCCAGGTAAAATTTTTTCTCATCAGAAAACAAAACCTTCTTCCACTTTTCTAGGTCCCATGTTTGGTGCTTCTCAGCAAAGTTTAACTGAGCTGTTTCATGGTGTGGAAGGAGGCATGGCCTTTGAAGACGTTTACAGTTTTCAAAGCCTTTCTCTCACAGATGCCATCTTATTGTTCTTGATCTACATTCTGCATCAACACTACTCAACACCGGTGAAATTTTCTTGGCCCAACCACTTGAAATTCTCGTTCCATATCTTTCAGGGTCTTTTAAGAAATTTGCAACATCAAGAGAGACCTTGCTTTTGCAGCTCAACAATTCTGCCAAGTTCAAACTCTGTCAACTTTTTAGCCTTTGCCATGTTTTTACCCAATGTAACACAGGAGATGTCAGTGGGAGATGTTGACAACGCTAATGCTTGAACACAAATCACTAAATTTAATTACGTGTTTACCGATTAACGCTTCGTTTCTGTATGGTCTTAAACTTTTGACCAGCTAGTATTTAGACTAATTTCATAGTGTTCACATTTTCCCTATTAAATGCTGAAAAGTTTTTTATTTTTATTTTCCCTTTTCTTATTTTCATCTTTCAAAGCTCGACTCAAATAAGTGGTTGAGTCTAACAATGCAAAATGCATATTTTTTCATGTTCACTGATTTTAAGGTTTTGGCCAGCAGTGCATATCAAAAGTTTGATTCCATATAAAAATTACCATACGATATCAAATGATCAAATAGCAATTAGTCATACATATTTATATAAATCAAATGCCAGAACAAATTGGTTATTTAAAGCAAAAATAGTGATATCATATATGAATACCACAGTTTAAAATAACTTGTAGTAAGATAATAACACTCCAGAAAAAATTACAATTTAACATAAATATACCAGAATTTAAACAAACAAAGAAACAGCTTTAATCACCTCTCCATAAGTTACAATAATGTCACTATTGATGATTAGCCAATCAGCAACAACTTTGATACCCGGCAAAAGTCCTTCTTGGTTGATGATTTTAATGACTTCAACTACTGAGGGTGTCAATTCCTGTTCCACTAGAGACCTATATTTAGGATGATAATACTCAAAAAGATATTTTGGTGTTGACTATATCCAAAGACTGACAAAAACATTCATCATATTAAAATATTATACAAAACAAAAATGTTTAAAACTGAAATACCAGACACTTATTTTTATCAATCTGAGCATAAAATAACACTATGTAACAAAATTTTTACTTTTAATGCTAATATAATCAAGTCCATTTTGCAGAACTGCCTTATTACTAGTCAAATTTTCTTCTAGTCCTCCATTGCAGTCAACAGCAGTGCTCGTGACACTCTCAACACTAAGTCCACTGTGCTCACCGTAGTCACTCAACTCTTCTTCTTCGACTATATGCTCAGTCACACTACCACTGGTGCAACTAGCTGTGTCACTGCTGTTCTTCTAAGTCTGACTCAGAATGACCTGAATCATTGTTTTCATAACACACAGAAATTAGTTAGCAATTGATAATGACAAATTTTTTGTCGTACGTTTATTCGACCAAACACATGAACTGGTTTGAAATGATTAAAAAAAGGCCACTGATTTTATACTTTACATAGAACATGAATGATAAGAACTTGGAGGTCATAAACAGCACAAGTACGTCGTATACCATACACCTAAATATATCAAAATAATATCAGGATTTCCTAAAGCCTTTTGAGATGTTGACCCCTTTAGAAATTTATAAAGCGGTCACTGATTCTCAAATTCTTAGAACATAAATTCGAAGTGAAACTTCAAAATATAATCAACTTTTATGATGCAATCATTAGGAAACATAAAATGTGAAAAAAGAATGAGGTTTTCTCTAAAAGTTGCCTGATGAATATCGGACTGTAGGTTTCAGAGTTTGAGTCCCTGAAGTTTCTAACATTAAACCTATTTCTCTGTCTCTTCAGAAGTCCAACCATTTACATGACTAATTGCAGTTTTAACAACATACAAACTTGGAGAGTCATACAGCAGTTAGATGCATAGGCCAACTTTAGCACAGGAGTTATTTCTGTCCTCCTATCAACACTTAAGTCCTTATTCACCCCTTTACAGTCTCACCAAACCAAGGGGATCAATATCAACCATTCTGGGAAACCCTAATTTACATGATAAAGAATTTTGACAGACATTTGAGAAATTACAAAGTTTTATATTTAAATATCCATAACAAAGAGATAAATGAAAAATATAAAGTTATTACTGAAATAAACCTCAAAAATGTGACAAGAAAAAACAAAGAAATAATAATATCTGATCTATTAGAAGTCATAAAAAATGAAGAAGATAAATTGGAACTATTTTAAACTGTTCTGGTCATCGTTATGATGAAGTCCAAAACTTGATAAATACCATTAATAACTTTAATCCAACATGAGGTTGTTTGACATAAACTATTGCAAAACATAAATTATTTTCAAAGTAAAAAAGTCTCTGTCATAAAGAATGTAATAATAATGAACAATTTTATACAGAAATAATACAATCTGTTAGACACTTTAAAATATATACTTACAATATTTAAAAATACCATGCAATGCATCTGAGATAAGTAATAATGATACGATAAAATCTGTGTCACTAAAGTTACTAATGACCAGACAATATTTTTTATAGTAAAGATGTATTTTATACAAACAAAATTGAAAATTACCAATCCTGAAATTTTTTTAAAATAAAAATATCATATTAACATTATTGTGAGATATCTAACCAGTCACAAGTTGAAATGGTGAAATGTATTAAAATCTTGAAGAATATTTATCTGGGAAATGTAATGTGACATCGTGGTTATCGTTAAGTTTCCACAAAGCTTTGTTAGCATTTAATCACTATGTTGTACAGCATAACTGTCACAGTTTTACATTTTTAACATAAGGGTGTTTTACCATTTCACTATGAATAATTTACAATTATAATATTTTAAGTACTTCTGGATATGAAATTTCATTATCTTGACTTCCAAATCACTTATATAGTATTTAGTACAAACTACAGACAAATACCCAAATTCAAACCTACAGCTTTATATAATTACATTTTCATGTTTACAAAATACAATTTCATGAAAGTTCTTAAATGGTGTCACATCTGTGCTAAAGTACAAACATTTAAACCTAATGGCTCAGAAGAGCTAATTTGACAAATTATAAACTGTGCCCAAGTACAACTGGTCACAGTGATGACCCTGTAAATATTTTCTGAAAACTGTGAAAACAGAACAGCTACATTTGTACAGATAGTTGGTGCTTTATTGACACAGTTTTGCAAGCCTGATAAAAGATATGAATATTCAATCATAATGAAAATAAATACATTTTTATTGAGATTTGTTGTATACCTTCTTCAGTAATTAATACTTTTCAAATTTTCTGGCTCTTTCTGTTACAAAGATTTATTCATAACCTACCATCATGAACTTTAACAAAGGTATCACCACCAAAGTGGTCAGAGTAGTTAAAAATATGTTTGCTAACCATATTCTTAGACTTGACCAAACTATCTTCACAAAATAACACGTTGTTTTACTATTCTTTGATTGTTTGTTTAAACAGAGTATTTATGATGAAACTTAGTTGAATGGACGATAACTGCTGTAAAATCACAAGTGCAGAGGATGACATTTTGAAGTCTTCCACTTGAAGACGAGAGGTGGAAGACTTTCCAAATGTTATCATCTACACTTGTTTTTCTCCAACAGGCAGTTGCCATCTATTCATGTAAGTTTCATCAAGTTATTTTACTTGTGTTATTTACATACAATAAACCTAACAAAATAAATAAGGATTTGAATCAAAATAATATATTGGTGTTACCTTCACTACCCTCTAAATTTAACTAATGTCTGGTCGTAAGAGAAACTTTTCATAGCTTTCAAACAGATATAATTTAATACAAAAAACACCTTTTAACAATGAGAAACACACCTAAAGAAACTAAAAATAAAAGTATCAGATCTCTAGTTAAGTTTGATGTTTACTAAACTTTTCACAAGATTCCCCTGTTCATCTCTGAGGACCTCTGCTTAAATATTTTACTTGCTTCACACTGATGGAAACAGTTTATAATATGCTCCATCTAATGGCATTCAAACCTTATTTGTAGATATATTCTTTATGCTTTTCTTCATTGTAGTTCAGACTACATGCTGTGACATTATAAAAGGGTGGAATTGAAAAACTGTAATAATAAAAAATAAGGAAAGAAACATAAAATGTTTAATTATGTATTTAAAGTATGATAGTTTATTTATCTATAAACCAATGTTTAGGGATGGAATGAAAATTTGAAAATAATTTAAAGTCGCACCATTTACAAGAGATTCCCCTCAAAGCTGTATGCAAACAAGTGTTTACATTTTTTAAATATTCATTCCAATTTTTATCAAAAAAATGTTACAAAATGATAAAATAACCAATTCTAAAGTATTTTTGAGGTAGAAAATGTTGAATTAGAGTTTTCTATGATAACTATATTGGGTAAAAATCTTTTTTACCTTTTACTAATTGAACTGGCGTGTGTGTTTTTCTCATAGCAAAGCCACATTGGGCTATCTGCTGAGTCCACCGAGGGGAATTGAATCACTAATTTTAACATTGTAAATCTGTAGAGTTACTGCTGTACCAGCGAGGCACTACAGAACTGGTAGTTATCTACTTTTATTTCATGTAGTAGTTAAATTAAAATAAACAAATTTTAACACCTTCACTTAATTTTGAATCTTCCTGACTAGTACTACACCTTCACTTAATTCTGAATCTTCCTGACTAGTACTACTTTGTTTTCTTCTCCTAGACACTCAGCGACAAAGATCGTTCCTTGATTTTCTTTAGAAACCTCTGAAAAATAAACAAAGAAGAAGAAAGAAACAAAATTATTTTTCAATGGCACGAAAATAACAAAATTTACTAGCAATAAACAAAACAGGTTTTTTTTTCCAGTATGTCACTGTCCAAAGTTACAAAGTTCCTTTAAATAAGAGTAAATATGCATAAATTGTGTGTTTGTTTTGAATTTTGTGCAAAGTTACGTGAGGGCTATCTGAAGTAGCAATCCTAATTTAGCAGTGCAAGACTAGATAGAAGGCAGCTAGTCATCACCACCCACTGCTAACTCTCGGGCTACTATTTTACCAACAAATAGTGTGATTGAGTCTCACATATAACAACCTCATGACTGAAAGGGTGAGCATGTTTAGTGTGACGGGATTCAAACCCGCGACTCTCGTGTTATGAGTTGAGTGCCTTAACCACCTGGCCATGCCAGACCAAATATGCAAGGGATCTTCAAGTCAATAGACAGGACTTAAGTATTTTATCACAGAATTACACGACCCTGACCATTATATCACACTGATTACAAATATCCCAGAACATTTTAACAAGCATCTCAAAATCTTTGGACCATCAGTTTTATTTGGCAGTCTCCACAAGGGGAAGTTTTAAGGTGTTAAACAGTTTTAAGAATTTCCAAAGACTAACTACCACATAACATTAATTTTTTTAAATGCATGTGACAATCATTCTCTTGTAATTCCATTGTTGGTTAGGGTGGTATTACTTTATTACTTGCATTTGAATATCACTCTTATACATTCTAAATTACTTTTTGTGTTACTACTTACTTACACAGGACCTCATGATTATAAAGAGAGCAACATGCCTACCTTAAGCTACAGGTTCAGTATGAGAAGTTAATTTTTTATTAATGGAAGCTCCTTGAAAAAGGCATACAAAAGAGATGATGAGTTAATAGTGTGAAACTGTCCTCGTTTTCTTGTAAGGAAATTTTTTATTGGAAGTAAAAAACTGATATATAAAATATTTTACAGACTCATCTTGTGTTATCCCTATTACTAACAGTAAACCTTCTTGAATTTACAATTGAAGGCAAAGAGAGCTTTGAGAACATGGCTGTATCATGCTAAAAATATCCCTGGAAAAATGTTAATTTACTTTATTCAGTGAACTTTCTTCAAAGATAATAACAGCTGGGGCAAAATCTTGCTATTTGCCAATCAGCTATTTAAGGGGGAAGATATACATACAAACGTGATCACCAAATGGGAATGACTAGGGTTGTAAAATTTGTACAAGGATTATAACATAGGATGGGAAATCAAAAGATGGAATCTCTAACAGAAAAATGTAAAAATGTCTTAACTGAAGATAAATAGCAATGTATAAATAAACTTCTGTTTAATCCAGATTGTTAAATCCTCATTCTTCATAATGAACATTATGAAATGATTCAAGCAAATAACTCAAAATATTCAAATATCCTGTATCATGTTAAAAATTCAGTAAATTTTCTTTTTCCTTCACAATCACTGTACTTAATATCACATTAGGACATATGATTGCATGAACAAAAGAAAGAGGAACACTAAAAAATTTATCAGACAAGGATACATTGCTACAGCTGTACCAAACTATCCTTAAAACATCTCAAACTGAATGTTATGAAATAAAATATAATGCCACAATAATAATGTATGTTGAATAAAGTTGTGATGTTTACTTCCATAAAAATAATTTTACGTCATTATAAGCAGAAGTATCAAATGAGAGGAACATCTTGATATTGTGTCATAAAAATTGTCTTCTTATTTTAGTTGTTAAAAACAAACAGTGACAAAGGCTGTAGATTATATTCATCACGTTTTTATGACCTACAAATGAAATGATGTCTGACAAAAGTACTTGAGGGAGAAGTATATGTATCTAGAGTTGCATAGTAAATGTTACTACAAAGAACTGTGACTATACAGCAATATCTGTAAGTCACACACAGCCTATAATAAAAACAATCTACAAAACATTTTTTGGAAACTATGTACTAGTCATTCTGTTAACAACTGTATTATTATTTCTTAACTTCAAAAAAAAACAACCAACATCTCATTAAAGTATGCTTGTTTGTTATTGGATAAAACAACATAGTTTCATATAATATAGTACTCGTAAATACATACAAATTACTGTTTAAAACATTAAAAATTAACACCAGCTAACAAAACAACACTAAGTATACAATTAACTTTTAATGTATTCTATCCATTCATCCATCCAATATTTTCAGAAACCAAAACAAGTAATAAATATACTGTGTACATAAACATGTAAATATTGCTCTATATACAACTCAAGCAAAAAAATGGTGTTATTAAATAGGATAAATTTACCAAAAACTTATAAACTGATTTTATGGAAATTGTTTGGTTTGCACACAAAAGGCACTTGAAAACTATCTCCCAAAACTCAGCAACAAAGGTATAAACAGATAAGTTACAATAAACTATTTTGTGGAAAACAAATGTAACCCACAAACAAAAAAAACATACAATGTACAACACAGATAAATATCTTTCTCAGTTACTGAACAAAAAAACATTCCACAAAACTTGATTTCTTCAAACTGAAAAACATCAACATCTAACACAACCAGAAAAATAAGTATGTTATACAGTTTCTTTGTAGCAGTTATAAGTTTATAATGATTAATAAAATATTTTCCAAACACACACACACACAAAAATAGTTCTGACTTGTTTTATTTGAAGTCTACTTATAAATATTATGTTTTAAAGTTAGTTTCTCTGATCAATTTTTTATCATTTACACAAAAGCAAAAGCATGACAATATTATCAAATTTTATAACCTTTTAACGAGTGTTAAAATCCCAATTCAGTTAAATGGTTTTAGCTGTTTCCAGAAGTGTAAAACTAAGCATAAAGAAGCACTTCATAGTTCAAAACATCAAAGCAATATACACATATTTACACTAATTATTCATGTCAACAGTAACATACTATTCTGAAAAAAAAATTGCCTATGGTCAAAACAAAGTAATACAAAAGGCTGGGACAAGAAACAACTAAATGTTGAACATTCAAGAGTAAGCAGTTTGAATCATGATGTGACCATTGAAGTCCAACCTGACAAAATGGACTGTAAACAACTGAGAGTTTTTTGTGAAAACATTTAAGAAACACAGAGGCTGATACCTTACAGAAGTTTCCACCCTTCATGATGGTTATTAGCTTACAAATATTTTGAACCCTTAAGACAACTAATGGTCACAGAAAATGTTAACCCTTATCACTAATCTCTGTAACTGTTGAAGGCTTGTGCAAGGGAACTTGCACTATCATTAACAAATTGTTTTATATTAGTTAAAAGGCCACTCTGACTTTTTTTCACAACAAATAACAAAAACAAAACATGATAATTTTTTACTCACTATCTAAACATGGCTATCTTTTGTTAGAATTTTATATTGCTCTGTACCTTTTTCATTTGTCTGAATCTCTTGAGTATCTAATATGATTCACAATAGGTATTCCATGAATTAAAAAAACAACAACATGATATAGTACTATACTTGTACTAACATAAATTAATATGTAAATCACGAGTACTAAGTCTTCTGTTTACAATCAGTAACAGGAGTAATGTTACAAAAATCCTTTTCCCATTTGTAGACTATCCTACCAAACATTTCTTACAAGCATGAGATGTGCAAGATTTATTTCAAAATAAACTGAACACTGGCTTTCAGATACGCAGCATGTAAATATGTTTAATATTGAGTAAAAACCAGCTGCCAGCTCTAAGTGTCTGATGTAAGTAGAGGATGAAAAGTCTGTTTATACAATGACAAACAAATTATACTACTGTGTAATATTACTACAGACATATTTGTCTTGTATATGTTACAAACAAATTGAATTATTCTATAGTAGTAACATCATATGCTCTTCTCCATTAGTTTGGTAAACAACTTTGTCAAATTATTTAGCACCACAAAACAGTCACCTTATAGCAACATCAAGGTACAGCACAGTGACAATCATTTAGCCACTTTTTCATGGTTGTAGTACTGTTTGTTTGTTTTTAGCATCTCCCACTACATTAGAGTATTACCATATTAGCACATAACCATTTTTTATTCCCTTGTCATAATACTGTGATTTTCTAGTGTCTGCCATTAGGTTGCAGCAGTTGTGGTATAGTAACAATCATTTTACCATTTATGGATTATTATAACACAATGTATTCTTAGCACCCTTCATTATGTTACAGCATACCAGTCAACTATACCTAAATTATTGTACATTATACTAACTGTTCTCTCCTGTATTGTCTGCTTACCATTTTACTTCACCACATACCAGGTTGGCAATTTTACTTTGCATCCACATGAAAATGTTTCTTCCAGTAATAACTGGGACCACACTTGAGAAACTGTATTAAGTACCATTCTAAAATCTCATAAAAGCCCTTGGTGTTTGTTTTGAAAACACATCTTTACAGATATTGTTTATACAGATGACTCTCTTAACACAAATATATCAGTGTGTTGAATCATAAAGAAGACAGTTTAGATCTATCATAGCTGCTATTTATTATACTACAAGGTTTGTTTATATTCTAATATCTGTATGTAACTTTACAATTAGTTGTTAAGTTATATTCAGAAAACACAAGGAATTCAGTTGTGTCACAACAACAGTTTATTAGATGATTCAAGTTCATTTTCTACTATCTATATATTACCTTGAGACCAAACAGTTATGAGCTAGCTATTAAATCAAATGGAAAATTAGAACAGAACTATTACATGTACCACAATAGCAACATGTTAATTTACCTAGTGATTTCTTTAAATGTCTACATTCATACTATAATGAAGTTTTTTTCCCCCTAAATTTCTAAATCAGCTAGAAACCTTATGAATTTTATTTTTTTTATATTAGAAAATATTTCAGTGTTTGTCTTATATTGTAATATTTTACTTATAATTTCACTCAAGGTATAATTATTAATAGACTAATACACTAAAATCTGCCAGACAACACTGACCCGTGTTTAATGTCTTTTTTTATTATTTGTGTTATGATTACAATTTAATTATAATATCAAACTTCCCTCAGAATCACACTTTCCCTATTCTATAACATAATAAATGGGCTAAACAAAAAGTGATTTAAAACTGAGAAATAAAGCAACACATGGGTCAAATAATTTTAATAATTTAGTGTTATAAACGTTTTTGTCTCTCACAAAATTTTAAAACTATATAGCCAAACAATTAAAAACTGGTCAATATATTTTGTTAGAAATAAGTAGAAAGTGCACTTCTTGGCCTAATTTCCCTTTATGGCAAATATTAATATGGTAAGCTCTGCTGCTAGAACTATCCATTTTTAACAAAACTGTGGTAATGATGAGAATCTTTATATTTTATTAATGTTAACTGAAAGCCTGGTTCAGTCACTTCTCAGAATAATTGATATCAATGTTCTTGACATTGAACAGTCACATTTTACTAATTCATTAAACACATAAAAAACTGAATGGATACTTTCCATCAAGCCAGTAATTATAGGAAACCAAAATATGTAACAAAGGGAAGAATTAAGTACAATTATACTAATCACTGTTTGATGTTAACTGTCTGAGCAGTTTTAGGGCAGTTTCTACCAACTTCTTCTTGTCTGCTTCTCTCACCCTTAAGGGAGTAAAGAACATTAATTCACACTAAAAGTATGGATAGGTCAAATTAATATTTTAAAAAATTAGTAAATTATATTATTAAAATTGTACAAATCCTTTTCATTCACAAGACTGAACAAGACCTACCTAAAAAAAATAAGACCCTTTAAAAAAATGTTGCATTATTTGAAACTTGTATTTTTTATCAATAATTTTATTTCTAAAACAACTTGAAAGGTAGTTATACACTTTTCATAAATAAATAAACTTTGGTTCAAAAAACATGCATTATAAAATATAAAGTGTAAACACACCATTGTAAAGTAAAAAAAACAAACAAACTTTTTATCTTTATAACACAAATTCATCAATCAATCAACTCTTTTACAAGTCTGCACACACACAAATTTGCCCAAAACAATGTTTTAGGTAACACTGCATAACAAATCATTTGCTACTAGAGAAAACTCAAGTGATTCTTGGTAGTTAACTAGTTTTGGTTTCAGATACGTAATCAAAATTTGTCCATCACCTCTAGATTTTAAGATACTGTAGTATCTCACTACTTTATCAACAATATGTGGAATACCATACAATCAGCTCAGTTCAATAGGTTTATACTGTGAAATTAAGTTTACATAGAAAGTTTAATGAACAAAAGGAATAAATTTTTGATAACTTCAAACAGTAACTGTATTGTATTGGTGTAAAACTCCATATATATTGTTTATATGTGCTACTTGTTCTTGATAAAATTATAATGACTTGCACCAATTTTGCTTCATTCCCATGTTCACCTTTTCTGCACAGGAATATTTGAGGAGTCCCTCAACTGAGCTTAAAATGGGCAGAGTGATACACCTCTCTCTCAACTGCTTTTCACTCACTCACTCAGTTGGTTACTTTGTCTGGCTCTGCCCGCACTCAAAACAAAGTCCATCTTCCTCACATCATACCTGTGATATAATCACTTTCACTTCAAGTAAAGTCCAAAAAACCACCTAAACAGTTTATGCTACATTTGTCTTGTACAGTTTCCAAATCTGGCTTCACACAGTGGCTAAATAAAAGAAGAGCAATTGTGTCATTTACAATTTCAATGATACAGTGTGAGCCCAAACATCATCTAACTTACTGTTATTTTTGCATTAATATTTCTGGATATTCAGACAAAACTAAACAATACACTAAATATCCAGAGATTGCATCTGTGATGAAACCAGTACCTCATGGGGATGATTTTCTTGTGTCACATCCAGCAGCAAAGTGGGAAATAGAAGTTATACTGCAAAAAAGACAATGAATCATCTTTACATCCTTCATTTAGTAATTTTACCCATGTGGCATCTCAGCATAAACTGCCTCATCTGATCACACAAGATGAACTAAATGATCAGATTTGTGACTTGTTTTATACTGAAACAGCATGGGGAACTTTCATTTACGGCAATGGAATTTATCATAAAAGTCTTGCTTCTCACTACAGCTGCAAGATACTTTGTGTTTCTGTACAAATGTTGATGCACTAATTGAAGAATCAAGTACTGATTATACTCTCAAGAAAGAAAACATTTTACCAATACATCTTAAGTTAGTGTGAAAACTGTGCTTTTACATAATGGGAACACTAAGCCATTGGTTCCTGTTATTAATGCTGTGAACATAGTAGAACATGCAGCTTATACCTGAAGCAATCAAATATCCACTACTGCTAAGTCCATAAAGTGAGTAAACCAAACACTGTAGCTTTTTGTCTGTCTGGGATAGCCAATATCATAAAATTAATTAAAAAAAACGGAATGGCCAGTGAGAGAATTACGTTCCAGGAAAACAGAAAGTTGAGTTCCAACTTTCAGTGAATCATCAAGATATGTTTCTTTCATCACTCCATCTATCTTATAAGTTTCAAAAAGTTAGTGAAGTAAAAACTAAAAGGTGGTATCTTTGTTGGGCCACAGATTTGGGAAGTGCTGATGAATGGTGATTTTGAAACACTACTCAGTCAGAAAGAACTTACTGCTAGGAAATCACTCAAACTGGTTGTTAAAGTTTTCTTAGGAATTTACAGAGATGAAAACTATGTTGTGATGATTAATGATATCCCTGAGAACTAGAGGAAAACTGGGTCCAAGATGTCACTAAATTTACACTTCTCACATTTTTAATTAAGCTTATTATCAAATATCTAGGTGCAGTGAGCAATAATCTTGGTGAGCACTTCCCTCAAGTTATGTCTATAATAGAACAGTAATATCAAGAAAGACAGTGGAATACTGTGATGATGGAAGATTACTGTTGATTCTTATAGCATGAAACTAAAAACATACATAAAAGATACAACAAGTCTGTCAGGTATTTTGTAAAAAGAAATAAAAAATAATACCATGATGAAAGTTTTAAATATAGCTTAAGTGTATTTTCAGTATATAATTACATGTTGTTTTTGAACATTCTTAAATGCAATTTTCAATAAATAAATAAAGTTATCAGAGTGTTATTTTCATAATATATAAGAATATTTAGAATAAACCTAACATAGCTCAAAAACTAGAGGTGATCAGTAATATTCAACAATTTTTTAGAATCAGGATCAACAAACTACTCATGAACAGTTGTATTTTTATTGTGGTAGAGAAGCTTCTTTTGTGCACAGTGTAACTTCTAAACATATAATTACTGTGACTCAAACACTTATATGCTTTACATATTTCTACAAATTACTTTCATTGAATGACTTAAGGATATTTCAACACACAAACAAAAAACATGAATTTTATCTCATAACTAAAAGCTGGTAGTTAAAACCATATGTAACTTCTGTTATAAAGAAGCTTACACATAGAACAACCTTAAATATAAAATTTTCAAAATTACTTACAGATCAACCTATACAAAATATATACTTCATGATATTCCTACAAGTATCTATATTCTTAGTTATGCCAACTAACAAGACATGCTTTAACAGATATGAGGTGTTCTTTCATTATAAAAAGCCTAGACACCTAGTTATCATAAAAAAAAGGTGAGGAAAACTATCGTATTTATATGCAAGAAAGTATCAATTAATTGTGCAAATTTGTGGTAAGCACTGTTAAATATATGAATAAACAAACATTCTGAATTCAAGTGGTTTTCTACTAAATGAAACTAATTATGGCTAAATTAACTAACACATTCATGATTATTAACTTCAAAATGTAAAATAGAATTTTAATTATAAACATTATACCATAAATTTAAGATTTTATTTCTATCTACCTTCGAAAAATAATATATTGATAATATTTATCTACTTTGTATTCAATGTTTTATTACTCTCACATTACACGTGGAGATGAAAATCTAAGAATGTTTATTTAATTTGAAGCATTGGAACCTATCATCTTGTGAATATGTGCAAATTGTATGCATGTATGATTAACTGACTACACAAAAGACATTCAACTATTATTAAACTCTAGACAGTTAAAACTGATTCATTAATAATTATGGTATTAATACAGAGAATTCTCAGGTTATCTTTAATATATTACTATGATACAAAACATCTATGGAGAGAAACTTTTTGGTAATAAAATCTACAACTTTTTCCAACTTCTGATCAAAACAAAATACCTACATAGTTCAAATAAAAATTAAATGAGTAATGAATATTATGTACATCTAACATATCACCATACTAATGATGATCAGAAGGGTGTCATGGAACCCTCAATGCAAGCAAAGTTTTGCTATAATCCCAAACACAAGATTCAGCTGCTTAGAAGGTTTAGTTTTGTTCTAAACACATACCTTAAGATAACAATGCAAAATAATCCTCATAAACAAATATATAATAATCAAACAATTTAACCAATACTAAAAATAAACTAACATTAAAGAAAGAAAAAATAAAACATTACTTTATTCAGAGTGTACAACTATTTATCATCTTACCTTCATTCTTTCTAAATTTGTATTTACACCTGTTAAAGGCTAGTTGAGAAACTAAATAAGACTTAACTTTTAATTTAAAAAATGAAACTTGACATCTTGCAGGACATGTCTTGGAGTAAGACATCAATAGTATCAGGTATCTTAAGGGCAACATATGACTAGGTAACTAAACATACAACTTTTAAGGTGGCTATATGTTTTCATTTTCCTTTTTTAAAAATCAAAACATGCATAATAATTATTGGAAAGACTAACAATTTATAATAAAGCAGTATAGAGTGACATTTAACTTTGATTACTTTTATGTTCCACTTACTTTTCAAGCAGAACTACAGCAACTTGTGGGTTTACCCTTCAATACTTACTATTTTCTTGTCCATAGTCATGAAAGTAGGTTGCCCAGTCCCATGTCATGAAAAGATCTAGAAGTTATAAGAAAATATAACTAGAAAAATTCTACAAGAAAAATTCCACTGCACCAAAATAAAGTAAACTGTTATATGTAAATTAACTAACAAAAATTACAAGAAGAAGGAATTGTACACCGTAAGTCAGAAAGTAATAATAAGAAATCAGTTTTAGTGAAAGGAGACTGATGGACTCTGTGACTAAACTAAAATAATTGGAAGATGTGATATCGAAAAATATATGTAACTATTTTATGTAGTGGAGTTTCTACAGTTAATACATCTTTAATTATATTTATTTGTTTGTTTTTGAATTTCATGCAATGCTACACGAGGGCTATCTGCATTAGCCATCCCTAATTTAGAAGTGTAAAACTAGACAGAAGTCAGCTACCTATCCCTAATTTAACAGTGTAAGACTGGAGGGAAGTCAGCTAGCTATCCCTAATTTAACAGTGTAAGACTAGATGGAAGTCAGCTAGCTATCCATAATTTAACAGTGTAAGACTGGAGGGAAGTCAGCTAGCTATCCATAATTTAACAGTGTAAGACTGGAGGGAAGTCAGCTAGCTATCCCTAATTTAACAGTGTAAGACTAGACGGAAGTCAGCTAGCTATCCATAATTTAACAGTGTAAGACTGGAGGGAATTACGTACTTTACATTCACATTTAGACACAACTAGCTATCATCTGATCTTAACATTAGTAACGGAAGGTGTATTTAATGGGCTAAATATAAGCATTGGGTGTAAAACATTATTGTAACAAAGGCTTAGTTGAAACACTACTCCACTGAAACCCTTGGTAATTTTTATCTTACTTTTGTCTATACCTCAATGTTAATAAACAACTGAAAAAAATATAAATAAAATGCTATCTAACTTATCATGGTGCAATAAGTGAGCCTAGGGTATTATTTGTTTTATAATTAAGCTTAAAAATGTACTGTGCAATAACTTACTCTAAGCTCAATAAAGACAAAATATCAATTCTAAATCTAAATAATTTCTGAATTAAATTGTTTTGTTGTATCACCAAAGTTAACGAGAATAAAAAACAAACCAATATGTATATTAAACATTCACAACATAAATACCATAGTTGACCTAACAATATCAATTGGGAGTTTTGTTACAAAACAATGATATAAATTGTAGACCATTACTATTAAAACAAAGAAGCATGACACAAACTGTTTATTATATATATTAACACCAGAGGGACATTTAGAGTGTTCCTTCTACCACACACATTATACTCTTTAACACTGTAAATACGTGACAGCCATAAAGCTTCTTATTTCCAAAGAATGCAACATGTAGATCTTCAATGTTTTCAGTTTACTAAAATGTTTAGTTAAAATAAAGTTATTTCAATTTTTAAGTCTATCTCATGCTACGTTTATCATTTTTATAAAGTACTTCATAACTTAATGTTTCATGAAAAATTCAAAATCTTCCTATTAACAGTAAGCAGCGCCAATCTTTATACATATACTCAAAAGGTGATATACAAAACTGTAACTTTTATCTCTGTATTTCTATAGACTGATGGAACTTTTAGGTGAATAGGTCTATTCAGATACCAATAACTATTTTGAATCTATTCAATATTACACAGCATGGCTTTCAAATGCATCACTAAACTTTTGGAAAAGAAATATCAATAACTAACATACTGAGCAAGAGCAAGAATTTAAACTGAACAAAATACACTATTCATTTCAAGCAGGCCAAACTAGCCTAACAATCCTTTGACTGTTTATGTACATGTAAAACTGAGTGAGTGCTTAAATCTTTATCAGTACAACATATAACCCAATAAAGGTGACATAAAATATCTTAACTCGATTGACTATTCTTTTCTTAGGATAATAAAGAGCAATGATTAGTAGGGCACATTACAAGTACAGATGTTGATGTCATTTATGTCAATAATAACAGAAGACATTCCTGTCATGTTTAGATGTACATAAAAGAATGTGTGCATTACATGAAAGATGGCAGTGACAACAGTTAAAAAATGTTAAAACAGGTTTCGCAGAATAGAAATATAAAAAGGAATGGGAATTACAGAAAATGATAATGTAAAGAAATATATAGGAAACAATACTAATATATGGGAAATAGAAAAATTAATAAAAATATAGGTGATATTAATATACAGGTAACAAAAACTAATATACGGGAAATAATAAAATGAATAGAAATATTGGTGATATTAGTATATAGGAAACAATCCTAATATACGGGAAATAGAAGCTGAGCCTTAAATACAGTACTGTAGTCCATATATAGAACAAGCAAAGCAGTGACAGCACCAGATCAGACCAACTTAATGTCAGCAAACTTGTTCCTGTGAATACCAACATGACCAGTTATCCAGAAAAACTGGATGTGAATAGAAGATAGAAGAAAAATAGGCCAGCCAGTGTTGAATATTGTGAAAATAAGGTGAGAATTAACACAAAGCGATTCTCTGACCAGTAGAGAGTGAAGAGAGTTGGTATAAATAGAACAGTGAGTGTACTGTGTAGCTTCGATATCATTCAGAACAAAAGAAATGCCATATAACTTGACAGTGAACACAGAAACTGTAGAGAGGATATTGTACAAAACCACCTAGCTGCAACAAACCATGGCAGATCCAATAGACTTAACTGATTTTAAACCATCTGTATAACTGGGAATGAAAGAATGGTTCAAAAGATGTTTGGCAATGAAAACAGTACAACCAAATGGAAATATCAACCTTCCTCAGATGACTCAGAGAAAGGCAACAGGCAGAGGTGGTAATAAAACATAGTGTGGTGGGCTGATTGATGGAAAAAGCAACATCAATCTGTGACATACTGAACTCAGTCAGCTTCACCTAAATATGAAGACCAAAGGGAAGAATGGCAGACTGTATATTCCCAAAAGTATAACCAGTGGAACCCAGTGTACAGACTCTGAACTGGAGACATATGGAAAGACCCTGTTCAAGGCTGAAGTCTCAGATGGTGAATAGGGTACAGCATCTTCAAGGCCAAGGTCCTGGCAGAAACTTAAATAAGAGACAAATAGTTCAGTTTTGAACAAAAAATCAATCTGCTCCACAAGAGGTGGAAGAAGGGATCTGGATGTTGAAGATGTTCAGTGCCGTTGTACACTTTGTATTTCAGTCGGTTGGTTAAGTTTTACTACTGTATATATTTGACAATTACATCATTATATTGGGTCAGAAAGGCATTGTAAAGTAATAAAATCAAAAGCAGCCAATCAGGAAATGTTTAGAAAACTGAGACTGTGCTAAAATAAAAATTGTTATTGCATTTTCACAATCTGCAATTATTTTGTATGTCCAACATTTGCTTCACTACTTTCATTACAGCTGGTGTTATGGTGGTAAAGATGAGAGAGCAAGTTTAGAGTTCTATGAAAAATAAATAAAATGATATTCATTAAGATGGTATTATAAGTAAGGTTAATTAAACATAAAAAACCATGAAATGAGCACAATTAATTTTATTCTTAGCATGAAAAGTCACACTTTACACAGAATTACTTGACAGAGAATTCACAAATTAATGGATGAATGTTTTATGAAAGCAATTTACTTGAAATATAATTTCAGTTAATAAATGGCTTGTAACTTTTACATAAACATTTGGCAAAACTCATGATGATACACTTTGTATATTTAGAACATTTCAGTAGTTTATGTAGTTTCATGGTTACATGGAGATTACAGAACTGGTCAGAATGACCAAGCACACATACAGGTTCAATAGAATATAATTTAATTGATAAAGGAATGTGTATGTGGATCACAATCAGTAGCCTGAATGTTTTTGTTTGAAGTGCATTTTTTTAAATTCTTCAGATACACTTGCCATTTTGGAAACTTCTAGTAAGCCTAATTTTCTTTTCACTTTTGATAAAACACCACCAGTGACTTCATCAGGAAAACTGCTCTTGATTGGATGCTGTAAAAATTACTTTTCATAAATGTACTTGCTACAGTTAATTTTAAACATGAGTGAGGAATAAAATCAGGAGAATGTTTATAATACATAATATAAAGTTTGTTTTCAATGGCCCATAATTAATCTTTTTGTTAAAATACAGTTTACTACTAATTATTTGGTATTGGAAACTTTTGTATTAAGGTGGTTAATTACCTCAGACACATTTCAGTTACATTGTTAACCATACTGTTGGCAAGTCTTTCTGCAATTTTATATCAAATCTTATTTCTTTATTGAAGAAATTATAATAAAATAAATAGATTTTATAATCTTAAAATCCCTTTCTATGGGAAAAGATTAAGTATAGAAAATCTTAATGGTTTACATAAAAAACATAATTAAAGAAAAAGTTATTAATTCAAATTCTGTTAAACATTCATGAAACAAAAAGTAACTTCTGAATTACAAGGTGACGAGTGCCTGCAGGATCAAACTACTTCATAAGAAAGATAATCAATATATCTTGCTCTGATCCACCAAATACTTATGAAGTGGTGTACAACTTTGGTTTTCATGCACAAGAAGGAATGGTGATGTATGAAGGACTGTTCAGAGTGATGCAACTTAAACTGATTATCAAGTAAAAACGAGGAAGTTATCTTTCTATTCAAGCCACTAGTTGGTCCTCGATAGTCTTCACTTGAAATATTGTGTGAGCTTTGTCTGAGTAATGACACTGATTTGTTGTAAATTGTTCACACCACAGCAACTAAACTTACTCCAGGGATGGAAAGGTTATATTAAGATCTCTTTATAAAAGATCAACAGACAAGGTTTTCAGTATGTTTAAGTGGGTGATACTAATGAATCAGGGAGATAATCCTGTCAGTGTACTATGTAGTGCTGGATTGTGACTCTACACCATATTTTATGCACAATATCTTAAGGAAGATCCAGAGGCATGCTCTCCCAGAAATATTTAAAATCAGAAACACCATTCTCTCTATTTTCTGGTCTCTTTTAAAATAAGGGTATAAAAAAGTGATTAAATTTGCAATGAACATGTGATTTTGTGTTTCCTTCATTAGGTGTAAAACAACTTTTCATAAATGTTATATCTTTTCTCCTTTTGTAATGTGAAGATGCCTTTGAAGTAGGCTAAACTCTTTGGTAAATATAATTTTTGTGGGGGGAGTGGGTGGGGTGGTTTGATTTACTGACTGAATACGAAACAACATGACTACATTTAATTTCGTATGATTGAGTAGAGAATGCCCATTAAGTACATACTACTGACCATACAATCTACATTACATTTTTCTCTCTCACAATAAAGTATTTAAAATGACTTTAAAACATATTCCTATAATTAAGAACATGAAAAGTTCAGTTAAAATAATGTTGATGACTGAAATTTTACAAAATAAAAAAGCTTGTTGACAAGAAATGTACAAAACCAAAGAAACTAGATAGAATTAGGTAGATTCTCTGTTTTCAACTGAAATACGTGATTGACTTACCTGGCAACTTATGAAAAGCATGTTAAGAGCATTAAAAAAAAGGAGAGAGAGAGAATAGACTTTATTGAAATATATAAAATATTCAGGAAGGATGAATGTGTTGTGATTTCTTGTGATATATCTAAAAACCAAAGGATAAGAATAAACAAGTTTAGGGTTTTAAAAAGACACACTAGATTTCAGGTAAGACCAATTTTATCCTCTTAACAAGGTGTCATGCATAAACAATAAATTATCACTAGCATTAGTGTACAGTAACACCTTGCAAGATAGGAATAGACTCCAAGAGTGCATCCAGTGGCAAAGACAGGGTGGGCACATGCTAATCAACCAACAATGCCACCCCTACATGCGCTCATCCATCACACAGCCTGTCATTTCTGTACAAAAAAAAAATACTGAAAGGTAACTGTATTGGCAGGTTACTGGTATATTTCCTGTAAGGAAAGACATGCAGAGTGGTAGGAAGCAATCTGTGTTTTGATGTCATTCAGATTACAACGTAAACCTTGACAGTTCCATTGTATCAAGTTGGACATAATTACTTATGTGCAGGTAAGTTGGGTGGAGAACCCTTCTGTTTTCGTCCATGTCTTTTGTTCTTTACTGTCTTTATTTGAGGGAGGTCTGTCAACCTCCATGGATCCTGTCCTGGGTCGATTGGGTAGGTCTATGCTGTTTAAAGAGGATTCCAGTGACTGGGGACAAGAACAAATGATCCTTTTGCATCTTGTGGTGGGAGAAGATGATGCACCCAAAGAAATGCCTGTACCCAGAACCAGAGGAAGTGGATCTTGGGATTTGTTGGAATGTATGTTAGGGACAGAGATGGATGTTAAGCTAATTCATCAACTTTTTTAACAATGCAGGTCAAAATCCTTTTCATTTGGTTTGAGAATGATTCTTTTGGAGACACAGAGATATCTGTCTGCACTCCCACTGTAGTTGTGGGATGACATGCAGCAGCCATACATCTGAGATGAAGTGCTGGACAGCAATTTTCAAGCCTCAGGATAAGTAATGTTATGAATCGTTTTCAAATGCTGCATCTCTTTTTCTTCTAACCATTCTGGGCAAGAATGAGCACAGTTCAATGAACCACAACATGACGTCTTTGAGCGACCGAAACACTGACACTGGAAATATCTGAGAGGGTTTGTAATGTATGGCTATACCCTGCAATTAAGATAACCTGCCTTGATTGTGGCAGGTTGATGTGGTAATATAAATATCAGAATAAGGATGTGTTACACTCACACTGGTGGAGAGTTGTTGAATGCTAATTTACACATGTGGCATACATGTGTAATTAGATAGTAATTCACAGCTAGTAGTGAGTGACAATCTGTGCACGAGAAGGAAATCATATGAAAAATAGCTATAACTGTGAAAAAGGGTGGGTAATTGCACTGGAATTTCAATGTGTGTTTTTTCAGTAAAACTTTACGTGTTATGTTATTTTCCTCATTCTAACTCTACACCTCATACACCATGAAAAGAAAACATATTGTCCTTTTTATTTTCAAGAATGACTTCACGACACATTTGACTATCTTAAATAGCTTTAAGCCCTTTACAATATATGTATATTTATGCTTAAATTTTATTGCTCTTTGAACTGTGTCTAACTAATGATATCACCACACAAGTTGTGAACCACTTTGTAAACATGTAGCTTACGTTACCTGAAGAAATTATGTAATGCATTGGTTACTAATGAGCATATCACTGGAAAACTTTTTGTTTTTTTATTTATTTAACCTAATCTAAAACTTATAATTTATTTACCTTTATAATTTACCTTTATAATAATAAATAATACACATGAAAAACTAGAAATATAGTACTTACCTGGGTCTTTTTTTTATCAACTCTCAATTAAAACTATTATTATAATGGTATTACTGCACTACATGATTTTTAGTTAATCAAAATTGCAACAAAGAATACAAAATAACATGCTTAAAGCACATATTGTCCTAGGACTATCAAAATTTTCTGGCTTTCTTACCATTCAGTAAGACTCAATAAAAATTTAGCTAAACTTGCCAATGTGTTTCCTGTGGAAATAAAATTTGCACTGGAAGCAAAATAAACAAACTCCTGTACAGAAAATTATGTAATATAATATTTGGATTTCTGTTGGTTAAAAGTAATATAGTTTTAAATATTAAAGAGAACTAAATATTGGAAACTTGTGAAAGAGAAAACTTAATTATGGGTATGGCTAAAGGGACTTGATTTTCTAGTTTATAGCTCTGTAACCAAATAAGATTGAAGGCTATAAAAAAAATTATACTTTGTCTGAGTAATAACAATATTATAATGAGCGACTTATGTCAAATTTTGTACTTCTTGGACAAGTGGTCAATAAATAAGAGAAGAGGAAATACTTAAAATGCAAATATCACAATTCGGAAACAATGGAAAATTGAAGACATTTTTAAATGTTGTCCTATAAAACTATATAATTTCCAAATTTGTATTACAAGCTAAGTTTTGTTGCCAAGTTTACTTACCATGATAATAAAAGTAACTTTATTAAATTTTAAATATAACTCAGTAAACTCTCATGACATGCCTCTAGCAATATGATTAATGTAAATATGAAAGAACAAAAGCCCAAGCACTGACCCTCAGGTACTCCATAATTAACAAGCGTACAGTTTAATTGAGGTACTCAAGTGATCAATGTTTTTTGGAAAGTTTAAATAGTCTCAAACCAGGTACTCTACATGGAAACCATAAATATGTAAAAAGCCACTGATCATGCGAGTACTTAGTTAATACACTGAACTTTCAGAAAAACATGTCATTCATATACTAGTTGACTTGCCAAACCTTTATCTTTATTTATAATTACTTTCACTTTCATTTCTTTCGTAAATTATCCGATATTTCCAGCTGTTATTTCATTCAATTGATCCAAAATAACAGTTCTTTTCCAACAAATGATAAGACTGATACGATATGCATGTTCACGTAATGTAGGAATTTTACCTTTTTTTCTCAACACTTTACTTATGTTTATTCATTTTAAATTTTAAGTTTCTTTCAGTTTGATCTTTGTATACAACAAATTACAGCTTGCCAAAATTCCATCAGTAACAGCCTTTTATTTACTAGTATTCTTCAGCTTTCCTCACTACCAAAGTTAGAATAAGTTGACTAAATTTCATTAAACAATGCTTATACCCCATTATGACAAGAGGGCACAATGTTAAAATTTAAAAAAAACAATGGCAAGGTACCAACAAGACTTATTTTTATATTAGTGTGATTGGTTTATGAAATTAGTTATTGTTTGCACTAGTGGAGGTCAGTACTTACAGAGAATCAACTATATAACTATTCAATGTATTATGTTTATTTCTACATTCCATCACTTTTCTCTGTATTAAGTCATCTACATCTATTCTTTACACATGTTAAACTGAAGATGAAAAAAGTCAAAAACAATATTCACTTATTATAAAATGATAGGAATATGAAAATGTATTATAAGTTAAAATATACATATAGAAAGACATTCTCAGTTCCTATTAAGCCTTATTCAAAACTTAGATAATTTAAACTTAAGCAAATTACTTAATTATTAATAAAGACATCTTAATTTCCAAGACTCAATAAATAACCGAGTGTGGTATGTAACTAACATTGAAATTTTGGTCTGTTTATATATATATATCACTATTCATTTTGGTTAGTGTTGCTTTTTAATTACCTTAACATGATAATAAATAAATGCTGGTTAAATTGCTGAATGGTACCAAAAAATTTTTTTCAACAAACTGAATGACAAGTTACTTGAAATGTTTAAACTTATTAAAGTTACATGAAACTAAGCAGATACTAAATACTATAGAAATTAACTTACTTTTCACTTACAAGAGTGTCCTCACATACATTCAAAATCATAGAATCTTGGCAGATGGTTCAATTCACACAGACAATGCCCAGCTTGTTGAAGCTTGTTTCTGTTTGTGCAGATAGTCATGGGACAACACCACTGATATAATACAAAATTCTGCTTTACCACATGTAAGAAAGGAGTGTATTATCCAATGTAAACTTTTAGATAGGCTAGAATCACGATTTATCTGGGTGATAAAAACACAGCATTAGAACATTTAAACATGAGGTACAGCTCAACACAAGTACTTGTTTATGAAAAAGTTATTCTGCATTTTGAAAGATTTTGTTGCTCAAAAATTATATCACAATGATCCATTGATTTACTCTGAATATGTAGATGAAGATCAAAGTTACAAAATAGTAGGTTATGCTCTAATTAATATATATTAAATGAAAGTGTTATTTTTCTATCTCACTTTCTGAATAAATGTAATACTTTGTATTTACCTGAAAGAAAAATAAAGACACTAAAATATAACTACTTTTTTATCTTTAACCCACACATCAATTTTAATACTTACACAAAAAGACATAACATATAATTTGTTCACAAGCACACATCATTACTCAATATTTTAAGTTTGGTATTAAATCTTTCTTATACAATACTTAAAGGAAAATTACATACAAACAGAGGCTTTAAAGAAGTTTGATTTTTATTTTGTTGTTGTTTAATAAATGTAACAACACTATCAACCTTATTATAACATTACTTGAAAACAACAGACAGCTGTCAGTTAGGTTTCCATTGAGCTGAGCCAATTTTCAATCAGTGATACTTATTCACCAAGCTGATATCATATCTCTTACTGTACACAAATATTGAAAACTTTGTTAACAAGGAATTTTCCAAACATGAATTCAAATGTCCTCAGTTTAAGACTATGACTTGAAATGCCAACTCTATATATTTCAATTTTTTACACATTTTACTAGTAGGATAATATTATTTGTGAATATAGATGTCTGTCCACTGCATACAATTATGAATAAGAAAATAATTTTTTTTTTAAATTTGTGTTTCAATTATGTCTGTTGTGTATATTTTTTTAAGTCTGTTCAGAAACTAAATGTTTTGTGTTGAGTTCTAATTATTTATGTGTTTGTAACTAAGCACAAATATACACAATAGGCTATCTTTGCTTTACCCACCATGTGTATCAGAACCAATTTTCTAGCATTAAAAGTTCACACACTTTGCTGCTGGTAATAGTGCAAGAATTCTAAGAACTCTGTTAACAAGTGCAAAAACATGAATAACTAATTCAAACTTTTGACATAGGGGTGTTATAAAGTCATTCTGCTGTTAACAAGTACATAAAAAGGGATAACTGTTTGAAAATGTGATAAGTACTCATAATACTAACACTGCTGTAAGATTATTGGAAGTTACACCTTTTATAGTAAGAAGAAATATTTTAAAAACAAGTACAACATTTCAATCTCTCATGCAATCATTCTCAAGAACAAAAGTTATTATGAAAAAGAAGGTTCCAGTAATTATATCAACACTCTTAAAATGTGTTTAAAGAACTTTTAGAAAAACTATCTATATTCACAGCCAAATATTTGCTTTTTGTGGTTGTATAAGAAATGTAAGTGAAGTGATACAACTCTAAATATTTTGGTACTTTCTAATAATCAACTACAGTTTGGAAAGATTAAGTACAGTAAAAATAATTTCTACCAGAATAACTCTAACTGAAATTTTCATCTGGAAAGGCACCTCAGGGGCTGAATCAGTAAATGAACAGATCAATCCCACCTAGAATTCCCTGTTCTTAATTTTACAATAGCATGTTCCCTTAAAATATCAAAAGATATTTCAAATAATCTTTTCCATATTTTGAATCCTTAGCCCCAAAATTTTCAAAATATATTTGGAAAAACATTTTCCAAATTCGTGTTCATTCATTAAATCTTTTAAATGCTTTCTTAAAAGCATCATTTTATCATCAGAGCTATCGCTCTAGTAGGTCTCAAGTCTTTCCAAATACTTGAATTTGTTTGATTTTCATTTTTTGGGAATTTATAAAACATTTTACACTTTTGTTATGCAACATGAAGTTGTAACCTGTTTCTGTCAGTATTTTTATCACAATTGTTAATATGTATTAGTGAAAATAAATACATTTTAATGAAGTTAAATAGTGAAATGTGTAAAATCAGAAGGAATGACTCCATTAAAACAGCAAACCTGAACCTCTCACAAATTATATTAGTTTGTTATAACTCAAAACATGAGAAGTTATGGACTTGAGCACCGGCACCTCTCTCTCCTAATTTCTAATTTTATATCTATAAGTAGGGCTTCTTTGATTTTGCATTTGTTTTCCTACTTAGCATCTGGGAGTCTCCTATGATAATGTGTTTACGACATTTGTCGTATTGAAAAACGTGCAAAGATAGTTTTTTGTGTTCTTTGAATCTAGTTTCCATTTTTCTGCTTCGTTCCCCAATGTAGAAGTCATGACAGTTGTTGCATTGTATTTTATAAATCATGTGTGTAGTTTTTATGAGGAAAACATGTCCCACATCATTTTCACATGTAGGAAGTTGTGGGCTTGAGCACCCACGTCTCACTGTCCTACCTTCTATTTCTAATTCTGTATGTGTTGCTACTCTATTTCTTATATGAGACTGGTGAATGGAGGTTAAGACTGATAGACAGTGTATCCCCACTGCAGTGTGGGTCCTATTTCTTCAGTCACCTCAAAACCCTAGGGTACATATTGTGATCCCACACTGTAGCTTGTACCCTGGGAAATTTTCAGTCAATGCAGAATTTTTTTATTTAATTTGTTTTGAGTTATAACAAATTAATACACACTTCTCACTGTGATTACTGATATTCCATTTCTGCCTTTACAAATGCATCATTAATGTAAGAAAAAGGTATAACTTGCATAACTATCAAGGTTTCTCCATTTAGGCCTATACAGTTCCCCTAGAAGTATACAAACTAGCTTTTGATACATATAAATATTAAATATCCCAAAATAAACTTAAAAGAAATTATTATGGTTATTCTAATCAAATGATGTATACTTTTCACCATACTCTTCTTCTAACTTAAGTCTTACTCTAACTTCGTGGCCTGGCATGGCCAGGTGGTTGAGGCGTTTGACTCGAAATCTGTGGGGCGTGGTTTCGAATCCCTGTCGCACCAAACATGCTTGCCCTTTCAGCCGTGGGGGAGTTATAAGGTGACGATCAATCTCACTATTTGTTGGTAAAAAAGAAGCCCAAGAGTTGGCGGAGGGTGGTGATAACGAGTTGCCTTCTCTCTTGTCTCACACTGCTAAAGTAGGGGCGATGAGCGCATAGACCTCGAGTAGCTTAGCGCAAAATTCAAAATAAACAAACAAACAAACTCTTAGTTGTTACTTTGTTTTTATCACATTGTTACAACTTCCTTCGCGCTTTATTACTAATACCTTAAAATATGTACTTAAAATCATAATTAAATCTAAGTCTGGATACAAGAGGCCTACATATACATTACAAGTTGGTGTGTCACTTCAGTTTCCAAATAGCTAAATTTGGCTCGAAATCGAATTAGACATCCAATTTCATTCAGTGTGAATCGGATTCTGTGTCATAATCTAATTTTTCTTCAAAGTTTAGGTATCAAATATGTCCGCACGATGAAGATATTCTTGTAAGCGCAGATTAATAATATATTATTGTAGTGATACATAAAAAATTTAATTAACAGGAATCAAATTATTAACGCTAACTACAAACTTCAATGACGACACTCTCAAATTATATCCTAACTCAAGCACGCCGCCATATATTCACAACTTTCACCTTTGAATTGGTTTCGCCAATCACAGTCAAGTTGCGTTTGTGACGACTCTACGTAGATCACATTTTAAAGAAGTTCAAACAAAATTAATAAATGTGTTTCTTTTGAATAAACCTATTTGTAAAATTTAACGGATTTGAAAACAATTAATAATAGTTTAAAAATAGATTTTTTATCATTCTCAAACTGTGATAAGTGCACGTACATACACATAAAATTGCACATTTTTCTGACAAGGTTACTTTCAAAGTTTGGTTTGTTTCAGAAGTTTTCATGAAAAGCTTATCAAATAAGTTCCTACGCATAGCCGCCAGTATATGTGAAATGATTTGTTATTTTTGATACTTTGTTTTGTTTCTGAATTTCGCACAAAGCTACACTAAAGGTATTTGCGCTAGCCGTCCCTAATTTAACAGTGTAACACCAGAAGGAAGGCAGCTAGTCATCACCACCCATCGCCAACTTTTTTTACAAACGAATAGTGGGATTGATAAGAACAGTATAACGCTCCAGGGCTGATAGGACGAGCATGTTTGGTGTGACGAGGATTCAAACCCACGACTCTCGAATTACGAGTCGAACGCTTTAGCCGGGCCGTTTGAAATGATAGGCTACATTTTATTTAATTTCTTTATTTCGTGCAAATCTACGTGAGGACTATTTGCGCTTGCCTTCCCCTTAGTGTCAAGTTTTGTGTTGATTGGTGAAGAAATGAGGAAACATGGAAGGAAAATCTATTCAATGATAGTTATTATTTCACTCGACAATAATATTTGTAAATGTTTAAGTATTATTGGCTGTTGTCGTTTATTGATAAAACAATGCATTACGTAACAATAATTAAAAAGTAATGCTTAGATACGGAAAGACGAACACATTTACGAAATATAGTTACTACATGACAAGTCAGTGAACGTTAGCAAATAAAATAATAGGAATCTGGGAAATAAGAATCTCAAGTGAAATAAGTTGCTATAGCTTGATATTTTGCCATGTTTCCTGAAGGAATAAAACCAATACATTTGAGTATCAATGGAATCAGACACAGGATTCCAGTTGAAAAGCTCTCCAAGTGTGAAGTAGACAGGTGCCTTACCACTCCAGTACGGAAACGACCTTGGCATCTGCCTAAAGATAAGAAATATCAGTTTCAAGGAGGTGGGACCATATTCCCTTTCTTTATTCATTATATAAAGACAAAACATTTCATTGTTCCTGGAGATGATGGGAATATTAACACATTCCTACAAGGAATTAAATACTATGAAACTGAACTGGCAGAAGTTCTTGTTTCACAAAATCTCACTCTTCTTCAATTTCAAAAAGAGCGTGAGGATGATTTCATCAGCTGCATTGATGAAACTTTAGTCTTTCAAACGGAATTTACTGATCGTGGATACTTTATGACGATTCACGGCTCAAAGAAAAGTTTGATGGAAATTTTACCAAAAGTGAAACCAAAGGCTGACAAACAATTTATAAATCTTGGATGGAAGGTGTCCATGTGTTTTAAAAAGTATTACAAGTTTGTAAAGGCATTTTATAATTGCATTCTGTTTCATTCTGTGTCAAGACTAGGATACACCATCACGTGTTCTTCTGAGTGGCGCAATAGATCAACTGAAAATCTCACAACCCAATGGTTACTTTACAGACAACGCATCATTTGGGAAGAACAACCAAGGCCAAACACGACTAAAATTAAAAATGCAGTTCACCGTATTTTTAAGAGATTAAAATTTTAGAAAACATAAGTTTTTTTAATTTAAATTAAACTTTATAGTTACCAGTTTCAAATTTACGTGTACTATTATTATTAGAATTAATAGTTTTTGCTGATGTCATTTGAGAACAGTACAATCTCCATGACTGCTTCCTTGAAGTTCACAGCTCTATGTTAAAAATTGATATTGATGTTAAAATTACTAATTGAATAAACGTTTAAAGAAGAAATAAAATAATGAAAAATTTATGTAATCTGAATAAAAAACAGTTTCGTAATTCTGCTATTCCTCATTCTATGTAGAGGTAAAGTCTTTTTTGTATCTGTAGCTCAAAAAAAATTATTTTTAAAATACACACGCATTTCTCTTGTTGCAAAGCCACATTGTACTATCTCCTGTGTCTATCGAGGAGAATCGAAACCCTTATTTTAGTGTTGTAAATCCGAAGACTTTCTGCTGTCCCAGCTGAAGATTACTGATAAATTTCCGAATAAAAGATTCTTCGAAAGTTTTTTTCCCAAGTGTTTTGTATAAACCATTGTTTAAAGAGCAATAAACACTTTAAAGAACCTACATTAGAATATCTTAGACAAGCGATTCATATTAATTAATTCTAATTTTTTTTAAAAAATGTATATTTTGTACATATTAGAAATCGTAGGTTCGAGCTACGATATGTCGCTGAACACGATTTGTATCTTCAGCTATGGGAGTAATTTTAGAGTGGAATCAATCCTTTTATTTGATTTAGAGTAGATAGGTGAAGACTGATTTCATTCCTTTTGGTCAGCATCTCTTAATTAGATGTGAATATATCTGAGCCTTAATAGTCTCTGACACCAGGATCATCAAGGAAGATATACGTAAGAAGGATCTTCAAAGAAAATCGTGACACAAACATAAGGCTTATTCACTTCATTTAAAGTTGAAACAACGTGATTTGGCGTGAACTAGCGTGTATTTTAGTATGGTTTATATTTCGTTTTAATGATTATATTATATAAATCACGGGTAAAGGGAAACATCATTTGAATATTTGAAAACTTACAACTTTTCTTATCCTCTCATCACTGACTGACCACTCAGAAAAGACTTTGAGAAAAATTTATCGTAATCTAGAATATTTGTCAAAATAAGTAAAGTTAACAACGCTAAAATCAGGAGTTCGATTCCACTCGGTGTGCTCAGCAGATAGCCCCATGTGGCTTTGCTATAAGAAAACACACACAATACACACAAGTAAAGATAAATTACCTCTGATGAGCAAACAGTCTGCTTTAGTGGAAAGTTTACCGTGAGATCTTATGTGGTGTCCTTTAAACATCAAATTACCAAGCTTCTTATGTATATTATTCACAACAGATGAGACCTATATATTTCAATTTATTTAATATTTCCTATTTTTGTCTGTTACACCAGAAATGTAGGATAAAACGACTCATTCTCTGGTGTTAAATGCTCAGAAAATTAAAGCAACAGTTAGTGGGTGTAATTTCAACACTTACATATATATATTATTTCTTGTGTGCTTTGGACCGTATAATCAGTGAAGTGATGATTCAGAAAAAAGTTGTTGGATATATTTCTTTAAAAAGCCAATATGGACTTCACCGGAACATCTATGGATTATAAGAAGAAAACATTGGTATTCAGAATCACTTAAAATATTAATGAAATAAAAATTCATATTCTTTTCACGAAATGCGTCGAGATAATGGTAGCAAGTAGAAATTTTTTTTTTTTTGGAATTTCGCACAAAGCTACTCGAGGGCTATCTGTGCTAGCCGTCCCTAATTTAGCAGTGTAAGACTAGAGGGAAGGCAGCTAGTCATCACCACCCACCGCCAACTCTTGGGCTACTCTTTTACCAACGAATAGTGGGATTGACCGTCACATTATACACCCCCACGGCTGGGAGGGCGAGCATGTTTAGCGCGACACGGGCGCGAACCCTCGACCCTCGGATTACGAGCCGCACGCCTTACGCGCTAGGCCATGCCAGGACAAGTAGAAATTTACGGAAATAGTTTACCTTCCTTGAGACGAATACTTTGAACATTTGGTTCCATTTCCATGCATTTTCATCAGGTTGAGATATATTGTTATTTGCCGTTGACATGCTTGATTAATAGTTTAATGTGGCTTTTAAGGATGCAACCGCAGCATTAGATTATCGTTCTTAATTAGAATATTTAGAAAAAAAAAAAAAAAAAACGAAAACGTTCACAACAGATTTTAGTGGGGGTGTGGACTAAGCGACAGGTGTGGATAAAATGTTTTGGGCAAACTTGGCATGGGCCGAAAAGTGGGCGAAGGGTCGTTCAGCTCATCAGTCGGGTTATTTCAGGGGTTTAGGCCACAACAGCTTTGTTCGGGAACCGAGTTTATGTTCGACAACCGAAACATTTATCCTCAAACAATATGTTCGAAAACCAAATAGTTCAGGAATGGAGTCATTCAAGAACCGAGATACCACTGTATTTGACTTCATTTTATATGTCATTATTTCATATTTTAAGTGAGTTATGGATTCCACGTGAACAAAATTCCTTTAATTTGGATTCAAAAACAATCTTAAGTCAGTTTTGAGTTCCTCGTTTTTAACAAACATTTTTTTCATCTTAGTAATGCCGTGAGGATCTTAAAATATGATAATCAGATAGAGCAATATCCAGTGAATAGGAGCGATGAGGCACAACTTTCCATTTTAAGGCCTGAAGTTTTCTTGGGTCCCTAATGAAGTGTGTAGGATTCAAAACACAATCTTAAGTCGTGAAAAAACATTAGTCTTCTATATTGACTAATGCAGTTCTTTTCTTTATCAGTGCTTGGTGTTAGCACTTCAACTGATGACAATATCTTTCAGCTGTGATTTGGATCCAAAATTTTGTGATAAACTGCACTTCCCAGATCTCACCAAACACAAGGCAAAACTTTTTTTTTTGTTGATATAAGCCATTCTTCGGTGTTGGTACAAGTGTGTAACAGAGATTCAACAATTGTATTTTACGTTGAGTATGTTCATTACAAAAAAAACACTTCTCGTTGTCACTGACAATTTTTCCAGAACTGATTCATGAGCATTTCTCCTTGTTAAAGATTAACAAATAGTGACTCTCTCAACATGTCAATTATCCGAAACCTAGTGTCCAAGTTTTGAAACTTTTCCAATTTCGTAGATGTAGGTAATGATTGTTACATGGAGCTGTTGAGCCATTTCTCACATAGTCAACTTTGGATTGCTTCAAATATTAAAATATTGACATAGAGAAAAAAGCATAAATTTGCAAGTTCTTTTCCTCAAACCGAATGATAACTTTTTGCATAAAAACGTTATTTACTTTCCTACCTAATATTCTCTGTGATAATTCTTTGTATCATTAAAGTTTTGTGCTCTGGTAGTCATCACTATGGTCACAATTTTCGTGTTTGCAGCATCCCTAATGTGTTTCTTTAAGTATTTGTTATACACGCACACTCGTATATAATTGATTTGAAAAATTGATATTTCACATTCTGTATTTTATTCCATACAACAACTTTATTTCTTTATTTTAATTTTTACTGCACTTCTTATTCTCACCCCTCAGTGTGGACTCCTGTACGTTGTGAGGGGATCTCCCAGGAAGGTTCTGTTCTTTCAGATTACCTCTTCTGGGATCTAAACATTCACCCACGTGTTTACCGTGTGTGGTAACCCGTGCAGGGGTGGAGAGGATCCTGTTGGTTGGTTGTCCAACCATAACACACCACTTTGACCTTGAATTCCTATAGACAGGCAGCCAGCTGGTCCACTTGGGCTATGGTCAACCAGGTACCAGTGTTGAAAGTTCTTAACAGGTGTTGTGGACTTTGCGTCTGACGCAGGTGTTTGGGTGTAGTGCTCACGAAACCCTGTCGTTGCTTGACATTGTCGTGTGTTTCCTCATAGGGCTTTATGGTGGGTGGGGTCAGAGGGCACCAAAATTTTCTTTTCTCTTATGGATCCTCCAAACAAAAATTTAAATAAAATAGTGAAAAAACAGTCAATAGGAAAACAATTACGTCTTGAAGATTCTGATCAGCAATCTTCAACATCTGTACCACCAGTTGTACCTCATTTTCTTATCTTACATTTTCTTTCAGAGAAACCTTGAGGGCAAATGTCCTCCTTTTTTATTCAGAAGGGACTGTAGGGACTTCCTAGCTCTCCAAAGTCAGAAAAGAAGCTTTGATCTGGAGACATATCAGTGGAAACATCCAACAGTTATTGTTGAGAAGGATTTGAAGAACATCCCCAAGTCAGAGATTCCAGCTGGGTTCTCCACTCGAGTTTCTGCATTGAGGCGTATCTCCACTCACAAAGATGGAGTTACAATACCGAACAATATCCTCATTCTGACATTTACATAACCACGTGCACCTGCAACCATCAAGGCAGGTTATCTTAATTGCAGGGAACGGCCGTACATTCCAAACTCTCTCCGATGTTTCTAGTGTCAGAGGTTCGGTCACTTAAAGACGTCACGTCATAGTTGCCTGACATATGCCACTCTACACACCCTTCAAGGCCGTTGCCATCCGTGTTTCCTTGGGTCATACTATCACTGTTTGTTTTCTCTACCTGTCGCCTGGGTCCCTCGAATCAAACTACCTCCTCTCGCCCACCCAGTGTGGGTTCCGACAACAGAGCTCCACCATGAACCACCTGATTTTATTTGAAACGACGATCTGAGAAGCTTTTCTCAAACAACAACCTGTATCAATACTCTTTGACATTGAAAAGGCTTATGATACAACATGGAGGTATGACATTTTGTGAGACCTCCATATATATGGGTGATGTGGTCATTTGCACATTTTTATTAAAACTTTTTTAATAGACAGGAGATTCCAAGTTCCTGTGGGTTCAAAACTTTCCTGTTATTTTCTACAGGAACTTGGAGTCCCTCCGAGCTGTGTTTTGAGTGTCACACTTTTCAGTGTAAAGATTAATGCCATCACTGAACAATTCCCTCTTACTGAAAGAGTAAGAAAAAGAAACAAACATTTGTCTTAGAAATCTTATATACAACAACATGCACACTATATTTCATCAGGAACACTATTTAACATAAGTATAGAAGGTATGAAATTTCTGCTTTTTAGAAACTTAAATAAGGTTCATGCTGAAGGAACTTCAAACAAACCTTCTAATTAACAGATGTTCCACAACCAATAGCAATTCAAATTGTCTTGAAATAAGTTTCCACTTTTATACTTGTATACTTATAGTGAGTATAATTATCTTGATACTGTGAGTCCTAAAACCAAATCAAATTCCTAAAACAAGAATTGTTGAACCCTTTACAAGTGAAATATATTTATCTGTAACTTGGTAATCACATTCAAAATTTAATTTCCTTAAACTTTTGTCCAGAGTAAAACTTAGTTTGCGCAAACTACAATGACAAGTAACATTATAATATTTTTAACTCATTCTGGGATAGTTCAATAGTCAAGAGACAGGGTTAAAATCTCCCTTATGTAAAAAATATTTTTCATATAGCTACTTACCTCTGCACCACTAAGAGCTATTCACTTACATACAACTACCACATGCCATCAACCTTGAACAAGCTCTCATGTGCATTATAACAGCTTATGACAATCACACTGCTGTAGCCCTCTACCAATGGGAAGGTCACACAATCTCTGTATAAGCACAAGTTTTCTTTTGACAAGGCAAAGAAAATTTACTGGAAGTAAGAAAGATCAGGAAAGAATTGTCTGTTTTATATGTTTTGGTTTAATAAGAGTTCAGAATTGGCTATGTCAATTATATTCCCAGAAAACTTTCATTTAAACACTGGCCACTTAGAAGGAGGAGATGGGTTTAATATTTTCCATTCTCTTGTGTTCAATTCAGATTTTTGTTTAGTAATACCTGTGAGGTAAAGACAGCAACTTGGTGGTTTCACATCGCACCAGGAAAGAGAAGTGTAAGATGTTGTTCTTCATGTAACATTGTATCAGATGACTATCACCTTCTTACATTCATTTTCTTATCAATGAGAAATTGTCAATGTGTTGAAATATGTACATTAATCAAGGTACCATAATACGTATATAAACCACATGAAAATGACTGGAAAATAAAACAAACAAAAGTCATCACACTCGATCTTCTGGGTATATTGGAGAATAAAAATTGGTAGGAGGCAAAATCCAGAGAAAAAGGAAACTGCATAATTATATAAGTTATGGAAAACAAATGTGTTACTTTTAGTTCACATACCAGTCTGTGAGATCGCCAAAGACAAACAACGAAAAGAAGCTGTGCTATGTTGAAACTGGCAGGAGATGCGAAAATGTCTATGGTCTGACACACCCAAAGAAGAATATGCAAGATGGTGACCCTAAACAGTTGAAGCAGAAAAGGATACATGTAGAGATTCAGAGATGATAAAGAAATGACAGGATAAGAACCACACAACTTTATGGGGACAACAAAAAGACTAGAATAAAAATCCAGAGTAGAGTGAGAGACAGATTCAATAATTCCTTCTGTTAATAATGAAGATACAGATGATCAGCGAGACGTGGATAGAAAATAGAACAATAAGAAAGGTAAAGTATGAAAAAGAAGATTGAAATTATGAGATAGGACATACAAAGCTTCAGGTTGTTAGAGAAAAAAGAAAACTGGGAGATGAAGTGAGAGAGGAAGGCACTGACAGGACCAAAGCCTGAGACTGGTTCCAAAGAAGAATAACCTCTAAAGTCTAAACCTTGGATTCCAAAGGGTTGAGAACAATCCCAAAAAATAGAACTATAAAAAAAAATGGACAAGACAAAGCACCTAGATATAAGATGGAGGGATATGAACACCAAACTAAGGAAATACCAAAAACAAATAAATCAGAACAAAGAGAGAAGGGGAAAAGTAAAACTAAAGTAACAAACTGATTTTAAACCATCTGTATACTAGGTCCTGTATTCAAGACTCAGCTCTGTGCCAGTTGGCTTGGAGTGAGTAACGTGAAAACAAGCTTTTCCAAATAAAACCCTCTATTAAACTTTGGCCATCTTGCTTCCACAAGGATCAGAAAGAGGAAGTTTTCTTAACTAGACTATGCATTGGTCACAGTTTTTTTAACTCGTTGTTTTCTTTTATCTGGCATTGTTGCACTACTGTGTTGTCTCTGCAAAATTCAGGTCACAACAAGCCACATTTTATGACTCTCAACAACAGCACCAATTTAAACATGTTTTGTCCTTTGGTTTATCAGTAACATTACAAAAATTTTTAAGTTTTTCAAAGGCCATTCATCTTTTTAATGCCATTTTACTTTTTAATTTACACATTACATCTTTTTTAATGTAATTCTCTTTTAAAAATCAAAGTCCATGTACTTTTATTTGAAATTAGAAAACAGCCGTTACATCAAATAGCTCGAAACCAGAACTGCTGCTGTTTGAACTGCTCATTAGTCAACCTGGGGAGTTATAATTATTAAAATTTTGCTACAAGTCTTTTAAAACTTGTCTTATTTTACTTTCTGAAAACAGCCATTATGCCAAATAACTCTAAACCAAAGCTTCTAGAAATCAAGAGAAAGAATTTATTCCATACATTTAGCAAGAATGTTCACTGCTTTATTGAAACAATATTGTTGTATTAATACCAATACTATGAGTTGCAGCCTGTGAATGAAGAGTGGATATAGTTCACTGATAACTTAAATACAGGTCCAAAATGTGTTGTTCTTCAAAACAGTAACATATATGTATGTTCCTATTAGTCAATCGATTCACTTGAAGGAAACATACAAAACTATCAAAATTCTTGTTAATAAGGTCTAATACAAAGAACATGGCTGGCTATTTTGTGGAAACTTGAAAGTCCTTTGAATGTTGTTGTATTAAACACCCAGTCAGACAAAGTTTTCACATTTTGTGTGTGAAATGGGACAAATGACACAAAATCAATGCTGGATAAGAAGTAATGGCCACACAAAGTCAGACAGATACCAGAATTGAAAACAATGAATGTGAAAGTCTGGTTGACACAAAGAATGTCATATTACTTTCATTTCATATAAAACTGGGTTTGATAAATCAGTTTGTAATTATCTTAAACAAAGATGGTGACTGTTTCAAGTATCTGTATGAGGAATTCCCAGCAATTTCAGAAGCAACACTTAAAAGGATTTTGTTTAGCCTCAGATTAGAAAACTGACTTAAAATGAACATATCTAAGTCTGTTTGTTAATTTGAATTTTTCATTAAGCCACACAAAAGCTATCTGTGTTAACAATCCCAAAATTAGCTACAAAAGACAAAAGAAAATGCAGCTAATCATCAGCATCCACTGTCAACTTTTGGTAACTTTTTATAAAAGAAAAGTAGGGTTGATTATAATGACTACTTTGCTGAAAAAACAAGCATGTTTGTTTGAACAAGGATTCAACCCACAACTCACAGACTGCAAGTTCAACTTGCAATATGCGAGATCATAATACATAGTTCTGACACTAAATGATGTAAATTTCACAAAAATATCAGGATGAATCTGAATGCATATCTGTTTGACATCAACTTTCCTCTTGTTTATTCATTTTTTTTATTTTTATCAACAAACATAATAAAAAAATGTTCATTGTGGCAAATAAAATAATAATTTGATCTAAGCAAGAGTTTTATTTATTCCTAATTCGTAACAACATTTTACATGGAGGAGAAATGGATATTATTTTCAAAATCTAATAAGCTGAATAATAGGAAGTCGTGGCACCCAATATACTACTGCTCTAGAAGAAATCTAAGAAAAACAATCTGTTAATTTTCTTGTCCTAAAATGATTCCAGTCTTCATGGTCAATATATTTCAACATGTATATTGGGATATTTGTTTTTGAGCTATTAATGTGAATCTAGTTATCACTGTAGTGGGCTGTATTGTTTTCACTGGCCTGCTACTTCAATGAACAGATGCTGGGTGAAAAATAAAAAACATCTGTTTAACAAAAGTGCTTATTATACATCACATACAGTTTGTTTAATTAGTCTCTTTATACAATACTGTGTGAAAGTGCAAGGGCAAAAGCATATCTTTTCATTCTTTCCATTTTATGGGCTCATTCTTCCATGTTATTACTGATTGTAAATTTCAATGCCATGGTAGTGATTCATTGATCACTTTTTTAACAATTAAACGAGCTAGGGTGAGAACACTGAGTTTTTTAGAATTTCCTATGCTTGTACCTTGGACATGTCATAATGGTTCTGTTTGAATGAATATAGTGGTAAATTTAAGGGCATGAAATAAATGACCATGTACCAAATGAAAGAAATTTTTCCAGATCTACAATATCAAGAGAAGTCAATGATGATAGAATATTTGATCATGTAGCAGTTAAAAAACCTTTACTTTGTTCTCCAAGTATTGACAAGAAACTGGACTGCTGATAATTGAAAAGAAGTAATATGGATGGAAAAGTCAAAGTTTGAAATAGTTTACTCAAAGTGTACATTGTACATCCAGCAGAAGAAAGATGAAAGATTCTTATTTCAATGCACATGATCCATCATGGCAGACCCAGTTCTACTACCAAGAGGATAATGACCCCAAACACTCATCCAACGTATGCAGAAATTACTTAGCTGAGAAATAAGCCACTGGAGTTATTCAAAATAATTCAATAGTTCCCTTAGAGCCCCATCTCAAATCAGCAGATTTGGAATTTCATAAATCAAAAACTTGAAAAATCAAATGCTACTTCCAATGAAACTATATGGGAGTGTATCAGAGACATTTTGACTAAACTCCCAAAGGACACTGTGATTAAACATCTTGTAACAAAGCCTGAAAGACTTTCCATAGTTATTAAAGTAAAAGGAGACACAACATATTCACTGTTTGTTGAACTCTCACTATATTTTTCTTGCACTGAATGTGAAGAATAATAAAATATCGATATTTTACCTGTGATTTATCTTCAGATGTTTTTTGAAAGCTGCCTGAAATCTGATTTTGACTTTGTCCTAACACTTTTGCACAGTACTGTAGGATGGGCCTAAATGAAACTAAACATACTGGTACTGCTTTTGGTGTATGTTATCAAGATAATAGGTTCAAAGTAAACCAAAATATCTGAGTAAAATAACAGTAATTTATACCATATCTTTAATAAGAGTTCAGAGGCAATGTGGTGTTTATTTACGTCCACTTCTAGACACCTGTCTAGAAAGTCTTGAAAATCTGTAGGCAGGTTATCTTTATTTAAATTGTTTGGTTTCCATTTGTTAATATTAAATCAAGTACCTGAAAAAGGAGTGTGACTTGATGACTAAATCAATAATTTAACAACACAAAATAATTCTGATAATAAAAATATACATGTATATATAATGAAAACAATTATATATATCAGAAATTATAACCAATACTGTTAATGACACTAGCATTACAGAGATAGAATATACCTTACTTACAAAACACAAAAATACTATCTGCTTCATGCACTATTACTGACTCATGTCACTTGACACCCATGACATCGGAATGTACAAATCTTTGGATAATACTCCGTAATACTGTCGAAATATCTCCACAAAATATAACTTTACAGTAGCAGAACACCCTGAGTGAATTACCTAACATGTTACTATTTATTTATAGGGGTTTAACAAGATGGTAGTTATATTGTGGCAGAAAACACTATACTTTATGCATTTTAAAGATTATTATACCATACACTCCACAAGATTCAATAATTAACTGTTTGTAATTGTATATAGTCTTGTTAAATATTCAGTGTTGCTGTCATCATTCCACTGTTCATTATTACCTTTATCCACTGGAAGTCCCTCTGAGATTTATTAAATCACATTTTTATATTATTGTTGCATTAAAGTATTTAACTTTCCATCTAATTTCATGGACTTGTAACTTGTAAAACTTAAACAATTCACAAAAAGAGAAAAATGCAAGATACCCAAACAAGGAGAAAATTGAACTTCAATCAACTCTTATTCCTTGGCTGTAAGTACTGGTTACCTACACTTACCATGTCAGAATTTTTCTGACAAAATACCAAGAAACCAGATGTAAACCTCTGGTCCGTACTTTTTCCTTTTTATTAATTCTGGAACCAACCAATGCCAAGTGTCAACCAGGCAATAAAGTTATCATGCGAAAGAAAAAGAAAACAGAAATAACTACTAGTAAGCCTTACAAAATTAACTCTAATTTAGATGCCAATGCTGTAATCTGATTCCCAACATTTATAAAAGATTACACTGGATTGTATTTTGTGTAAGAGACTGAAAACTTAATATTTATTGTATTACACAATAAACAATGTTTACAGCTTTGTAAATAATGCTACATTTGAGAGTACTGTATAAGCTGCAAATAATTCAACAAACTCAACCTTTCTTGAATAAAATAATTTCAACAACCATGTACATAACACACGTACATATAAAGAAGTTGAAACAAGCATAATAAAAACTAAAGAGTGCTGGCTGGAGATAACATACTGGTAGAAGCTTAGAACAGAAATATATAAAGTTATTTCAAAGTTATTTATATATGGAATGAATTGAAAAGTCATTATGTCAGAACCAAATGTGGCTGCAACCTCCCACAATAAAACTGTCACGTATTACTTACAACTACAATTTAAACAAAGCAAACCTGTGAGAGTGATATGCAAAAATATTCTTAAACTTGTAAAATTGCTTGAAATTGACCATTTAATTAAATAAAGACAATATGTTAGCATACAATTTATAACAGGTAAGATTAAAAATACAAAAATTAACTAAAATGTAACATTAATAAGACTAACCCAAAGCTCATCACCAACAAGATAGCTAACCAAATAGTTGACGATGGTTTGATGTTTACTTTTGTCCACCACTATAAGTTCGGTGACGATAAGCTCTTTTCCTGGTTTTCATTGATCTCTTTAATTGCAACTTAAAACCCAGTAGCAGTTACTATGGCTGTGTAGATAGTTCCTGAACCACTGAAACAATAAAAGTATCATTAGAATTTGTAATGTGCTACAACGTGAACATATTACCACATGCTACTTATAAAATTATTGTACCTTTTGAAAAGTAATGGATTAACACATGTTTCTAGTCTTATATTTTTGTAAGGTGATAAAATTGTATACTTTCCTTGTATGTTTATTATACAGCAGTTAGAAAATTGTGCACAGTTACTTTTTAATTATATGAATTCTACTCTAAGATACTGATAAAAATAAATGGTGCATTATATTCACACAAGTAAGCACCGTCCCTCCAAGTTATATTAATAACCTTTTGGAAGTGTGTGCAGCTGTTACATTCACGATGTCCTCATAATATGATGTTAGTTTTGAATATTTAATACAACAGTTCTGCTTAGATTATATGCAGAAATTAATCTATTTTAGTAAATGTATGGTTTTAATCCTTACAATAGTAATAACACTAGGGAATTATTTTGATCTATAAACCTTGTAACCATTACTGTGATCACACTTTGAAAGTTCCTTGGAAATAATGTATTTCTACACTGTTATTTTACTCTTCATAATTTGTCATATCTCCTCTTTAAATCAAAATGTACAATTATTTAGTTACACATTTTTAACACTTTCTGAGTTATGCAACTATTTTGCTGGGACTGAAATAATTACAACTGAACATAAACCCTTATTGATGTAAGCTGTTTTTGGGTGAATCAAATTACCAGCTTGTGACACTACATTTTTTTTTTCCTTTGCAAGTCATAAATGTGTTAGATGTTTTAATTATTCAAAATTACTAAATTTTATAATTTGAATCATATTTTCAATACTTCAGGAATACCATTCTACAGACTGATTAACCTGCATATTTATTTTTAATCTACATCACATATTCTATAAAATTGTTGTGATATTTATAATTTTCTGTACTAAAAATTAACTTCCAATAAGTACTTATCTCCTTTTACACAGGCCTAGAATAACCAGACAGTTAAGACCCTCAACTTGTAATTTGATGATTGCTAGTTCCAATCCCCATCACACCAAACATGCTCACCCTTTCAGCTGTAGGGGCCTTCTAATGTTTCAGTCAATCCTAATATTCACTGGTAGAGAAGTAGCCCAAGAGTTGGCAGTGAGTGGTGATGACTAGCTGTCTTCCCTCTAGTCTCACACTGCTAAATTAAGGATGACTAGTGGAGATAGACCTCATGTAGCTTTCACGAAATTATAAAACAAACAAACAATACTTTTACATCAATACATATTCTTATTCAATGCTGCCATCTTTTTGTAAATCTTGTTTTCAAGCATACCACAAGTTTCTGCCTCCTCTTGTTTGCAAATTATTCATTAAAATTATCATGTAACAACCCTCCATCAGTAATAAAGTAAGGTATTCTCATTTTGCTTATGACTTCATCTGTTCAATTCTACCAGATATCACTGAGTTCTCTTAGAATTTGGAAGCATCAGGTTTTAATGAAGAGGTAAGATGGGAAGTGTGAAATGAGATAAGAACCTTCCAGAAATACATTTACAGTTTAGGTGAATTACAACTTCCAATACAGTGCATTATGTCATATCAACAGATAGTGAAAATCTTACATTGAATAGGTGGAAGAAACAGTTTGAGGGAAGGAAAGAAGCATCCTCCAAAGCCATCCAGAGGACACACCTGAAGACAAGAAAGTCAAATTTGGAAAACTGATGTGGGAGACTGAGCCGGGTATACATTTCACCCAGATAAGAAAGATGTGGTACTTATGGGAAAACTGGAATGTAATGAGGGCTATCAATCTTCATTAGAAGAAAAGTGAGGGCATAAAACACAATGGAGAGTCTGAAGGAACAACAACACTTGAAACAATGCAATGGATGACTACAAAGACCTATTTTCAAATGCAAACCATACTGATTCACTCAATACAAGACATGGTAGGGATGAAGAGTATTCTATTCCACCTTAACCATATATGTTTTGGTTGAGAATAATGGCTACTTTGATAACACTTTTACAGTTGACTAGATGCCCCCATTTGTTCTGTCAAGACAATATAAAATAAACTTTAAACAGCTTTATCAGAGATCCATAGTATGAAAAATCAACTTTGGAAGTACTGATGTGATTAATTATTGTAGTTTACAAAAATTGAGGCATTCGTGTAATCCACACCCTGCATACTGACAGACTTGATGATTTATTGAGATGGAAGATTAGTGTGAGAAAATATTACATTATAAAGAACATGGACTTTACCAAACACAAGTTCTAACTTTTTGATAATCTATAATTAGTTCACATGTTTATCACTTTGCAAAATAAAATTGACAAATGGAATGAAAATTAAAACAGACTCAAAAGGAAAAATTATTATTAAAATATGCACTTCAGACTCAACACATACCTAGATAAAAATGCTGCACTTTACAGGTCACAATTCTTTCAAAACAGAAACTAATTACATGATTTGTGTTCTCCTTGTAGCTGGCCAATCAACTTAGATGGCAAGAATCCAGAAGAACATATTACTTTTGATCCATTAATAATACAAATTCACACTCAAGTTGATACCTGGTGAACTATCCCATGAAGCAGCAGATACCATCTGTGATGACTCATGTTAGGTACAGCAACACCTAGAAGTCAACTAGCACGTGCCCTAGTAAGAAGTTCTGAGCTAGAATCATAAAAATAACTCAGAATTTTATGTTTCATATTTATCAAGCTGAGGTACCTGTCCTTTATTTGTACATGAACTTAAAATCTGGAGGTGGAAGATATGATAAATGAGAAAAAATCCTGATTTTCATACAATTCATTTACTACACTGTATAATGGTCATTATGACCCTGTAGAAAAAGGTAGTATCAATTGTAATGTCAGTAGGGGTGCATTCTGTTACCTGCTTTCAACACCCAGCTCATCACATCTTTCTGCAGTGTTTCACATGATTATTTAATAGAAAGCCAATGGCTACAGAAGTGTCTTACAGACAGGTCAAAGTGAGAAATTACAACTCAAACAACAGCTTTTCATACCAGCCTTATGGTGGCTGTTGAAATAGAAACTTCATCTCAGTTTATGCATTATTGTAACAAAGGCAGTCATCTTTGTTCATTTAATTCCTCCAAAGAGAGCCAAGCACAGTCTTCGAGATGTATATATTAAATGTTTGTGTGCTCTGTGCATCGATGAATATAATTGATGTTAACTCAATCAAAGTGTTCAATAACAGCAATAATGGGGTGGAGGAGTTAGGAACCATCCATTAGCATGGCCACTTCCGAATTATCTTCACATTTACCCTCATTAAGAAGGATAGTCATCTATTGAAAGCACTACTGTTTTTGCTCCCTTGAAAACATTATACACAGTTTGGTTAAGACTGGTCCAGTGAACCTGGATTAGTTAGATAATGGAACAAGAGACAGACACAGATTTTTGTGTTTTGTATATATACACAATATAGCAATGAGGTTTTTAGTATCTGTACACCACCTAATTCTACCTTCAACAAATCAAGACAGGATTTAGAAAGTTATTTTCCTTCTTTCTCAGACAACATGTGAAGAGAGAAAAGAGTATTGTTTTTCACCTGCTCTAGATCTCTCAGACCTATGGTGTCCAACATGGTCACCGCTTGCCACATGCCAAAACAGCTATTGACCTGTGGTGAACTGGTGCTTTACTTCTACCACCTATTTTTTTGTATAATTAATTTTCTTAATAAATAATTGAAAACATTACTATGTATTTTTACCCATCTTTAAAAACACAGTTAATTTTTTTGCCTCAAAGTGAAAATGTTAACACATTTTAAACAGTTTGGGTGACTATGAAATACAGTTGGACACTGGTGCATTAGACCTAAAAGCACACCCACTCCTACAGCTTTTTGAAGAACCACAATTTTTCCAATGTTCTGATTTCATTTCAGTTAAAAACGCACTTTTAAATATTGTATATAATAATTTAAATTTGTGTGTTGGACTGAGGATTCTTTTACAGTGGATGTTTGCCATTTTTTGGAGATAAATTCAAAAATAAATGAACAGCATGCATTCCACTTATTCTAAAATATGTTCAAAACAAGTGAAACATGACAAATTTTTCACACTACATGTATCACAACTGGATCTAAATACTGTATGGTTCTCTTCTTGAGAAAAATAGTTTGGCTTGTCAACTGCATTTTAAACCAATTGAATTTGGCCAAAATGGATTTTTGTGAAGAAGAGAGGTATTCTTACATTCTTACATTGAGGCATTCTAGAAATCTCTGTAGCCTTAATATCAATTACACAACTTTCAATAACCTTCTGCTTTCAACTTTCTTACTGTGAAACAAAACAGTCATGAAATATTAACTCACAAAATTAACACTACTTACATTAAACAGTGTATTTTATCTTACAACCCTGAACTTATATATTTTAGTCACTACACTACTTGCCATTGGTTGAAAACACTAAAATAAAGTTTGTTGTAATGCAGTTTTTGAAGAGGAGGAAAAGAGAAAGTGGACCAGTTTGAACAATTCTTGAATTTCAAAAGATAACTTAATTTTAGTGAAAATCAAAAACTTTGAATTTTTTGTATACAAAAAACTTGTAATATTTACAGAAAGCTAGTCAGATTTTGTGAAGATACACATATCATTTTAAAAGTTACAGTGTGGAAACTGATGATTATGAACAAAGTCACACAGAGTGAGTCTGTAATGAAAGGGTTCATTTCTTTTGTTCCTATCCCCCTCTTACATGACATTTTAAGAAAAGAAATGTAGTTCCTCTATCCAGGAAGTATTTATTGCACTGGCTATTGAACCTTACCCTTCCAAGAAGCCAACAGTTGTTAACTACTATTCACAGCAGTGGATATACTAATTAGACTCCTTACTGAAAACCTGTATGCATCTGTTGGATGCACTTTGTTTCACTGTTACTTTGTGTTGTATCTTACCATTTCCACTTGAATGAAAAGGAAAAGAAAGAGAGTAAGATATTTGGTGTAGACCGAAAACAGTTTTGAGACAGCAGAGTTGTTTTATAGTTCCTATAAAAAACAAAACAACAACATCCCATACCACTTTAAGCTTTGATGTTATGCTTATAATGCTAACAAACATCTCATCAGGGTCCTAGCAACATAAGAACTGGTAACTACAATTTTCTCTCCACATGTAAAATCTAGGTGATATTCCTCCAATCATGTAAAGCATTTTGAATTGTATGTAATTCTCACAACACAATAACAGTTTTAAAGAAATGTGTTCTTTCATTTTATACTTAAAATAATTACTAAAAGTACTCTATTTCTTATCTCACAATAAGGCACAGAGCCTTCTAGAACAAAATTTCAGTCATCACAAGACATTTGATAGTTTGGTTTTTAATAGGAGCTCAATAACACAAACAATGGAGGTGGATGGGTGAACTAATGTACCTGTCTTTCTCCTCTTATGCTCCAAAGTGCTCTTTTCCCCATTATAAAACACTGTCCATAATTAGACCTTGCCTGCTGTGAGCTTGGAAATACAAATGTCAGCTTTAAAAATAATTGACACATATACACATATTAAATGTTGATATACAAAAAACTGCTGTTCAATTTTACATTTTAAAAGGGTTTGCAAGATTGACAGAAAAGAATAAGAGATCTACATCGATCAACCCATATGGAGTAGAGGAAATCCACAGCCTTCTGTAACCCCTCCCTCATAAACGGTTTTGCATCAGATTGCTTAAAAAGTAAGACCCCATTTTATTGATCCCCTGCCTTTATAATGTCCTCCAGATGTTACTGTAGGAGCTTCACTATGTATGTTTAGCTCACTTCAAGAAATTTAATGTTTGAAAAAAAGGAAATGGACAAACGTGTACTTGCTGTGGAGTGACTGACACCTCTACCCCATAGTTTCACCTCCACTGTTTATTGGTACTTTTCCTTCTGATGGACAGATTCTTCCTTCACAGGTTTCTTCACATTAATCTTGTTCAGCATC
>NW_027467782.1:30951466-31028253 GCF_004210375.1 Tachypleus tridentatus
GGGTTAAAACCCAACAGCTATGTGGGTATGCGTGGTACTATACTTTTATGGCTTGGGGTCCGTATAGTGTCCTCCTATTAATTGTATGACCCTGGCGGTCATCAGTTGCATACCCACACAGTGAGTTGGGGAAGACCTCTAAATATTCTAAAAGTAGAAAGAAAACATATCTTTTATTTGTTAGACTCCTTTATTTAAAGTACGGTAACATTTATTGATGTTGAAATTGGAATTTTAGGATTTTCGTTATACGCCACTGCAAGGAACAGTTCAATTTGTTCTTTCTTATTAACTGAGAAGCTCCGGAAAGGGGCTATCTGTGTTTAGCACATTTAGTATCTAAACTTGTTTTCAAGCATTGTAAGTCCACATACATACCACCGTGCTACTGGGAAGACTGGTTTCCTCAATCATTTTACGCTAAGAAATATCTTCCGTAAGATGACAAACTATGCCACAAAACGCTTGTGAACTTTCGTTCCAAACAAATGTGATGTCAAAGAGTCATTTTACATGTACTGCATGATAACAGTAGAGTCACAAATTAATTATAAAACACGAAGTACAAGTTCAAGACAGGAATAAGAAACTTTCACCATTATACTTAACTAAATGTTTTCAAACGGAACTTACTGGCTCATATCAACTTACTTCAGTTGAAAGAAAATCTCTATAAGGTCCGGCATAGCCAGGTGGGTTAAGGCGTTCGACTTGTAAACCACGGGTTCGAATCCCCGTCGCACCAAATATACTAACCCTTACAGCCGTGTGGGCTTGCTGCCTTCCCTCTATTCTTACACTGCACAGTACGGACGGCTGGCGCGAGATAGCCCTCGAATAGCTTTGCGCAAAATTTAGAAACAAACAAAACTTCTACGTCCTTCAATTCACGTTTTGTTGAAACAAATAAGTAGAAGGAAATGAGAACAAAAGGTTAAAACATAAAATCCCATGTATGGTATTATACCCAGACGTACGCCTATGCCACTGGGGAGTTACTTAACATTAAGAAAATCATTTGTTTTAAAAAATTTATGTCAGGACATGAGATTAATAAACCTCACTCGTGTATCACCTGTTGTGGTGGACACAGAACACTAGATTTCCCTACCCTTGTGATGACGTTTGTCCATAGTTGTTCTTTATTCGGCAGTCTCTCTCGCACCTTCTAAGCCTGATATACATACACCCACAGAAAAGCTTCGTGATGTGTTTACTGGCGCCGCCTACCTGCAGTAGTGCTCAACAACACAAGTGTTTAAAATAGTTTCTATTTGCTGGTGTTTATGGATATTTTCAGGCACTAAAGTAACTCTTGGCATACTGTCCATTGTGATAATTCACTCCTAACTACAAATAGGCTCCAAGGCCTTTATTCTGAGACGCATATCAACAATACAATAAAAATACTTTGGCGTAGAGGTCGCACCAACTAGAACGAGAAATCTGAAGCCCAGACACGTGAATATATTATAGTGGTATTATTATTGCTACTATTGTAGTTATTTCTTGGTAATCGCAGAGCTATACAGTAGGCTATCTATTCTGTGTTCATGGAGGGGACTGGAACGACAAATTTTAGCCTTATAAACCTCATATTTGTCTTCTATCCAGCGAGAAATATAATACATGCATTCAACTAATATTTATAACAACAGATAAAAATTAAATGTTCTTTCAAGATTTTCTTTTGTGAAAGTATTGCAAATAAACATTCTTTACAAGGTCCCTTGGTGGGTTAGTGGTAAAATTACAGACTTACAACGCAAAAATCCGAGGTTAAGTTCTCTTCAGTAAATACGGTGGAAAGTTTATTAGAACTTTGCTTAATTAGCTAATCAAATGCCATCTCTGATGGGATGACGGTGTGGCTATCCACTTAAAATTTGGGATTAGAGACCTCCGTCAATGGACAAAACATATAACCCTATATTTTTTCAAGCAAAGCTCTGGAGGCTAACCGTTATATCTGAGGTTTAAAATATTAATTTATTCGATTTTTGTGCTGGACAGAGTACAAATACTGCACTGCGACACTTTGCGCTTAACAACAAACACTTCCAGCTGTGAAACAAGACCAGATGTCGTTATTACTCGATAACTTCTTAATGATTTAGTAACTGTTTTTTTGTGATTTTGATCAAAACAGAGGTCGAAAATCTTCTTTCATAATGTGTGTGACCTGCTATCTAGTGAGTAAAATAAAACGTAATGACTACATCTGTTTGTTTTTAGAGATCATACCCTTGTAAAATAGGAAATAAAACATATGGAATGGTAGTTATTCGTAAAATTTCTATGAGGTATATGTAAAACGAAATAAATTTGCTAATCAACGTAATGATTTAAATCGTTTTAAACACTGTCCATCTACACTATCACTTTACTTGTTTACGTACTTTTTACTGTACCTAATATTTTGTTTTGGATACATTTATAGCAATTCTACGAATAACCAACGATTTATACTTTTGTTAAAATGTGATTTTACCCTTTGTATTAAAATTAGATTCTGTTTAGTTTCATCAAGGTTCGTGTTATGATTGCCAATTGTTTCTTCTGCTGCATACCTTGACCACTGAGAATGTTTCGTTTTTTTATTTTAACACGCTTCAAAGTATCTAGTTATCTCATGATGTTCCTGTTGAACTTGTGTTGCCATACACATGATGTCAACATCTTTACATCTGGCCTTCTTCCATTGGTACTGCTCTTGCTGTGATGGAGACGTTACTCTCAGATTAGTAAAGCTCAAACGAATCTTCTCAAGGCCAGATGGTTGGGTCATCTTGAATCTTCCTTTAATATTCCGTTTGACTTGACATTAGCAAAGTATGGTTTAAAATGCTTTGTGGTTTGGTTCCTTTCCTCTCTTGACGTTCTTTGGTTTGATGTTTTTGTCTTCTCATTATATTATGAACGATTTTTTGTTACAGTCCTGCTTATATTATACCTAATTTGTAATTTCTTTATCAACAGGTCTTACCTCTTATGCGGTATGTCGGTGTTGCATTTCCCCTGGAGAAAAGTTGTATATGGATTATTGATCGTCTTAGCATTTTATTTGAGGAAAGATAGGGCTGAGCTTGTCTCGTGGCTCGCTCTACATTTATATTCTGATAATAGGTATCTTGAGATTTCGTGTATCAGGATAAAATGTTTATCACTACTGTTTATCTTATCTGTGTAATGTCTGTTTTGGGATGGCAATCCCTGTTTGTCCTTTCTTTCACTACTCGTTGGGTGTGGAACTCAGGGTTTTTAGCTCTCTACTTTCCTTGTTGTTTCCCATGTACTTGGATTCTCTTCTCCAGTATTTCCAGCTGTTCATCATTGTCAGAGAGGTTAGTGGTTTTGATGTTTTGTCATTGTAGAATCATTTTCTTTATCATTTACTGGTCTCTCGACATTTTCACTAAACTGGGGAACATCAACTTTATCAGTTGATTACTTTTGCAACATCAACTGATTTTACAGTAACTCCAATTAATGAATTATTTTATATGGCATAATTTATAAATACTCATAGGTAATTGATTATATTGATTAATCAAGTTAATTTTCCAGTTCTATAAATTATCATTTATACAACTGAATATAGCTAAGAACTACGGAACTTGGTCTTAGGAAAATTTAACTATCACGCTTGCTGCTATAGTTTGCTTACTTATAGCCATTCAAGAATTTGTGCAACTTCATTCAGAAACTGTATATTTTTGCCAATGCTAACAATTATTACCTTTTGCTAATATAATCAAGTCCGTTTTGCAGAACTGCCTTATTACTAGTCAAATTTTCTTCTAGTCTTCCATTGCAGTCAACAGCAGTGCTCGTGACACTCTCAACACTAAGTCCACTGTGCTCACCGTAGTCACTCAACTCTTCTTCTTCGACTCCATGCTCAGTTATACTACCACTGGTGCAATTAGCTGTGTCACTGCTGTTCTTCTAAGTCTGACTCAGAATGACCTGAATCATTGTTTTCATAACACACAGAAATTAGTTAGCAATTGATAATGACAAATTTTTTGTCGTACGTTTATTCGACCAAACACATGAACTGGTTTGAAATGATTAAAAAAAGGCCACTGATTTTATACTTTACATAGAACATGAATGATAAGAACTTGGAGGTCATAAACAGCACAAGTACGTCGTATACCATACACCTAAATATATCAAAATAATATCAGGATTTCCTAAAGCCTTTTGAGATGTTGACCCCTTTAGAAATTTATAAAGCGGTCACTGATTCTCAAATTCTTAGAACATAAATTCGAAGTGAAACTTCAAAATATAATCAACTTTTATGATGCAATCATTAGGAAACATAAAATGTGAAAAAGAATGAGGTTTTCTCTAAAAGTTGCCTGATGAATATTGGACTGTAGGGTTCAGAGTTTGAGTCTCTGAAGTTTCTAACATTAAACCTATTTCTCTGTCTCTTCAGAAGTCCAACCATTTACATGACTAATTGCAGTTTTAACAACATACAAACTTGGAGAGTCATACAGCACTTAGATGCATAGGCCAACTTTAGCACAGGAGTTCTTTCTGTCCTCCTATCAACACTTAAGTCCTTATTCACCCCTTTACAGTCTCACCAAACCAAGGGGATCAATATCAACCATTCTGGGAAACCCTAATTTACATGATAAAGAATTTTGACAGACATTTGAGAAATTACAAAGTTTTATATTTAAATATCCATAACAAAGATATAAATGAAAAATATAAAGTTATTACTGAAATAAACCTCAAAAATGTGACAAGAAAAAAACAAAGAAATAATAATATCTGATCTATTAGAAGTCATAAAAATGAAGAAGATAAATTGGAACTATTTTAAACTGTTCTGGTCATCGTTATGATGAAGTCCAAAACTTGATAAATACCATTAATAACTTTAATCCAACATGAGGTTGTTTGACATAAACTATTGCAAAACATAAATTATTTTCAAAGTAAAAAAGTCTCTGTCATAAAGAACGTAATAATATTGAACAATTTTATACAGAAATAATACAATCTGTTAGACACTTTAAAATATATACTTACAATATTTAAAAATACCATGCAATGCATCTGAGATAAATAATAATGATACGATAAAATCTGTGTCACTAAAGTTACTAATGACCAGACAATATTTTTTATAGTAAAGATGTATTTTATACAAACAAAATTGAAAATTACCAATCCTGAAATTTTTTTTAATAAAAATATCATATTAACATTATTGTGAGATATCTAACCAGTCACAAGTTGAAATGGTGAAATGTATTAAAATCTTGAAGAATATTTATCTGGGAAATGTAATGTGACATCGTGGTTATCGTTAAGTTTCCACAAAGCTTTGTTAGCATTTAATCACTATGTTGTACAGCATAACTGTCACAGTTTTACATTTTAACATAAGGGTGTTTTACCATTTCACTATGAATAATTTACAATTATAATATTTTAAGTACTTCTGGATATGAAATTTCATTATCTTGACTTCCAAATCACTTTATATAGTATTTAGTGCAAACTACAGACAAATACCCAAATTCAAACCTACAGCTTTATATAATTACATTTTCATGTTTACAAAATACAATTTCATGAAAGTTCTTAAATGGTGTCACATCTGTGCTAAAGTACAAACATTTAAACCTAATGGCTCAGAAGAGCTAATTTGACAAATTATAAACTGTGCCCAAGTACAACTGGTCACAGTGATGACCCTGTAAATATTTTCTGAAAACTGTGAAAACAGAACAGCTACATTTGTACAGATAGTTGGTGCTTTATTGACACAGTTTTGCAAGCCTGATAAAAGATATGAATATTCAATCATAATGAAAATAAATACATTTTTATTGAGATTTGTTGTATACCTTCTTCAGTAATTAATACTTTTCAAATTTTCTGGCTCTTTCTGTTACAAAGATTTATTCATAACCTACCATCATGAACTTTAACAAAGGTATCACCACCAAAGTGGTCAGAGTAGTTAAAAATATGTTTGCTAACCATATTCTTAGACTTGACCAATCTATCTTCACAAAATAACACGTTGTTTTACTATTCTTTGATTGTTTGTTTAAACAGAGTATTTGTGATGAAACTTAGTTGAATGGACGATAACTGCTGTAAAATCACAAGTGTAGAGGATGACATTTTGAAGTCTTCCACTTGAAGACGAGAGGTGGAAGACTTTCCAAATGTTATCATCTACACTTGTTTTTCTCCAACAGGCAGTTGCCATCTATTCATGTAAGTTTCATCAAGTTATTTTACTTGTGTTATTTACATACAATAAACCTAACAAAATAAATAAGGATTTGAATCAAAATAATATATTGGTGTTACCTTCACTACCCTCTAAATTTAACTAATGTCTGGTCGTAAGAGAAACTTTTCATAGCTTTCAAACAGATATAATTTAATACAAAAAACACCTTTTAACAATGAGAAACACACCTAAAGAAACTAAAAATAAAAGTATCAGATCTCTAGTTAAGTTTGATGTTTACTAAACTTTTCACAAGATTCCCCTGTTCATCTCTGAGGACCTCTGCTTAAATATTTTACTTGCTTCACACTGATGGAAACAGTTTATAATATGCTCCATCTAATGGCATTCAAACCTTATTTGTAGATATATTCTTTATGCTTTTCTTCATTGTAGTTCAGACTACATGCTGTGACATTATAAAGGGTGGAATTGAAAAACTGTAATAATAAAAATAAGGAAAGAAACATAAAATGTTTAATTATGTATTTAAAGTATGATAGTTTATTTATCTATAAACCAATGTTTTGGGATGGAATGAAAATTTGAAAATAATTTAAAGTCGCACCATTTACAAGAGATTCCCCTCAAAGCTGTATGCAAACAAGTGTTTACATTTTTTAAATTTTCTTTCCAATTTTTATTTAAAAAATGTTACAAAATGATAAAATAACCAATTCTAAAGTATTTTTGAGGTAGAAAATGTTGAATTAGAGTTTTCTATGATAACTATATTGGGTAAAAATCTTTTTACCTTTTACTAATTGAACTGGCGTGTGTGTTTTTCTCATAGCAAAGCCACATTGGGCTATCTGCTGAGTCCACCGAGGGGAATTGAATCACTAATTTTAACATTGTAAATCTGTAGAGTTACTGCTGTACCAGCGAGGCACTACAGAACTGGTAGTTATCTACTTTTATTTCATGTAGTAGTTAAATTAAAATAAACAAATTTTAACACCTTCACTTAATTTTGAATCTTCCTGACTAGTACTACACCTTCACTTAATTCTGAATCTTCCTGACTAGTACTACACCTTCACTTAATTCTGAATCTTCCTGACTAGTACTACTTTGTTTTCTTCTCCTAGACACTCAGCGACAAAGATCGTTCCTTGATTTTCTTTAGAAACCTCTGAAAAATAAACAAAGAAGAAGAAAGAAACAAAATTATTTTTCAATGGCACGAAAATAACAAAATTTACTAGCAATAAACAAAACAGGTTTTTTTTTTCCAGTATGTCACTGTCCAAAGTTACAAAGTTCCTTTAAATAAGAGTAAATATGCATAAATTGTGTGTTTGTTTTGAATTTTGTGCAAAGTTACGTGAGGGCTATCTGAAGTAGCAGTCCTAATTTAGCAGTGCAAGACTAGATAGAAGGCAGCTAGTCATCACCACCCACTGCTAACTCTCGGGCTACTATTTTACCAACAAATAGTGTGATTGAGTCTCACATATAACAACCTCATGACTGAAAGGGTGAGCATGTTTAGTGTGACGGGGATTCAAACCCGCGACTCTCGTGTTATGAGTTGAGTGCCTTAACCACCTGGCCATGCCAGACCAAATATGCAAGGGATCTTCAAGTCAATAGACAGGACTTAAGTATTTTATCACAGAATTACACGACCCTGACCATTATATCACACTGATTACAAATATCCCAGAACATTTTAACAAGCATCTCAAAATCTTTGGACCATCAGTTTTATTTGGCAGTCTCCACAAGGGGAAGTTTTAAGGTGTTAAACAGTTTTAAGAATTTCCAAAGACTAACTACCACATAACATTAATTTTTTTAAATGCATGTGACAATCATTCTCTTGTAATTCCATTGTTGGTTAGGGTGGTATTACTTTATTACTTGCATTTGAATATCACTCTTATACATTCTAAATTACTTTTTGTGTTACTACTTACTTACACAGGACCTCATGATTATAAAGAGAGCAACATGCCTACCTTAAGCTACAGGTTCAGTATGAGAAGTTAATTTTTTATTAATGGAAGCTCCTTGAAAAAGGCATACAAAAGAGATGATGAGTTAATAGTGTGAAACTGTCCTCGTTTTCTTGTAAGGAAATTTTTTATTGGAAGTAAAAAACTGATATATAAAATATTTTACAGACTCATCTTGTGTTATCCCTATTACTAACAGTAAACCTTCTTGAATTTACAATTGAAGGCAAAGAGAGCTTTGAGAACATGGCTGTATCATGCTAAAAATATCCCTGGAAAAATGTTAATTTACTTTATTCAGTGAACTTTCTTCAAAGATAATAACAGCTGGGGCAAAATCTTGCTATTTGCCAATCAGCTATTTAAGGGGGAAGATATACATACAAACGTGATCACCAAATGGGAATGACTAGGGTTGTAAAATTTGTACAAGGATTATAACATAGGATGGGAAATCAAAAGATGGAATCTCTAACAGAAAAATGTAAAAATGTCTTAACTGAAGATAAATAGCAATGTATAAATAAACTTCTGTTTAATCCAGATTGTTAAATCCTCATTCTTCATAATGAACATTATGAAATGATTCAAGCAAATAACTCAAAATATTCAAATATCCTGTATCATGTTAAAAATTCAGTAAATTTTCTTTTTCCTTCACAATCACTGTACTTAATATCACATTAGGACATATGATTGCATGAACAAAAGAAAGAGGAACACTAAAAATTTATCAGACAAGGATACATTGCTACAGCTGTACCAAACTATCCTTAAAACATCTCAAACTGAATGTTATGAAATAAAATATAATGCCACAATAATAATGTATGTTGAATAAAGTTGTGATGTTTACTTCCATAAAAATAATTTTACGTCATTATAAGCAGAAGTATCAAATGAGAGGAACATCTTGATATTGTGTCATAAAAATTGTCTTCTTATTTTAGTTGTTAAAAACAAACAGTGACAAAGGCTGTAGATTATATTCATCACGTTTTATGACCTACAAATGAAATGATGTCTGACAAAAGTACTTGAGGGAGAAGTATATGTATCTAGAGTTGCATAGTAAATGTTACTACAAAGAACTGTGACTATACAGCAATATCTGTAAGTCACACACAGCCTATAATAAAACAATCTACAAAACATTTTTTGGAAACTATGTACTAGTCATTCTGTTAACAACTGTATTATTATTTCTTAACTTCAAAAAAAAACAACCAACATCTCATTAAAGTATGCTTGTTTGTTATTGGATAAAACAACATAGTTTCATATAATATAGTACTCGTAAATACATACAAATTACTGTTTAAAACATTAAAATTAACACCAGCTAACAAAACAACACTAAGTATACAATTAACTTTTAATGTATTCTATCCATTCATCCATCCAATATTTTCAGAAACCAAAACAAGTAATAAATATACTGTGTACATAAACATGTAAATATTGCTCTATATACAACTCAAGCAAAAAAATGGTGTTATTAAATAGGATAAATTTACCAAAAACTTATAAACTGATTTTATGGAAATTGTTTGGTTTGCACACAAAAGGCACTTGAAAACTATCTCCCAAAAACTCAGCAACAAAGGTATAAACAGATAAGTTACAATAAACTATTTTGTGGAAAACAAATGTAACCCACAAACAAAAAAACATACAATGTACAACACAGATAAATATCTTTCTCAGTTACTGAACAAAAAACATTCCACAAAACTTGATTTCTTCAAACTGAAAAACATCAACATCTAACACAACCAGAAAAATAAGTATGTTATACAGTTTCTTTGTAGCAGTTATAAGTTTATAATGATTAATAAAATATTTTCCAAACACACACACACACAAAAATAGTTCTGACTTGTTTTATTTGAAGTCTACTTATAAATATTATGTTTTAAAGTTAGTTTCTCTGATCAATTTTTATCATTTACACAAAAGCAAAAGCATGACAATATTATCAAATTTTATAACCTTTAACGAGTGTTAAAATCCCAATTCAGTTAAATGGTTTTAGCTGTTTCCAGAAGTGTAAAACTAAGCATAAAGAAGCACTTCATAGTTCAAAACATCAAAGCAATATACACATATTTACACTAATTATTCATGTCCACAGTAACATACTATTCTGAAAAAAAAATTGCCTATGGTCAAAACAAAGTAATACAAAAGGCTGGGACAAGAAACAACTAAATGTTGAACATTCAAGAGTAAGCAGTTTGAATCATGATGTGACCATTGAAGTCCAACCTGACAAAATGGATTGTAAACAACTGAGAGTTTTGTGAAAACATTTAAGAAACACAGAGGCTGATACCTTACAGAAGTTTCCACCCTTCATGATGGTTATTAGCTTACAAATATTTTGAACCCTTAAGACAACTAATGGTCACAGAAAATGTTAACCCTTATCACTAATCTCTGTAACTGTTGAAGGCCTGTGCAAGGGAACTTGCACTATCATTAACAAATTGTTTTATATTAGTTAAAAGGCCACTCTGACTTTTTTTCACAACAAATAACAAAAACAAAACATGATAATTTTTTACTCACTATCTAAACATGGCTATCTTTTGTTAGAATTTTATATTGCTCTGTACCTTTTTTTATTTGTCTGAATCTCTTGAGTATCTAATATGATTCACAATAGGTATTCCATGAATTAAAAAACAACAACATGATATAGTACTATACTTGTACTAACATAAATTAATATGTAAATCACGAGTACTAAGTCTTCTGTTTACAATCAGTAACAGGAGTAATGTTACAAAAATAACATCTACAAGTTTGGGACCTTCAAAATTGGAATTTCATGTAACAAACAAATTAAACAAACAGAAGCAGAAACAGTATAGTGCTAGAGAGAAAAAAAAACCCTTAATGTTTAATTACATCTCTCCCATGAGCAGTCAAATTTATAAATGAAAAAGCATGAATGATATTAAAAAAAAGCAACACTTAATGACTGTAATTATGAAAAAAAATGGATCTTAACATATTTTTCATGAAGTATGTATTATTCACACAAACAAAGTAAATTATATTACCTTATTATTAACTGCAATGGACTATTCCACTAAAACCTCTTTGCAAAGGAAAAGTATTTAACTACACCATCTACCAGATAGTGGGTTTTATTTAATGTAAAGTACAAAAACTGTTGAAAATTATACCCCATAATAACCTGATGATGTATCATTCATTATGAGCCTAAAATGCACAGTACAACATAGCTAATAATTATTTTATCTAATTAGTCAATTACAATTCAACCAGTTCCTTTTCCCATTTGTAGACTATCCTACCAAACATTTCTTACAAGCATGAGATGTGCAAGATTTATTTCAAAATAAACTGAACACTGGCTTTCAGATACGCAGCATGTAAATATGTTTAATATTGAGTAAAAACCAGCTGCCAGCTCTAAGTGTCTGATGTAAGTAGAGGATGAAAAGTCTGTTTATACAATGACAAACAAATTATACTACTGTGTAATATTACTACAGACATATTTGTCTTGTATATGTTACAAACAAATTGAATTATTCTATAGTAGTAACATCATATGCTCTTCTCCATTAGTTTGGTAAACAACTTTGTCAAATTATTTAGCACCACAAAACAGTCACCTTATAGCAACATCAAGGTACAGCACAGTGACAATCATTTAGCCACTTTTTCATGGTTGTAGTACTGTTTGTTTGTTTTTAGCATCTCCCACTACATTAGAGTATTACCATATTAGCACATAACCATTTTTTATTCCCTTGTCATAATACTGTGATTTTCTAGTGTCTGCCATTAGGTTGCAGCAGTTGTGGTATAGTAACAATCATTTTACCATTTATGGATTATTATAACACAATGTATTCTTAGCACCCTTCATTATGTTACAGCATACCAGTCAACTATACCTAAATTATTGTACATTATACTAACTGTTCTCTCCTGTATTGTCTGCTTACCATTTTACTTCACCACATACCAGGTTGGCAATTTTACTTTGCATCCACATGAAAATGTTTCTTCCAGTAATAACTGGGACCACACTTGAGAAACTGTATTAAGTACCATTCTAAAAATCTCATAAAAGCCCTTGGTGTTTGTTTTGAAAACACATCTTTACAGATATTGTTTATACAGATGACTCTCTTAACACAAATATATCAGTGTGTTGAATCATAAAGAAGACAGTTTAGATCTATCATAGCTGCTATTTATTATACTACAAGGTTTGTTTATATTCTAATATCTGTATGTAACTTTACAATTAGTTGTTAAGTTATATTCAGAAAACACAAGGAATTCAGTTGTGTCACAACAACAGTTTATTAGATGATTCAAGTTCATTTTCTACTATCTATATATTACCTTGAGACCAAACAGTTATGAGCTAGCTATTAAATCAAATGGAAAATTAGAACAGAACTATTACATGTACCACAATAGCAACATGTTAATTTACCTAGTGATTTCTTTAAATGTCTACATTCATACTATAATGAAGTTTTTTTCCCCTAAATTTCTAAATCAGCTAGAAACCTTATGAATTTTATTTTTTTTATATTAGAAAATATTTCAGTGTTTGTCTTATATTGTAATATTTTACTTATAATTTCACTCAAGGTATAATTATTAATAGACTAATACACTAAAATCTGCCAGACAACACTGACCCGTGTTTAATGTCTTTTTTTATTATTTGTGTTATGATTACAATTTAATTATAATATCAAACTTCCCTCAGAATCACACTTTCCCTATTCTATAACATAATAAATGGGCTAAACAAAAAGTGATTTAAAACTGAGAAATAAAGCAACACATGGGTCAAATAATTTTAATAATTTAGTGTTATAAACGTTTTTGTCTCTCACAAAATTTTAAAACTATATAGCCAAACAATTAAAAACTGGTCAATATATTTTGTTAGAAATAAGTAGAAAGTGCACTTCTTGGCCTAATTTCCTTGTAAGGCAAATATTAATATGGTAAGCTCTGCTGCTAGAACTATCCATTTTTAACAAAACTGTGGTAATGATGAGAATCTTTATATTTTATTAATGTTAACTGAAAGCCTGGTTCAGTCACTTCTCAGAATAATTGATATCAATGTTCTTGACATTGAACAGTCACATTTTACTAATTCATTAAACACACAAAAAACTGAATGGATACTTTCCATCAAGCCAGTAATTATAGGAAACCAAAATATGTAACAAAGGGAAGAATTAAGTACAATTATACTAATCACTGTTTGATGTTAACTGTCTGAGCTGTTTTAGGGCAGTTTCTACCAACTTCTTCTTGTCTGCTTCTCTCACCCTTAAGGGAGTAAAGAACATTAATTCACACTAAAAGTATGGATAGGTCAAATTAATATTTTAAAAAAATAGTAAATTATATTATTAAAATTGTACAAATCCTTTTCATTCACAAGCCTGAACAAGACCTACCTAAAAAAAATAAGACCCTTTAAGAAAATGTTGCATTATTTGAAACTTGTATTTTTATCAATAATTTTATTTCTAAAACAACTTGAAAGGTAGTTATACACTTTTCATAAATAAATAAACTTTGGTTCAAAACATGCATTATAAAATATAAAGTGTAAACACACCATTGTAAAGTAAAAAAAAAAACAAACTTTTATCTTTATAACACAAATTCATCAATCAATCAACTCTTTACAAGTCTGCACACACAAATTTGCCCAAAACAATGTTTTAGGTAACACTGCATAACAAATCATTTGCTACTAGAGAAAACTCAAGTGATTCTTGGTAGTTAACTAGTTTTGGTTTCAGATACGTAATCAAAATTTGTCCATCACCTCTAGATTTTAAGATACTGTAGTATCTCACTACTTTATCAACAATATGTGGAATACCATACAATCAGCTCAGTTCAATAGGTTTATACTGTGAAATTAAGTTTACATAGAAAGTTTAATGAACAAAAGGAATAAATTTTGATAACTTCAAACAGTAACTGTATTGTATTGGTGTAAAACTCCATATATATTGTTTATATGTGCTACTTGTTCTTGATAAAATTATAATGACTTGCACCAATTTTGCTTCATTCCCATGTTCACCTTTTCTGCACAGGAATATTTGAGGAGTCCCTCAACTGAGCTTAAAATGGGCAGAGTGATACACCTCTCTCTCAACTGCTTTTCACTCACTCACTCAGTTGGTTACTTTGTCTGGCTCTGCCCACACTCAAAACAAAGTCCATCTTCCTCACATCATACCTGTGATATAATCACTTTCACTTCAAGTAAAGTCCAAAAAACCACCTAAACAGTTTATGCTACATTTGTCTTGTACAGTTTCCAAATCTGGCTTCACACAGTGGCTAAATAAAAGAAGAGCAATTGTGTCATTTACAATTTCAATGATACAGTGTGAGCCCAAACATCATCTAACTTACTGTTATTTTTGCATTAATATTTCTGGATATTCAGACAAAACTAAACAATACACTAAATATCCAGAGATTGCATCTGTGATGAAACCAGTACCTCATGGGGATGATTTTCTTGTGTCACATCCAGCAGCAAAGTGGGAAATAGAAGTTATACTGCAAAAAAGACAATGAATCATCTTTACTTCCTTCATTTAGTAATTTTACCCCTGTGGCATCTCAGCATAAACTGCCTCATCTGATCACACAAGATGAACTAAATGATCAGATTTGTGACTTGTTTTATACTGAAACAGCATGGGGAACTTTCATTTACGGCAATGGAATTTATCATAAAAGTCTTGCTTCTCACTACAGCTGCAAGATACTTTGTGTTTCTGTACAAATGTTGATGCACTAATTGAAGAATCAAGTACTGATTATACTCTCAAGAAAGAAAACATTTTACCAATTCATCTAAAGTTAGTGTGAAAATTGTGCTTTTACATGATGGGAACACTAAGCCATTGGTTCCTGTTATTAATGCTGTGAACATAGTAGAACATGCAGCTTATTCCTGAAGCAATCAAATATCCACTTCTGCTAAGTCTATAAAGTGAGTAAACCAAACACTGTAGCTTTTTGTCTGTCTGGGATAGCCAATATCATAAAATTAATTTAAAAAAACGAAATGGCCAGTGAGAGAATTACGTTCCAGGAAAACAGAAAGTTGAGTTCCAACTTTCAGTGAATCATCAAGATATGTTTCTTTCATCACTCCATCTATCTTATAAGTTTCAAAAGTTAGTGAAGTAAAACTAAAAGGTGGTATCTTTGTTGGGCCACAGATTTGGGAAGTGCTGATGAATGGTGATTTTGAAACACTACTCAGTCAGAAAGAACTTACTGCTAGGAAATCACTCAAACTGGTTGTTAAAGTTTTCTTAGGAATTTACAGAGATGAAAACTATGTTGTGATGATTAATGATATCCCTGAGAACTAGAGGAAAACTGGGTCCAAGATGTCACTAAATTTACACTTCTCACATTTTTAATTAAGCTTATTATCAAATATCTAGGTGCAGTGAGCAATAATCTTGGTGAGCACTTCCCTCAAGTTATGTCTATAATAGAACAGTAATATCAAGAAAGACAGTGGAATCCTGTGATGATGGAAGATTACTGTTGATTCTTATAGCATGAAACTAAAAACATACATAAAAGATACAACAAGTCTGTCAGGTATTTTGTAAAAAGAAATAAAAAATAATACCATGATGAAAGTTTTAAATATAGCTTAAGTGTATTTTCAGTATATAATTACATGTTGTTTTTGAACATTCTTAAATGCAATTTTCAATAAATAAATAAAGTTATCAGAGTGTTATTTTCATAATATATAAGAATATTTAGAATAAACCTAACATAGCTCAAAACTAGAGGTGATCAGTAATATTCAACAATTTTTAGAATCAGGATCAACAAACTACTCATGAACAGTTGTATTTTTATTGTGGTAGAGAAGCTTCTTTTGTGCACAGTGTAACTTCTAAACATATAATTACTGTGACTCAAACACTTATATGCTTTACATATTTCTACAAATTACTTTCATTGAATGACTTAAGGATATTTCAACACACAAACAAAAAACATGAATTTTATCTCATAACTAAAAGCTGGTAGTTAAAACCATATGTAACTTCTGTTATAAAGAAGCTTACACATAGAACAACCTTAAATATAAAATTTTCAAAATTACTTACAGATCAACCTATACAAAATATATACTTCATGATATTCCTACAAGTATCTATATTCTTAGTTATGCCAACTAACAAGACATGCTTTAACAGATATGAGGTGTTCTTTCATTATAAAAAGCCTAGACACCTAGTTATCATAAAAAAAGGTGAGGAAAACTATCGTATTTATATGCAAGAAAGTATCAATTAATTGTGCAAATTTGTGGTAAGCACTGTTAAATATATGAATAAACAAACATTCTGAATTCAAGTGGTTTTCTACTAAATGAAACTAATTATGGCTAAATTAACTAACACATTCATGATTATTAACTTCAAAATGTAAAATAGAATTTTAATTATAAACATTATACCATAAATTTAAGATTTTATTTCTATCTACCTTAGAAAAATAATATATTGATAATATTTATCTACTTTGTATTCAATGTTTTATTACTCTCACATTACACGTGGAGATGAAAATCTAAGAATGTTTATTTAATTTGAAGCATTGGAACCTATCATCTTGTGAATATGTGCAAATTGTATGCATGTATGATTAACTGACTACACAACAGACATTCAACTATTATTAAACTCTAGACAGTTAAAACTGATTCATTAATAATTATGGTATTAATACAGAGAATTCTCAGGTTATGTTTAATATATTACAATGATACAAAACATCTATGGAGAGAAACTTTTTGGTAATAAAATCTACAACTTTTTCCAACTTCTGATCAAAACAAAATACCTACATAGTTCAAATAAAAATTAAATGAGTAATGAATATTATGTACATCTAACATATCACCATACTAATGATGATCAGAAGGGTGTCATGGAACCCTCAATGCAAGCAAAGTTTTTGCTATAATCCCAAACACAAGATTCAGCTGCTTAGAAGGTTTAGTTTTGTTCTAAACACATACCTTAAGATAACAATGCAAAATAATCCTCATAAACAAATATATAATAATCAAACAATTTAACCAATACTAAAATAAACTAACATTAAAGAAAGAAAAATAAAACATTACTTTATTCAGAGTGTACAACTATTTATCATCTTACCTTCATTCTTTCTAAATTTGTATTTACACCTGTTAAAGGCTAGTTGAGAAACTAAATAAGACTTAACTTTTAATTTAAAAATGAAACTTGACATCTTGCAGGACATGTCTTGGAGTAAGACATCAATAGTATCAGGTATCTTAAGGGCAACATATGACTAGGTAACTAAACATACAACTTTTAAGGTGGCTATATGTTTTCATTTTCCTTTTAAAAATCAAAACATGCATAATAATTATTGGAAAGACTAACAATTTATAATAAAGCAGTATAGAGTGACATTTAACTTTGATTACTTTTATGTTCCACTTACTTTTCAAGCAGAACTACAGCAACTTGTGGGTTTACCCTTCAATACTTACTATTTTCTTGTCCATAGTCATGAAAGTAGGTTGCCCAGTCCCATGTCATGAAAAGATCTAGAAGTTATAAGAAAATATAACTAGAAAAATTCTACAAGAAAAATTCCACTGCACCAAAATAAAGTAAACTGTTATATGTAAATTAACTAACAAAAATTACAAGAAGAAGGAATTGTACACCGTAAGTCAGAAAGTAATAATAAGAAATCAGTTTTAGTGAAAGGAGACTGATGGACTCTGTGACTAAACTAAAATAATTGGAAGATGTGATATCGAAAAATATATGTAACTATTTTATGTAGTGGAGTTTCCACAGTTAATACATCTTTAATTATATTTATTTGTTTGTTTTTGAATTTCATGCAATGCTACATGAGGGCTATCTGCATTAGCCATCCCTAATTTAGAAGTGTAAAACTAGACAGAAGTCAGCTACCTATCCCTAATTTAACAGTGTAAGACTGGAGGGAAGTCAGCTAGCTATCCCTAATTTAACAGTGTAAGACTAGATGGAAGTCAGCTAGCTATCCATAATTTAACAGTGTAAGACTGGAGGGAAGTCAGCTAGCTATCCATAATTTAACAGTGTAAGACTGGAGGGAAGTCAGCTAGCTATCCCTAATTTAACAGTGTAAGACTAGACGGAAGTCAGCTAGCTATCCATAATTTAACAGTGTAAGACTGGAGGGAATTACGTACTTTACATTCACACTTAGACACAACTAGCTATCATCTGATCTTAACATTAGTAACGGAAGGTGTATTTAATGGGCTAAATATAAGCATTGGGTGTAAAACATTATTGTAACAAAGGCTTAGTTGAAACACTACTCCACTGAAACCCTTGGTAATTTTATCTTACTTTTGTCTATACCTCAATGTTAATAAACAACTGAAAAAAATATAAATAAAATGCTATCTAACTTATCATGGTGCAATAAGTGAGCCTAGGGTATTATTTGTTTTATAATTAAGCTTAAAAATGTACTGTGCAATAACTTACTCTAAGCTCAATAAAGACAAAATATCAATTCTAAATCTAAATAATTTCTGAATTAAATTGTTTTGTTCTATCACCAAAGTTAACAAGAATAAAAAACAAACCAATATGTATATTAAACATTCACAACATAAATACCATAGTTGACCTAACAATATCAATTGGTAGTTTTGTTACAAAACAATGATATAAATTGTAGACCATTACTATTAAAACAAAGAAGCATGACACAAACTGTTTATTATATATATTAACACCAGAGGGACATTTAGAGTGTTCCTTCTACCACACACATTATACTCTTTAACACTGTAAATACCTGACAGCCATAAAGCTTCTTATTTCCAAAGAATGCAACATGTAGATCTTCAATGTTTTCAGTTTACTAAAATGTTTAGTTAAAATAAAGTTATTTCAATTTTAAGTCTATCTCATGCTACGTTTATCATTTTTTATAAAGTACTTCATAACTTAATGTTTCATGAAAATTCAAAATCTTCCTATTAACAGTAAGCAGCGCCAATCTTTATACATATACTCAAAAGGTGATATACAAAACTGTAACTTTTATCTCTGTATTTCTATAGACTGATGGAACTTTTAGGTGAATAGGTCTATTCAGATACCAATAACTATTTTGAATCTATTCAATGTTACACAGCATGGCTTTCAAATGCATCACTAAACTTTTGGAAAAGAAATATCAATAACTAACATACTGAGCAAGAGCAAGAATTTAAACTGAACAAAATACACTATTCATTTCAAGCAGGCCAAACTAGCCTAACAATCCTTTGACTGTTTATGTACATGTAAAACTGAATGAGTGCTTAAATCTTTATCAGTACAACATATAACCCAATAAAGGTGACATAAAATATCTTAACTCGATTGACTATTCTTTTCTTAGGATAATAAAGAGCAATGATTAGTAGGGCACATTACAAGTACAGATGTTGATGTCATTTATGTCAATAATAACAGAAAACATTCCTGTCATGTTTAGATGTACATAAAAGAATGTGTGCATTACATGAAAGATGGCAGTGACAACAGTTAAAAAATGTTAAAACAGGTTTCACAGAATAGAAAAATAAAAAGGAATGGGAATTACAGAAAATGATAATGTAAATAAATATATAGGAAACAATACTAATATATGGGAAATAGAAAAATTAATAAAAATATAGGTGATATTAATATACAGGTAACAAAACTAATATATGGGAAATAAAAAAATGAATAGAAATATTGGTGATATTAGTATATAGGAAACAATCCTAATATACGGGAAATAGAAGCTGAGCCTTAAATACAGTACTGTAGTCCATATATAGAACAAGCAAAGCAGTGACAGCACCAGATCAGACCAACTTAATGTCAGCAAACTTGTTCCTGTGAATACCAACATGACCAGTTATCCAGAAAAATTGGATGTGAATAGAAGATAGAAGAAAAATAGGCCAGCCAGTGTTGAATATTGTGAAAATAAGGTGAGAATTAACACAAAGCGATTCTCTGACCAGTAGAGAGTGAAGAGAGTTGGTATAAATAGAACAGTGAGTGTACTGTGTAGCTTCGATATCATTCAGAACAAAAGAAATGCCATATAACTTGACAGTGAACACAGAAACTGTAGAGTGGATATTGTACAAAACCACCTAGCTGCAACAAACCATGGCAGATCCAATAGACTTAACTGATTTTAAACCATCTGTATAACTGGGAATGAAAGAATGGTTCAAAAGATGTTTGGCAATGAAAACAGTACAACCAAATGCAAGTATCAACCTTCCTCAGATGACTCAGAGAAAGGCAACAGGCAGAGGTGGTAATAAAACATAGTGTGGTGGGCTGATTGATGGAAAAAGCAACATCAATCTGTGACATACTGAACTCAGTCAGCTTCACCTAAATATGAAGACCAAAGGGAAGAATGGCAGACTGTATATTCCCAAAAAGTATAACCAGTGGAACCCAGTGTACAGACTCTGAACTGGAGACATATGGAAAGACCCTGTTCAAGGCTGAAGTCTCAGATGGTGAATAGGGTACAGCATCTTCAAGGCCAAGGTCCTGGCAGAAACTTAAATAAGAGACAAATAGTTCAGTTTTGAACAAAAAATCAATCTGCTCCACAAGAGGTGGAAGAAGGGATCTGGATGTTGAAGATATTCAGTGCCGTTGTACACTTTGTATTTCAGTCGGTTGGTTAAGTTTTACTTCTGTGTATATTTAACAATTACATCATTATATTGGGTCAGAAAGGCATTGTAAAGTAATAAAATCAAAAGCAGCCAATCAGGAAATGTTTAGAAAACTGAGGCTGTGCAAAAATAAAAAATTGTTATTGCATTTTCACAATCTGCAATTATTTTGTATGTCCAACATTTGTTTCACTACTTTCATTACAGTTGGTGTTATGGTGGTGAAGATGAGAGAGCAAGTTTAGAGTTCTATGAAAAATAAATAAAATGATATTCATTAAGATGGTATTATAAGTAAGGTTAATTAAACATAAAAAACCATGAAATGAGCACAATTAATTTTATTCTTAGCATGAAAAGTCACACTTTACACAGAATTACTTGACAGAGAATTCACAAATTAATGGATAAATGTTTTATGAAAGCAATTTACTTGAAATATAATTTCAGTTAATAAATGGCTTGTAACTTTTACATAAACATTTGGCAAAACTCATGATAATACACTTTATATATTTAGAACATTTCAGTAGTTCATGTAATTTCATGGTTACATGGAGATTACAGAACTGGTCAGAATGACCAAGCACACATACAGGTTTAATAGAATATAATTTAATTGATAATGGAATATGTATGTGGATCACAATCAGTAGCCTAAATGTTTTGAAGTGCATTTTTTAAAATTCTTCAGATACACTTGCCATTTTGGAAACTTTTTGTAAGCCTAATTTTCTTTTCACTTTTGATAAAACACCACCAGTGACTTCATCAGGAAAACTGCTCTTGATTGGATGCTGTAAAAAATTACTTTTCATAAATGTACTTGCTACAGTTAATTTTAAACATGAGTGAGGAATAAAATCATGGAGAATGTTTATAATACATAAAGTTTGTTTTTCAATGGCCCATAATTAATCTTTTTGTTAAAATACAGTTTACTACTAATTATTTGGTATTGGATACTTTTGTATTAAGGTGGTTAATTACCTCAGACACATTTCAGTTACATTGTTAACCATACTGTTGGCAAGTCTTTCTAGAATTTTATATCAAATCTTATTTCTTTATTGAAGAAATTATAACAAAATAAATAGATTTTATAATCTTAAAATCCCTTTCTATGGGAAAAGATTAAGTATAGAAAATCTTAGTGATTTACATAAAAACATAATTAAAGAAAAAGTTATTAATTCAAATTCTGTTAAACACTTATGAAACAAAAGTAACTTCTGAATTACAAGGTGACAAGTGCCTGCAGGATCAAACAACTTCATGAGAAAGATAATCAATATATCTTGCTCTGATCCACCAAATACTTATGAAGCAGTATACAGCTTTGGTCTTCTTACACAAGAAGGAATGGTGATGTATAAAGGACTGTTCAGAGTGATGCAACTTAAACTGATTATCAAGTAATAAAGAGGAAGTTATCTTTCTATTCAAGTCACTAGTTGGTCCTCGATACTCTTCACTTGAAATATTGTGTGAGCTTTGTCTGAGTAATGACACTGATTTGTTGTAAATTGTTCTCACTACAGCTACTAATATTACTCCAGGAAGGAAAGGTTATATTAAGATCTCTTTATAAAAGATCAACAGACAGGGTTTTCAGTATGTTTAAAAGTGGGTGATACTAATGAATCAGGGAGATAATCCTGTCAGTGTACTATGTAGTGCTGGATTGTGACTCTTCAGCATATTTTATGCACAATATCTTAAGGAAGATCCAGAGGCATGCTCTCCCAGAAATATTTAAAATCAGAAACACCATTCTCTCTATTTTCTGGTCTCTCTTAAAATAAGGGTATAAAAAGTGATTGAATTTGCAATGAACATGTGATTTTGTGTTTCCTTCATTAGGTGTAAAACAACTTTTCATAAATGTTATATCTTTTCTCCTTTTGTAATGTGAAGATGCCTTTGAAGTAGGCAAAACTCTTTGGTAAATATAATTTTTGTGGGGGGAGTGGGTGGGGTGGTTTGATTTACTGACTGAATACGAAACAACATGACTACATTTAATTTTGTATGATTGAGTAGAGAATGCCCATTAAGTACATACTACTGACCATACAATCTACATTACATTTTTCTCTCTCACAATAAAGTATTTAAAATGACTTTAAAACATATTTCTTTAATTAAGAACATGAAAAGTTCAGTTAAAATAATGTTGATGACTGAAATTTTACAAAATAAAATAGCTTGTTGACAAGAAATGTACAAAACCATAGAAACTAGACAGAATTAGGTAGATTCTCTGTTTTCAACTGAAATACGTGATTGACTTACCTGGCAACTTATGAAAAGCATGTTAAGAGCATTAAAAAAAAGAAGAGAGAGAGAATAGACTTTATTGAAATATATAAAATATTCAGGAAGGATGAATGTGTTGTGATTTCTTGTGATATATCTAAAAACCAAAGGATAAGAATGTACAAGTTTAGGATTTTAAAAAGACACACTAGATTTCAGGTAAGACCAATTTTATCCTCTTAACAAGGTGTCATGCATAAACAATAAATTATCACTAGCATTAGTGTACAGCAACACCTTGCAAGATAGGAATAGACTCCAAGAGTGCATCCAGTGGCAAAGACAGGGTGGGCACATGATAATCAACCAACAATGCCACCCCTACATGTGCTCATCCATCACACAGCCTGTCATTTCTGTACAAAAAAAAAATACTGAAAGGTAACTGTATTGGCAGGTTACTGGTATATTTCCTGTAAGGAAAGACATGCAGAATGGTAGGAAGCAATCTGTGTTTTGATGTCATCCAGATTACAACGTAAACCTCGACAGTTCCATTGTATCAAGTTGGACATTATTACTCATGTGCAAGGAAGTTGGGTGGAGAACCCTTCTGTTTTCGTCCATGTCTTTTGTTCTTTACTGTCTTTATTTGAGGGAGGTCTGTCAACCTCCATGGATCCTGTCCTGAGTCAATTGGGTAGGTCTATGCTGTTTAAAGAGGATTCTAGTGACTGGGGACAAGAACAAATGATCCTTTTGCATCTTGTGGTGGGAGAAGGTGATGCACCCAAAGAAATGCCTGTACCCAGAACCAGAGAAAGTGGATCTTGGGATTTGTTGGAATGTATGTTAGGGACAGAGATGGATGTTAAGCTAATTCATCAACTTTTTTAACAATGCAGGTCAAAATCCTTTTCATTTGGTTTGAGAATGATTCTTTTGGAGACACAGAGATATCTGTCTGCACTCCCACTGTAGTTGTGGGATGACATGCAGCAGCCATACATCTGAGATGAAGTGCTGGACAGCAATTTTCAAGCCTCAGGATAAGTAATGTTATAAATCGTTTTCAAATGATGCATCTCTTTTTCTTCTAACCATTCTGGGCAAGAATGAGCACAGTTCAATGAACCACAACATGACGTCTTTGAGCGACCGGAAACACTGACACTGGAAATATCTGAGAGGGTTTGTAATGTATGGCTATACCCTGCAATCAAGATAACCTGCCTTGATTGTGGCAGGTTGATGTGGTAATATAAATATCAGAAAAAGGATGTGTTACACTCATACTGGTGGAGAGTTGTTGAATGCTAATTTACACATGTGGCATACATGTGTAATTAGATAGTAATTCACAGCTAGTAGTGAGTGACAATCTGTGCACGAGAAGGAAATCATATGAAAAATAGCTATAACTGTGAAAAAGGGTGGGTAATTGCACTGGAATTTCAATGTGTTTTTTCAGTAAAACTTTACGTGTTATGTTATTTTCCCCATTCTAACTCTACACCTCATATACCGTGAAAAGAAAACATATTGCCCTTTTTATTTTCAAGAATGACTTCACGACACATTTGACTATCTTAAATAGCTTTAAGCCCTTAACAATATATGTATATTTATGCTTAAATTTTATTGCTCTTTGAACTGTGTCTAACTAATGATATCACCACACAAGTTGTGAACCACTTTGTAAACATGTAGCTTATGTTACCTGAAGAAATTATGTAATGCATTGGTTACTAATGAGCATACCACAGGAAAACGTTTTTTTTTTTTTTTATTTAACGTAATCTAAAACTTATATTTTATTTACCTTTATAATAATAAATAGTACACATGAAAAACTAGAAATATAGTACTTACCTGGGCCTTTTTTTTATCAACTCTCAATTAAAACTATTATTATAATGGTATTACTGCACTAAATGATTTTTAGATAATCAAAATTGCAACAAAGAATACAAAATAACATGCTTAAAGCACATATTGTCCTAGGACTATCAAAATTTTCTGGCTTTCTTACCATTCAGTAAGACCCAATAAAAAAATTTAGCTAAACTTGCCAATGTGTTTCCTGTGGGAATAAAATTTGCACTGGAAGCAAAATAAACAAACTCCTGTACAGAAAATTATGTAATATAATATTTGGATTTCTGTTGGTTAAAAGTAATATAGTTTTAAATATCAAAGAGAACTAAATATTGGAAACTTGTGAAAGAGAAAACTTAATTATGGGTGTGGCTAAAGGGACTTGATTTTCTAGTTTATAGCTCTGTAACCAAATAAGATTGAAGGCTATAAAAAAAATTATACTTTGTCTGAGTAATAACAATATTACAATGAGCGACTTATGTCAAATTTTGTAGTTCTTCAAGAAGTGGTCAATAAATGAGAAAAGAGGAAATACTTAAAATGCAAATATCACAATTCTGAAACAATGGAAAATTGAAGACATTTTTAAATGTTGTCCTATAAAACTAGGAAATTAAAACTATATAATTTCCAAATTTGTATTACAAGCTAAGTTTTGTTGCCAAGTTTACTTACCACAATAATAAAAGTAACTTAATTAACCATAGTTAATATTAAGCGTCTGCCCAGAAGTGGTGTCTTTGTTCAAGGGCATGACGTAGCTGACCTTAACAGATTAGTAAAGTAGGGGCCAGCAGATACCTTAAAACCAGGAAAAAATTAAAATTCACCTTCCAGGAAGTGAGCAGCAGCCTAAAGCCATTGTGGTAAGAGGGGTTCACTAGACCATTAACTTAGAATCAGTCACACAAGCTTTAGATGAACAAGGCATTCCACACAATAAAATAGAACGTATAATCTCAAAGAAAACACAGGTACCCACGAATCTCATACGCATTGATATTGACGACAGTTACAACATATAAAAATTAATAAATAATGGAATAACGCTTTGGTATAAAAAATACCAAGTAGAGCAACTGAAAACTCCGGTAGTTGTTGTAACACAATGCTACAATTGCCAAAGATATGGGCATGTCTCAGCAGCCTGCTTAGCAACACCGAGATGCTGCGGATGTGGCGGGGAACACCATATCAACCAATGCAAAAGATAAGGAAACACCTAAATGTTGTAACTGTGGTCAAACCCATACAGCAAATTACAAAGGATGTGATAAATACAAACAAATAAATCAACGTATTTATCAGATCAGAACACCAACAGAACAAAACCAACCTAATACAAACAGCTTACCTAAAACAGACATATCAACAGAATTCAATAAAACAACAAAAACCACGTAAATGCTGAAAGTAAAACAACCCCACAAACAGCAAGAGCAGAACATTAAAACCCAGGACAAGAACACTTTAACACAAACACAAAAACCAGAAGAAAACAGCACCACCATACAAGAAACAAATATTAACACATCAGATAAAACAAGCCTATTCACAACAATAATCAAAAAACATAATTACAGAATTCATAACAGAATACACTAAACCAAACCAGACAACTAACTGTTTTGAACTACTGATCAATATCTCCAAAAAACACATCACACCCGACATAATATCAACACTTACTGGATACATGCTCACAGCACAATGTTCACAGTAGTATATATCAACATCCAAGGTGCAATAGCTTCCAAGAAACATGAGATCGAAGAACTAATACAAGAAACTAACCCCCCATATTATAATAGTAAGCGAAACTCTAATATACAATAACAATAGATTTGAAATAGCAAATTATTCAACCATAAGAAAAGACAGAACAAATAAAAATGATGAAAACAGAGGCATAATGCTTTTCTACAAAGTGGAGCTTTCAGTAATAGAAATTAAATTTAGCAGCAGCAATGAACATGATACTGTAGATATCCTGCAAAGGAATAAAACTGAAGTAACAGTAGCAGGAATTTACTGCTCACCTAACAAACAAATAGATATAACATTACTTAGCAACATCCTTTCCCACAACCAAAACTCCATAGTTATGGAGGACTTAAATAGTAAAAATGTTACCTTTGGATGCCGAAGCTCAAATTCCAATGGTAGAAATCTAATAAAATTCATAGACGATAATAATATAGCTTTAGTAAATGATACCACCCCCACACATACAGCGTATGCCACTAACTCCAGTGACATACTAGACCTGTGTATGTGCACATATAACCTAAGCCAGAAATTAATAAAATTTCAAGTGGGAAAGGATGTTGACAGTGATCACCTCCCAATATATTGTGTCTTTGATCTCGCCCCCCATAAAAATATAACATATAGGAAAGAAAAATTTAATTACAGAAAAGCAGATTGGCAATATTATAAACAGGAATTAGATAACCTGTTACCTAATAAAGTTATAAAAGAAGTTAAAACACATGTCGAAATGGATAACTACTGTCAAACAATTACGGAATGCCTTCAGAAAGCAGCCAAGTTAACAATACCAAAACAACAAACAACACATGTAAACCCACCACAGAAATAATCAATATAATCAAAAAACGAAGACAATTAAGAAGCCAGTACATGATTACAAGAAACAGAGAAACCAAAACGCAAATAAACAACATTAGAAATCACATCAGAACACAAATAAAACAACAAAAACAAAATAAATGGGACAATTACTGCAATAAACTAAATGATAAGACTGACTCGAAAAAATTCTGGTCACATCTTAAAAGACTCACAAATGAAAACACAAACACAAAGAAATATCCTCCACTCGAACATAATAACACTATAGCACACACAAATAAATAAATAGCCGAAGCTTTCAAAGATCAACTCCAAAATATATTTGAAACTCACACTGATCCAGATACGAATACATTTTTCTACAATAGTCACTAATCACATAGTAAACAATAAACATCAATTTGAGCCAATTTTTCCAGTAAACATAACTGATACAAATACAAGTTCCGATACAGATTATGAAAGCACATTAATAACAAATGAAATATCTCTTCATGAATTACTAGAAGCAATAAAAAACACAAAAAACAATGCACCAGATGAAGACGAAATACAAGCTATCCTCCTAAAAAAGGGCACTCCGAAATTGTTTGACTTATCACTATCCTCAGGATACACCCAAGTTTCTTGGAAGCTTGCAAATATATTAATGTTCTATAAGGAAGTAAAGCCAGCGAATAAACCTAATATTAGACCAAAAGTTGGCGCTGGGTGGTGATGACTAGCTGCCTTCCCTCTAGTCTTAAACTGCTAAATTAGGAATGTCTAGCGCAGATAGCCCTCGAGCAGTTTTGCACGAAATTCAAAACAAACAAACAAATATATACATATATAAAGTATAATCAGTACATGTGTATTTTTTATCAAATCAACACTGAAATGGTGAAAATGTTTTTATAATAAATTTGTATAAAATACGCAAAAATTTGAGATTTAAGTAATAATCTTTTATTGTGAAAATTATATGTATTTTATCCAAAAACGTCACAAGCATAAGCAAAATAAGTAACTGAACAGTTTAAGAACTTTTTTCATCTTCATTAATATCAGACCCTTTGGCTTCCTATTAATGGCCAGTGATCCCAAAAGAATGTATGTATATATGTGTGTGTGTGTGTGAAATTGAATGCTTCGAATGAACATCCTTAATGAGTTGTGTTATATGCCACAACAGCAGTTTCTTTGGTACTACATTGTCAATCAAAGACTATAGCTTTAAGAACTAATATTTTATTCTTAATCTGCTAAATGTATTATTTCTATTGCTAATATTCTTAAGGTTACGTTTTAGGACTTAATTGACACCTAATGAAATACAATTTAGATTTTAGAAAGGTGCTCATACTGATGTCCAAGCTTCAAATGGTACAGCGGTTTGTTTGCAGGCTCACACCACTAAAACCAGGGTTTCGAAGCCCATGGTAGGCAGAGCACAGATAGCCCATTGTGCAGCTTTGTGCTTAATTCTGAACAAACAAACAAACTGATATCCAACGAATTTTCACTCGAATTTGAAAAGTTTATTACAAAACTATACTGCTTTGAAAATGTAAGTCTTTGTATTCGAAATTTTGAGTAACTTACAAGTTATTGTATCACAAAACAATATGAACTCAAATAATAAATGAGCCATTTATCCCAATCTCATATACACTTTGAAGTACTTTAATTTATAGTTTGTAATTGCAATAATAAACTCACAACTACCGCTACTACCAGCTTTGATCAACATCCGACGTAGAATTTTAGCTTTACACATTTCGTGGGCATTTGTTTGTTTGTTTGGGAATTTCGCACAAAGCTACTCGAGGGCTATCTGTGCTAGCCGTCCCTAATTTAGCAGTGTAAGACTAGAGGGAAGGCAGCTAGTCATCCCCACCCACCGCCAACTCTTGGGCTACTCTTTACCAACGAATAGTGGGATTGACCGTAACATTATACACCCCCACGGCTGGGAGGGCGAGCATGTTTAGCGCGACGCGGGCGCGAACCCGCGACCCTCGGATTACGAGTCACACGCCTTACGCGCTAGGCCATGCCGGGCCTTCGTGGGCATGAGCGCCAGTTTTAGTACTAATGCAATATTAAACATTACAGATTAAAATCACATTAATTACTTACCTTAGGATCTGGAGACAACTATTGTGATATCATCCAAGTCCTATTTTTCACCTTTTAATCTCATAATACTGCTAGAATTACAAAATATTCCATTCTACCAACAATGACAAGAATATAAGCATACGTACGCTTTTTAATATTCTTAATATGACGAGAATTTTCTTGCAGATTCGCTTGGCACTTTTTTGGAATTGTAGAGGTCGCTCGATAACACATGTAGCTTACTACGCTGGTCACTGACAATTTTCAAGCAAAATATTGCATTCAATTCGTTGGGGTTAAAAGATATGATGCAGTAAAATGTTTATAGATTTATTTATGTGAAGTGATCACCCCAAGGAAAAACCAAACGAATCAGGAAAGAAAATTTACAAGAAGAGAAAAAGTGAAACATATTTATATTTTATTGTCGTGTACAAGGACATTGTAAATATTAACCAGTGCAATATTTGTACTTGTAAAAATGTACTGTAACTTGAATTTATCGTAGCTGCTAAGCCTAATGCTGGTCTGTGAGGGTTAATACGAAAACGAGTTAGTTAACCACATAATTAATAATTGTTCATTCTCATTACAAGTAGTGTCTGCCGAATTGGGTAAGTATATTTGGACAACGTTTTAAAATGAAATTATTAGTATAAAACTTATAAGTTGGGACTACATAAATTGTAAATTTACAATTTTTAGACTTTAAAGGCAATGGTGAAAAACGTGCTTCGAATTGTGGCTCTATTGTAATCAGAAAAAGGTATTTCTAGTGGTTGAGTAAGTCCTACAGGTTATTATGGTTTTATTCTTACTGTCACTTGTACACGTGAAGCAACTAGTAAAGCTTCAAGAGCACTTAACAGGGCAAGTACTTCTCTTTATAACTTAATTGTATTAATGACTCTTTATGTGCAAGTTTTAAACTATGAAAAACTAGTTTTTATAATATTAAATAGTTTTTCATTAAAACAAAATCAGATACAAGACCAAAAACAGCATGGGTAGATAATTGCACTTTGCAGTCACTTCGGATCTTTAGTTAATTGGTTGATACCTTTACCAAAACCTGATTGGCCAAAATACAGATAACTGTTGCACACTTTGTGAAAATTTGATCTACAGCTGGCCACAAAACAGATGTCAACATGCTACAACATTCAGTGATTAAGTGTGCTGATCCTGTATTGATAAAGTAACATTGATACAGGAAAAGAAGAAAGTGACTTGTAAGTTCAAAGTGACAGTGTAGATGTAATGGTTCAGACTTAGAGGTCAAAATTGCATAAAAAACAGGTGTGAAAGAACTGCAAGGTAATTTAAAAGTATGAAGAAAGAGAAAATAAAGGACTGATTCATCTATTCCACTGGAGAGTGATGAAGACGAAATGTCTAGCAGAACTTCTGAGGATCCCATGGAGTTTGTGACACTGAATGAATGATGCAGATAATCCAAGAATTGAAGTGTAAAAGCAAGACGTTGTGGTATTTCAACATGGCACAGGAGCAATGCCGATTCAATTTGGTATTGAATGCACAACAACATTAAACTTTCCAAATCAAGAAGCTCGATGAAAAGCATCAAGTTTCAGTGCTCTTGAAAAGAACAGTTGATTGCTTGCATTCTGCATGGCAGGATTAAGGATTTTTTAGTACTACATTACTTCCAGGAGATCCAGATGATCTTATGAACATGACTGGAAATACAATTAAATCTGATGATACAAAACTATTCTCATATGCCAATAATGTGCAACAAGTTTTGCCAGAAAAAGTTATACTTGCACTGATATTCTAGTCAATGATGTTTAAAGAAATGAAAGATAGATTGAAGAACAAACTTTTGAAATAGCTAGATGAGAATTATCCCACTGATGTGAAGGTCATGGCCTTTGTACCTACTCTGAAAACAAAAAGCAAGAATGAGAACAAATAGTTAATAACATAACATACACATCTTCCAAGTTTACTACTGTGTACTATGGGAGTCAAAAAACTTTCAATAGCATTACTAAATCTGCATATTTTTTTCATAAAACTTTGTAGGAGATTTTTGTTCAACCAGAAAACTCTAAAAGTGAGTTTTAGCTCATTCTAGAATGATTTTATTTATTAAGGATAGCCATTCAGCACAAATCCGTGTCTGGCTTGTGGAAGCAGTGTTAAAAATTTGCAAACAGTCTAAAAAAGTTGATTTATTTATATCAACCATTTGTAATTTTAATGTATATGAACAGAAACTAAAATAAATGGTTATCTGTGTTGATGGTGGCACTATTTTTCTCTCACTTTGACTATCTGAATTAGATTTACATTGCTTAGCTTTAGGCCAGACCATAAAATAACTTGTTGCAAAATTCATGGTTAAATTTCAAAATTTCTTAATCAGAATGAGAATTGATACATGAGTTAGTTTCATGCAAAGTAATCAATTAATTTTATGAAAATAATCAACTTGTGTGTCCAATTATTACCATTTTCAATATTCAGTAATCAAAAATTAATCTTTTTAGAGGCAGTTCACGTCTTGCACAGAAAGCTGTCTTTATGTCTGCCTTAGAAATTTCCATGCTACTTGTGAAGTTCTGCTGATTGTGTGAGTGACTAATTTCCTCACACAGGTTGTGTAGTAATGATGGATTACAGTCATGTTGACTAATTGTTTTCAAATTACATTGTGATGCTTCTTGTTTGGTGATATTGTTTTGTCTGGTGCACATGAGATGGTGTGTCAGGTAAAGATGAGACTGTTTCTTTTTTCTGTTTTTTTATAGTATTCTTTGGCTAGTGTATCAAATCTGATTTTGAAATAACCAAATACTTTGTTGAGGTCAGAAAATGACTGATTTGGGGTATATTCAGTGGTGATGCACATCAACACACACACATCCTAAATAGATCAGATGAATTTAAATTGGGTCTGATAAAGGCAAATTCTGGGTGTTATTTACTTCATTTTACTGCTTTAATATCGTGCTGAAAAGGTGTGGTCAGTTCTTATAAACATATGAGAAGACAGTGCATTAGCATTCAAAATATTAGTCAAACAAGGTATCCAAGGCTACCTTAACTTTTACCAGTGTTTGAAACTGCAGAATTTTCTGTTGACCTTTTAACATGTCTTTAACACTTTGTAATTTCATAATTATCATCAACATTGTCTGTAGAAAAGTATGAAGAAAAACAGTATGAAAGGCTGTGTAAAATAATACTTCCATATAGTTATCTTATAAGTACCACATTAATGTCAAATTCATAAAGTGTAATTTTCATCTTAACAGCTGTCACATTTTTTTATTTTTAATGAACATTTATTACATAATATGTTTTGAATATTTTAAAACTCTAATTATCTTTTAATGCATAATTTGTTTACTTAATCAGTGAAATAGTATGCCATGTTTATTAAAGTTATTGATACAAAGGTTCAAACAAATTGTTGGTAATATAAGAGTAATCACACTCTACTCACATTACCTTAGGTAGATCAACAAGTAGGAAGAAAAAGAAGGAAATTGAGGACCTGAACTTGATATTCAAATCTGTAATAACACAGAAAGATGAGAAAGGTAAAATACTACTCTTTATATTGTGAAATAGGTTTTTTCTGTCACCTTGCTTGTGGAGAATGAAGTTAATGTTAGATAACACTGCACAACAAAGTTTTTGCTTCTTTAACACTGTTGGGTGTTCCTTATAGATGTTTGGCTGCTGATCATGAAAATCACGTCCACATTTGCCCATTACGTATAGTTTCATTGAAATCTTCAGTTTTGCTACAATGGGAAAACAATATCAGGGCAACTGGAATTTGTCAATGCTTGCTGACTACTCTTGAACACTGGAACGTGATGCACTGGACATTGAATACAAACAAAAATTAGGAGCAAAACACTTTTAATTATGTTGAACTTAATAGTGTATTACAAACATAAACACAATTAAATAAGTTATTGCCAGTAAACAGTTAACTGACTATTTCTCAAAGTTTCTACTGATGAAGCAAAACCAAAACTATATTTGTGCATACCCACCAGATACCTGCTACAATCAGCAAAACCTTTTCAGGAAGCAAAAAATTAAAAAAAAATTGTTGTGCAGTATAATTTTTGTATGGAGTGTAAAGGTTTATTATTTTAATTTTACCTAATACCCCTTGGTGTGGATTCCTGTACGTGGTGAGGGGACCTCCCAGGGAAGGTTCTGTTCTATCTGGTTACCTTCTCTGGGATCTAAACATCCACCCACGTGTTTGCCGTCGCGTGGCGACCCGTGAAGGGGAGGAGAAGATCCTGGTGGTTGAGGGGTCCAACCCTAACACACCACTTTGGCCTCAAATTCCTGTAGACAGGCCTTTGGGTGGCCCCCCCTGGGTCAATCGGCTGGTCCACTTGGGCTAGAGTCAACCAAGTACCAGTGTTGGAAGTTCTCAACGGGTGTTGTGGACATTGTGCCTGATGCTGGTGTTTGGGTATAGTGCTCACGAAACCCTGGCGTTGCTGCATTGTCCTTATGCGACTTTGTAGTGCGTCCCTTGTAGGGCTCCATGGTGGGTGGGGTCAGTGGGTACCGAAATTTTTCCTTTTCCTATGGATCCTCAAAAAATTTAAATAAAATTGTAAAAAAACAGTCAATGGGTAGCGACCACGTCTTGAATACTCAGAACAGCAATCTTCAACATCAGTAACACATGTACCTCATTTTCTTATATTACATTCTCTTTCGAAAACCTTTAGGGCAAATGTCCCCTTTTTTTATTCAAAAGGGACTAGAGGGACTTGCTGGCTCTCCAAAATCAGTAAAGAAACTTCGATCTGGTGACATATTAGTTGAAACATCCACATCCCAACACAGTGAACTCCTGTTGAAATCAAAGGCAATTGGGGATATACCTATTGAGGTTACACCCCATGCTGCCTTGAATTCTTCACGAGGAGTTATTGTTGAAAGGGATTTGAAGAACGCCCCCAGTCAGAGATTCTCGCTGGTCTCTCCACTCAAGGAGTTTCTGCAGTGAGGCATCTCCACTGCAAAGATGGAATTACACTGCCAACAAATACCCTCGTTTTAACATTTACTTCACCACGTGCACCTGCCACCATCAAGGCAGGTTATCTCATTTGCAGGGTTTGGCCATACATACCAAACCCTCTTCGATGTTTCCAATGTCAGAGATTCGCCACTCAAAGACATCTTGTCGTGGTTCCCTGACATGTGCTCGTTGTGGAGGCAAGGACCACGATGCCTATGACTGTGACATGAACCCACATTGCGTAAACTGCAATGGTTCTCACCCTCATACTTTCATTCTTGCCCAAAATGGTTGGAGGAAAAAGAGGTGCAGCGTTTGAAAACAACACATAACATTAGTTATCCTGAGGCTCGAAATTGCTGTCCACAACTCCATCTCGGACATATGCTGCTGCACTTCATTCCACAACTACAGTGGGAGTGCAGACAGATCTCTCTGTGCCTCCAAAAGAATCGTTTTCAAAACAAATGAAAAGCCTTTTGACCTCCGTGGTTAAAAGGTTGATGAATCAACTACCACACCTATCTCTGTCCCTCCCATACCTTCCAACACACCTCAAGATCCACGTCCTTCAGTTTCAAATACAGGCATTTCTTCTGATACATCTTTTTCTCCCACCACAAGAGACAACACAATTATTCGTTCGCGTCCTCAGTCACTAGATTCCCCTTCCAATAACAAAAACCTACCCACCCGACACAGAGCAGGATCCATGGAGGTTGATAGACCTCCTCCAACTAAAGACAGTAAAGAAAAAAAGACGTGGTCGTAAACCGAAGGGTTCTCCAGCCACTTCACCTACCCGTTCTTAAAATGGCCACCTTGATACAATGGAACTGTCGAGGTTTACGTTCTAATCTGGATGATATCAAAACGCTGATTGCTTCCTACCATCCTGTTTGTCTTTCTTTACAAGAAACATTTCTCAAAACTGCTGATACTGTCTCCATTCGGCAGTTTTCTCTGTACAGAAATGACAGGTTGTGTGATGGTCGAGTACATGGAGGGTGGCACTGTTGGTTGATCAACACGTGCCCACCCTGTCTTTGTCACTCAACACACCCTTGGAGGCTGTAGCCATCCGTATTTCCTTGGGTCATACCATCACTGTTTGTTCTCTGTACCTGTCCCCTGGAAAGACATATGATCAATCAGATCTGGATGCTCTCGTTGAACAATTGCCATCTCCGTTTCTAATCCTAGGGATTTTAATGGACATCATCCCTCTGGGAAGTGCTATTATTGATGGGAGGGGCCGATCTGTAGAGCGGATGCTCTCTGATCACAATCTTTCTCTTTTCAATACTGGTTCTTCCACTTACTTTCATGCACCTAGTCAGTCCTTTACCGCTATTGATCTCTCAGTTTGCTCCCCTTCATTATTTTCCCATTTTTCATGGAGGGTTGACAGTAATCCACTAGGCAGTGATCATTTTCCAATCCTTATAAGAGAGACTGGCCGTGGTCGATGCCACCCTACCCGCGTGCCCGGTGGAAGCTGGATCAGGCAGACTGGTCCACTTTCACTGCTCTCGCAGAACTTGATCCTACCATCGTAAATCAGCCATCAATAGACGACTGTGTAGCAGCGGTAACTGACTGTATTACACATGCAGCTGCTCAGTGTATTCCTAAAACCTCAACACGTTTTCCACGATATCCTCGTCCGTGGTGGAATCCTGCTTGCCACTTAGCACGGAAGGCTCAAAGCGGGCCTGGGATACTTTTCGTAGATATCCCACACTTTCAAACCGGGTTGCTTTCCAACGGGCCGTGCACATGCTAGGTGGGTAAGGCGTCACAGCCAGAAGGAATCTTGGATTAAGTTCACAACCAGTATATCTTCTACCACCAGTTCCAAGATCATATGGGACAGGATTCGAAAGGTTAATGGACACTACAATTCTATCCCCTCTCGATCTTACTCTCTGATGGTCAGGAGGTGACTGATGTTCGAACATCGCTAACACTCTAGGTGAAAGCTTTTGCCGGGTATCTAGCACTTCTGCTTGTTCCTCCACCTTCCTGGCTATCAAGACTCGGGCGAGCGATCACCTCTTTCCTTTCGAACTAACTGTTTCTTTGACTATAATCGTCCTTTTACCCTGGTGGAACTAAAAATGGCCCTTCATCGGTCTGCCAGTACGTCTGTTGGACCTGATGATATTCATTATGACATGCTGCACCATTTATCTCCTGCTTCTCTTAATGTCCTTCTGATTGTTTTCAACCGGATCTGGCAGAAGAATGTTTTTCCTGATGCTTGGCGCCAAGCTATTATTTTACCTTTCTCTAAGCCAGGGAAAGATCCCAAGATTCCTTCAAACTACCGTCCAATTGCTTTGACGAGCTGTCTCTGTAAGACATTAGAAAGGATGGTTAATGCTCGTCTTGTTTGGTTCCTTGAATCAAACAACCTCCTCTCGCCCACACAGTGTGGGTTCCGTCGACAGCACTCCACCACAGACCACCTAATTCGTCTTGAAACATCTATCAGAGAAGCCTTTCTCAACCGCCAACATCTTGTATCAATATTCTTTGACATAGAGAAGGCTTACGACACAACATGGAGGTATGGCGTTTTGCGAGACCTCCATACATATGGGTTACGTGGCCATCTACCCATGTTTATTAAAAAATTTTTAATGGACAGGAGATTCCGGGTTCGTGTGGGTTCGACACTTTCCGTTCTTTTGTACAGGAACTTGGAGTCCCTCAAGGATGTGTATTGAGTGTTACACTCTTCAGTATAAAGATAAATGCCATCACTGAACAACTCCCTCTCACTGTTGCTAATGGGCTGTATGTCGATGACTTTCACATCTCATGTCAGTCGTCAAACATGAGATATATTGAGCGGCAACTACAAACCGCCCTCAATTGTGTACGGAAGTGGACTATGGCGAACGGCTTTAATTTCTCTCTCTCAAAACTGTGTGCATGCACTTTTGCCGTCGACGGGTATTCACCCTGATCCTGAACTTCATATCGGTGGAGTTTTGCTGCCAGTTGTCCGGAGACCAAGTTCTTGGGGCTTATCTTTGATCGTAAACTGACCTTTATACCACACTTAAAGCAGCTTGGTCAAATGCACAAGAGCACTGAACATCCTCCGTGTTCTCTCTTCTACAAGTTGGGGGCAGATCGCTGTTCAATGTTAAAGGTATATCGTGCTCTTATTAGATCGAAACTCGATTATGGATCAATGGTCTATGGCTCTGCCAGACCCTCAGCCTTAAAGATGCTGGACCCCGTTCATCACCAAGGACTTCGACTCTGCACTGGGGCTTTCCGTACCTCTCCAGTTCAAAGTATATACATTGAATCTCATGAACCTTCTCTACACCTTCGCGTTTGCAACTATCTTTACGATATACTTGAAACTTCATTCCTTACCAAAGCATCCCACCTGGAAATGTGTTTTCCTTCCTCGGTGGGCAGTACTTTTTCAGAACAGACGATCTGTCATTGCTCCGTTTGGCCTTTGCATCCGGAAGCAATTGGATGAATTGGGTCTGTCTTTGGATAACATTGCATGTTCCACAGGTCGGCCCATCCCACCATGGCTTATTACAGCCCCCAAATGTGACCTTTCTTTCAGTCACCTAAAAAAGGCAGATACTCCAGATTGGAAGTACCGTCTTTTATTCAATGAATATCTTTCAAACAATCATTCAGTTCCTATTTATACAGATGGTTCCAAATCAGGTAATTCAGTGGGCTCTGCTATGGTTTGCTATGGATCAGTAGTTGCACGCAGAATCCCTTCTACAGCTTCTGTGTTCACTGCTGAACTGTATGCCATATCTCTTGCCCTGGATCATATTGCAGCTGAGCAGTACTCCAACTGCACTATTTATACTGATTCGCTTAGTTCTATACTTGCCTTGGAATCGCTACACGTTGGCTCATATCCTATTCTCGCTGATATTCGTAACCGACTGGCCCGTTTCTCATTAGCAGCTACTTCAATCCAGTTTTTCTGGATACCAGGCCATGTTGGTATTCGCGGGAACGAGCTTGCAGACATGGCAGCTAAATATGTCTGCTTCAGCACCATCACTCCTATGCCTATTCCGCACATGGACTATGGTGTTATCTTCAAGGGTCGGCTCCGTGCCAGCTGGCAGTCCACTTGGAGTGAGCAACGTGACAACAAACTTTTTCAAATCAAACCCAAAATTGGACTTTGGCCATCTAGCTTCCGTAAAGTTCGGAAGGAGGAAGTTGTTCTCACTAGGCTACGCATTGGTCACAGTTTTTTAACTCATCATTTTCTTTTATCTGGAACTGATGCACCAATGTGTAATTTGTGTAACACTCAAATCACTATCAGCCACATTTTACTTTCTTGCCATCGTTACAATTCTCAACGACGGCAATATTTTAAACATATTTTTCCCAGGGTCAATCTGTAACATTGGACAGAGTTATTGGTGATGGTGACTCTGTCCACCTTGATAATGTTTTTAATTTTTTAATGGCCATTAACCTTTTAATCTCATTTAAGTGTTGCATGTTTATTCATTACACCTTTTTAATTGTGGTTCCTTTTTTACAGTTTTAATCTCTCATTCAATTTGACATTGGACAATAGCCAGAACATTAAATAACTCGACACCAGGACTGGAAAGGCCAACTTCAGGTGACTAACGCTCCTGTTTGAACTATCCGTTTGAACTACTCGTTAGTCATCCTGGCAGTTGTTATTATACTTTACTGCATGTCATTTCACACTTTTACTAATTAACTTTTTAGTACTGGCCATATTGACTCATAACCCGGAACCAGGACTGGAAAGACCAACTTCAGGTGACTGACGGTGGTTTTTATAGTTACTTGTTAGTCTTCCTGGCGGGTTACGATCATTACCATTCTGCTACAGGTAGTTCTTTACAACTTTGTTGACTGGATGTCAACATTGGTTTTTACGCCATTTTCTGTCTTAATTGCCGTTTTGCTTTTATCTTCAATTACTTCTACAAATTTTACTCTATTTACTTGACTTGATCCTTTTACTGGACATTTGGCTACTCATTATTACGATTTTGCGGAGTGTCTTTTAAAACTTTTACTTTCTTTTACATTTTGATAATAGCTGCTATGACACATAACCCAGAACCAGGACTGGAAAGGCCAACTTCAGGTGATTGACGGTGGTTCTTGAACTTACCTGTTAGTCTTCCTGGCGGGTTATGATCATTACCTTTTTGCTAGAGTAAATACCTTACAACTTCTTATACTCTACCTTTTATCTTAACATTGTAGACTAGGTGTCAACATTGGTTTTATACTTTTTTGTTTTACCTTCAGTTCCATTTATGTCTGTTACTACATTTATTTATTTTTTTATTTATTTATTTTTTTACATTTTTACCGAATGTCTGGCGCAGATAGCCTCGCTGCTTTGTGCCATAAAACACTAAATCAATCAATCAATCAATCAATTACCTAATACAAATGCTAGATTAGACAAGCTTTCCCATAAGTTATTTCTATGTAATTTGATAGAGAGTGTGAGCAGGAAATTCTGAAATTTGTATATTCCCATTGTTGTATCACTTTCCAGTAACATAACAAGTATGTGATATGTATCTTAGGACAACTGGTGATACCAAAACAAAATTGAGAACAATGTTTTGACCTTCTTAGGTCATCTCCAGATTAACAAAGAAGGAGTTTGCAACAGTTGTCCTGAAATACATTTTTTACTTCAAGTTGGTTTCTCGTCATCACGAAATACGTGATATATTGTTAATCACTTAACCTCTCCCTACATGTTGATATGGCATGTTTTTGTAAACATATAAATACAAAGATTTTTCTTTTTTTCCATTGTTGCTTTTGCTTGTTTTGAAGTGGTGTAAAATGAGCAGGAGAATATGTCAATGTGAGGTTTAATAGTGCTAAAAAACATAGGATTTTATAGTTAACTGAAGACTTTTAAGAATTACTACATAAAATGTTATTAATACAGATTATCTTTGGATACATCAATGATCTGGCTGTCTAAGTTGGTGATAAAGGATTTTAAGATATTATTTTTTAGAAATAGCAAATAACATAAGTTGATAACTCTTTCAAACTGAGTTATTCAAGAAAAAGTTAAAATACTTTCCAGAATTATTATGGTTTTTTATACCTTATGTATTATGTAGAAACTGAAATACATCATGATGTATTCTACCATATTAATATTGCTCTTGACATGTAGTCTTAAATGTGTTTAAAGATGGAACCTCTTTGCTTTCTACTTTTAGAGATACATTTCCCTGACATAAGTGAGGATTTTTTTAGCATTAGTCATATATAAAAGAATTTCTAAAGTGTGGAACATCAGGTTTACAATTTCACCCATTTAAAGTTCTAAATATTTATTTTTCATTATTTTTTTAAGGTCTGGCACTAAAATTGTACTAATGTATAACTTGTAATTATAAATATTTATTCTTTATCAGTGAGAGTTAAATATTTTCTTTCGAGTGGTTGGAAAGAAATACAGTTTTATTCCATATGAGTTCTGCAGTTATAACACTTAGCAGAGACATAAATCAGGTAGATAATTGTGACTAACCAACAATAATTGGCTTTATAAGTACAATGACATTATTTACGTAGCTAAAACTCATTCAAAACAAAAGCATAAGCTATTATATTACTGTAATTTTATTGAATGTTATTTTTATACATTTTAAAATGCATGCTGGTACATTTTATCTGTTTTATAACTTTAAAATTAAAACAACTTGTGTAACAAGTGTGTGGTACAAGTATTGTGTACATATTAACTAAAAGCATGAATTATTATACTGTACATAACTATCTTTAATATTAAATGAGTGTTCATAATTTTGTGTGTTTTTCAATAGTTAGGTCACTGATATTCTTAGGGTGAATCAAAACAAGTGATAAAGTCTGCTTAATGTAAATCACATACCACAGCATTGAAGTGTTTTATCTTGTTACTCTCAACAAGGCTACAGTTCAGTTATATTCATCTCTTGCAGAAAGGTGATATAACTATTTTAATTTCAGGAACTGATCCTAAATCTGTACTGTATGTTTTTTATAAGTAAGAACAGTGTAAGAAAGGTGACAAATGCAAGTTTTCCCACGATGATGTTGAAAATAAGAGTGAAAAGAAGAGTATTTATGTAGACTTGAGAGATGAAGGTAATGTAGTTTATTTTTTTATCTATGTATCTATTATCTACTAAAAACGTAAAGTATAAAGGTTTTTTAAATCAACTGTATGGTTTTCTGTGTTTGCATTATTAGTGTTAGACTACTGAAGCATTTTAAGAGTTTAAATGACAATCTTCAGTTGTACCTTTTAGAAAATTAATGTAGATAAATCTAATTCTGTTAAGGGTTTATATCTTTCATTTCAAATATAAAAAGTTTAAATTCTATATTTTTTGGTGAAGATGAATTTTTATCTAATAAATAATTTGGATTTCAATCAATTATTGCATACTGCACTTGATAAACCAGAATAAACATATGATATCATAGAAGAATATTCCTGCAGCTTTCAAATAGTCAAAAATATTTTCAGAAGTAAAACCACAACAACAAAAGAAACAAAATTCCTGTCTTTGGTATTTTCCTCTTTTTCCTGAGCCTGACATTGAGGTCACTTGTTCACATTTATGAGAGCTCTGGGTATCTAATATGTTGACAAACCAAATTACTGCTGCAGTAATATATGATCAGTGTATTGACTATAGAAATTCCCATTACAGCTGAACATGCTACTGGTAAGATTTTCCAGGAATTTAGTTCAACGTTATGTACAGACTAATTCTAAGGAAATTAGATTCATGGGTTTAGCCACTGATTTCTTCTTCTTTTCAGTAAAACAATGTTTCTAAGTAAGAATGTAATCAATAAGAAGACATTTGGAGTCTGTTTTTCTTTGTTTTTAACACTTTTTTATTTTAGCCTGTCATATTCCACACCATTTCAAGAGTTTTAGTTTTCCACTACTTTTCATGCTTCCAAGTTGTTTGCTTTTGGAGAGAATTGCTCTTCTCATACTTTTGTTTCTGTTGATACCAGTTCTACCAGGGGACCGGTACATGTTGATAAACTTTACCACACTTCAAATCTGGTTGATATACCTATGGTAGTTGTGACTCAGATGTCATTTGTGTGGCTTTACTCTTATTTACACATGGGAGAATTGAGTATTTCATGTCATTAATGTATGGATTTTGGTAAGTTAGATATTTATATGTCTTTATTCACCTAAGTTATTTTAAATGAATTGTAAATGAGATGTTGATTATTAATTGTGTTATTACTAGATACATTTAATCACTTTGCAAGTACATTAATCTTACATACTTTGTGGTCTCAACAGATTTCATGGCTTTGTTAGTTCATTATTAGTAATTTAACTAGGTATGTTTAGCCTAGATTATTTGTAAGTTACAATTATTACTACTAGTAACATATAATTATTTTATTTTTCAAAATTGTTAATCATGTGCTAAACCATTTTCCCTTCATAATCCACAATTTAAAATTCTTCCCCACAGTGTCCACTTCATTGCCCTATATCATGTTTTCCATTTCAGGACTTTCCTGTTTGTTTGGACAAACCTCAATTCTTTTTTCACTCTATGATAATTTGTGCTCTTCTCTCTATGAATAACTAGATAATGTTTGCTTCTGCTCATTCACAGTCCATAGACCACACTCCACTGATTCTACAAGATACAATAGAGGGAGGATTCCTCATGACAGTGGGGGAAATCCATTCTTAACTCCTCTCAATAACCCATTCATTTGGGTAGTTTTCTTCTTTTCAACCTCATTTGGGCCTAGCCTTCTCCTTTTCAGGTTTGGAGCAAGCAGTTCACATGTTCTTCACCTCACATTTCTTGCAGTTAAATGTATTCTATCTTTGTGGAGATGTGAACTATGGATCAAACTTGTATGTATTCACTTTAGTGGGAACTGAGAGATCAGTGAAACTTCTTACCCATACACACTGCCCGCATCCATATACTAGTAACAACATTTACTAGTTCATGTCTTGCATTATGTATTGTATGTTATAAAATGTTTTTCATTTTAAGTTTAATTTTCTTCATTAGTAAAACTTGTGATTTCTTTACTAATGTGATGTTAACGTGCATCTGCTTACAGAAGAACTGAATCATTTAACCAATCAAAATAAGTGTTTGTAATAATTATTTTAGCAATTAATCAAAATTATGATTGAATCAGTTGTCATGTTAATAATAAACTAATTGAAATTAATGTTTCTAGTTATTCCAAATATCCAGATGATCAAAATATTTGTTAGGTACAAACTTACATAAGAGGCAGGTGTGGGGATGCTTTACGACTTCCATTTCCATTAAATTTACTATTCCTGTCATTGTTACTGCAAAGCTACAGAAGCTATCTATCACTGCACCAATTTTGAACCATTGACTGTCAGCTTTCTGGCTATTTTAATAATAAGGTGTAAATTTATTGTATTTTGATTTTTTTCAACACTGTGTAATGTTTGTACATTACAATTGTATCACTATTATTTAAGGTTGTATAAGCATGAGCAGATCTAGGGCAGGAACCCAAGTGGTCCAGTCATTCATATTTTTAGTAGTTAATAACTTTATTCTTCAGTTTTGTATAAGAGAATGCAGGTGAGGTGAATGGATCCATCGGGGTAAACTTTATGCACATTTTTCAGAGATTAATAATAATATTGTTTAATATTATATTTAAATAGACATTAATTTAAGGTAGAGATCAAGGGAGTTGAAACCCCATCCCTTCTAGCTCTTCTTTTTTAAAGTAATACCTGTATCATTTAATGTTTTTATCTGTGGGGTCTTAACTCCTCCCTCCATTTCCCCCCATTCATTTAATTAGGAAAACAGTCAATAGTATTGAAAATAAATATTAGGTTTCAATATCTGTTTGATTGGTCTATTAATTACCTTTATTATTATTTATTTGAATTTACTTTATTTTGAATCTGTAACAGTCAGGTGTAGATTCAGCCATTAACTTATGAATACAATAATATGAACATCAACTGAATGTTTCCCTGGTAAATTATCAGGCCTTGGCTTTTTTCCAGAAATTAACAGTGTGCATGCATTCTAGACTTTATGGAGATTTGTTTTTAATAAAGTTAGCATTATTTTTCTGAATTTATAATGCACAGTGGAGGGATTTAGACATTTTCATTGTTGGTTGGTTAGCTTGGCATTTCATGGTGCAAAGCAACTAGGCTGTCTGCACCAGACATTTTGGTAATGAAGTTAGAAAAAAATTACCTTTTTTATCTAAATGGTAATAAAAAAACTTTATTTTAACCAAAATTTTGAAAAAATTTATGGTTATTATTTCTTACATCATTTGTAGCCCTTATATTTATGACACTTGTAGCTCTTGTAACATATGCCTACTTTAAAATCTGTTTTTCATTGTTTGAAAGTTATAATGTCACAAGTGTTTTAGTACTGTTGATATCCAAAATAAGTAAAATGCAAGTGACAAAAAAAATTGAAAACAAACTCATGTTTGCAAACACTAAAATGTGAATAGAGGTGTAGACATGGTTTTCCTTTCAAAATATAATAATTTATTTCAATTAAAGTTTAAAATGTTTGTTTTTATTTTCCAATTGATCACATTAGTAGAAATAAAGATATAGATTTTAAATTGTTCATTACAACCTATATGAACTAATAATAATAGACTTTCTAATTAATTTTATCACTAATGACTTGTAACACAGGTATAAATAATAAAAACAATGAATGTGATGTACACTTATTAATTAAACCACTAGAAGTCTAATTGGACCCCCTCTTCATAAAAGAAAGAAAGAGAAACTATTCTTGCTATGATAACAATTGTTGAGAAAGTTTAAATGTACTTGGATATAGCACATAGACTATCATGTGTTGATAAAGTTAAAATATAGGTTGTTTTTTATAGCTTTGTAAAGTTTCTTTTGTTGTGAATTCTGAATGTATTTGTGTATAAAATTATATTTTAAAGCTAAAGAAATTTTATTCAAAGAGAAAATGTATGATAACTTTGCATAAGGTAAGTAAGCTTATACAGTTTAAAGATGGGTTGAACTGATAACAAATCTTATTAAAAGTTTAACATGATAATGAATGTATAGTGTTTGGAAAAAGTTTTGTCATCATCAGGAAAGATAGGCCTTGTGCAACACAACAACATGGTATCCAGCTAAAGTGAAGCCCTTTCAGATACCTTATGCAATGAAATACAGTGGAGTGCCGTTAAGATGCAGTATTTGGGGAGTCAACCTTGTTAACCACGGCTTAATAGGTCCGCGGATTAAACCTTTGTGACTGAAAAGTCGAAGTCGCCAACAGCTCAGAAACTGAAGTGATGTCTATTGGGTGTGTGGCTAATATTTATACAATTCCATAAAAATATTGGATTATCGAATTTAAAATAATACTTTAATTATTGATCACTTTTTTCACGGATTTACCGCGGATTAAGTTTAATGTATGGAGAGGTGTGATTCGGTAACAATGGCAGCCTCCATAAAGCTGGCATACAGAGCGGATAAGGTAGATTAACGGTCAATTTCTACTGTAATATATTCTAGTTATTTCCCAAATTAAAGCAAATCCTTTTTAAATATCTCCTTGAAGTTATAAAGCCAGGATTAAATTTGTAAGCCACGTTTTTGCACTTTCTTAAATTAGCGGTGAGCCGCGATAATCCTCGCTCATATTCGTCATGTCAGTGTCAACGACAAGGAGAGTGTGAGAAACTTTAGAAAGCCAGGTAGTAGATTTAATACATCAAAAATTCTGGGACAAGACTTGCTACAGCGGCTTAAGCAATTTCGCGGTTTAATGGCGCTCCACTGTACCTTACAAAGCAGGAAGCTGAGGCAATGTTGGAAGCTGGAATTGTTAAGCCTTCAAATTTAGCCTACCATTTACCAGTTTTAATCACAAAAATTAGAGATAGGTTAACTGTTTCTAAATAAATTTCCAAAAGCTGAATCTTGTGATGAAGTTCAACTCTGAAACTATGGACAACCTAGAAATTATAAGGTCAGGTTCTCTTCAAAGATCAACCTCAGTAAAGGTTATTGCCAAATCCTAATGAAGACAGGATTTACAGAGAAGACAGCATTTTAATACTAGATGGATTTACCAATTTCAGCAGGTGCCAAGTCAACTCTGCAGAAACATTCAACTGTATGATAAGGATGATGCTGTGCAACACCACCAATATCAAGCACTATGCAGATGCCATCCTGACACTGTGAAATGGGATAACAACAAAATGTTTTGTTACCAACTGGAATATAGAAAGTTTAATAACTAAAATATCAGAAAGCTCACAAATAAGTCTGTTTTTAATATTTATACATTATGAGTGTCAGTATCAGTTTTTTTAAATAGATGAATGTGTTTCATGGTAACCACAAGTTTCATCACATGTTAAGTATACCATCACTGAGATGTTTTGAGAGAACAAACCAAATGCATCACCTTTTACAGTTACAAATTTATATATGATCTGTACATGTCTGACTGTCAAGTTTTTAAATGACAAAAATGTATTTTCTGTGTGTTTAATGCTTAAAAACAACATTAAATAGAAATATTTTATAACTTATGTACTTTCCATCTAAGTGGTATTGTAAACAAGTTAGAAAATCTTGATTTTCTGTATTAGAACTTACTTTTTTAGTGGGGGTTTCTTCTTAAAATGCTTAACAAGTTTACAATTTTGTAAATTAGTTCTGTTTAAGGATTTAAACATCTACAGTTTGTATTTATTACCACCAGTTAAGAGTACTTATGAAAGAAGCAAAAATTATGCAAAGGACAACATTAAATAATGTTCCTCTTCTTTTTTTGTTACTAAATCCCTAATAATCTCATTAGATAAGAATTGTGTGCCCTACTTTGTGGAAAATAATTCCTTGAATTCCTTGAACTGATCAATTACACTCAACCCATTAGTACCACACCTTTTATAACCCATACAAGAAAAGCACATGCTTACTCCTTAATTTTTTTCAACCACAACATTATTCTAACGTGATATCATTTTTAATTTTTTCTTTCACTCTGTTTTTTTTCCACTAATTTTTAAATTACCCTTAATTTCACATGACAGCTTTCATCTTTTTAACAGTTGCCATTTTTAGTTAAATAATTTATTTATCTTCATTATTTGAACAAAATAAACATTCTAGAACATTACTTAATAAATATTTACAATATCACAATATCTTGCAATTTCCTACCATATTCACTAAATAGTAAAATTGTACAATTTGATGACAGTATTTTATTTGGTGAACATATTAAAAAATATGTTTACAAACACTGCAACTTAATAAAATCATAATGTGTTTATTAAAAAGTAAAAACAGTAACTATAAACAGAGCATCAACCAAATAACTTTATTATGCTTTAAGCAATCTCAAGTTATGCAACCTCTTTGCTTCATACAATATACATTTCAGTGTATAGGTATATTATTAAACCTGATGATGACAAAACTTTTTCCAAACACTATACATTCATTATCATGTTAAACTTTTAATAAGATTTGTTATCAATTCAACCCATCTTTAAACTGTATAAGCTTACTTACCTTATGTAAAGTTATCATATATTTTCTCTTTGAATAAAACTAAAACTATAGCTTTAAAATATAATTTTATACACAAATACATTCAGAATTCACAACAAAGGGAACAGAAAAGATAAGTAATTAATATGATTTTAATCTGTAATTTTTGATATTGCATTAGTTTTAGAACTAGCGCTCACACCCACGAAATGTGTAAAGCTAAAATTCAATGTCGGATGCTGATCAAACTCAAAACTAGTAGTAGAGGTAGTTGTAAGTTAATTATTGCAAATACAATTTAAAGTTCTTCAAAGTGTGTATGAGACTGGGATAAATGGCTCATTTATTATCTGAGTTCACAATATTTTGTGACACAATAACTTGTAAGTTATTCAAAATTTCGAATATTTGTTGGACATCAGTTTGTTTGTTTAGAATTAAGCACAAAGCTGCACAATGGGCTATCTGTGCTCTGTCCACCAGGGGCATCGAAACCCAGATTTTAGTGGTGTGAGTCTGCAGACATACCGCTGTGCCATTAGGGGCTTGGACGTCAGTATGAGCAATTTTCTAACATCTAAATTGAATTTTATTAGGTGTCAGTTAAGTCCTCAAATGTTACCTAAGAGTATTAATAATAGACGTAATACACTTAGCAGATTAAGTGAAAAATATTAATTCTTAAAGCTTTTGTCTTTGATTGATAATATAGTATCAAAGAAACTGCTGTTGTGGCATATAATACAACTCATTTAGGACATTCATTTGAAGCATTCTTGGAAATTTCATACACACACATATATATTCTTGTGGGATCACTGGCCATTAACAGGGAGCCAAAGGGTCTAATATTACTGAAGATGAAAACATTTTTAAATTGTTCAGTTACTTATTTTGCTTATGCTTGTGATTTTTTTGGATAAAATACAAATAATTTTCACAATAAAATGTTATTACGTAAATTTCAAATATTTGCACATTTTATAGAAATGTAATATAAAAACATTTTCACCATTTTAGTGCTAATTTGATAAAAAATACGTATATACTGACTATACTTCATATATGTATATATACAGTCATAAACTATAGCAGTTTATAAAATAATTTTTAAAGGATATTTTAAGTGTAATATTTTTATCATTTGAGTTATCTATGATTACACAAGATAACATCTACACTCTCACATAATTTTGAAAGGTATTTTTTTGAACATTTAATTATTTTCCTATTGTAAATAATATGATATGATGATGGATTTCTGATGAATCTTTGTAGGTAATGGAGCCTTTTTAACAATAAAATATTGTTTTCACTGCATAATGCTCCTGTCTTACTGGTAAATATCAGTTATTCTCTTTGAAATGAAACATCTGTTTTCAATTGCCTAACTTTAAACTTCATACAACTTTTGAACCACTTACTTAATCAAATAAAATTCTGGTTCTTATTCCATAGTATCAACTATTATTTGTATCTTGATAAAATTATTGCAAATATTAACAACAAAGGCACCATATATAAATATACTCTTTAAAAAAAGAAAGGCAAAAGGGATATTTTTGTTATTTTAAAGAGAAATATATGTAATAACGTTACAAGCTCAGAGTATGTGATGTTACACGTGTTAAGGCACTGATTGTCAGACCAAAATGACAATAAAAGTTGTGCACTTTGAAAACGGAGGAAAACATCGGATTTTCGCCAAAACGCATGCGTATCCAATAAATTTGTTTGAGAGATCTGCAAAAAACGGCTCGTTTGGGTTGAGAAAATATTTTACATAGAAGAGCGAACAACGTTTCGACCTTCTTCGGTCATCGTCAGGTTCACAAAGAAAGAGGTAACTGACCGAAAGCTACCTGAGTGTCGGAATGTAGAGGGCGGTATTAGATGTTTGAATATATAATTTATTTATTTTATTATATTAATATAGCACCATCACAAGGCTATGGAATCGTCACCAACAACATGGATCAACTCGTGACCGTCCACGATCTGGCAGACCTCGTGTGACCACGCCCGCACAGGATCACTACATCCGTTACGTCACCTTCGGGATAGGACCACCACTGCGACGTCTACTGCTTCAACAGTCCTTTTGCACATTCGAGGGAATCTTACGGACTTCGCCTTTGCAGACTTTGGATGTTCAGCAGTGACTGTGCAAAGTTTCACACATGTCACACAGAACTACCGGAATAAACTTGTTAACAATATGTCTTATATTCTGCCTTTTGCGTTTCTTTTTTTGAAGACTATATGTTTTGAATCCCATTAGAAAATAATAGTGGTGTAAAGGTTTAAAATTATTTAAGTATGATTATTTACACACATTGAAAAACCTTCAGTAGTTTAATGTATTTGATTGAGGTGAAAAAGCTAAAAGAATTAGGAATCGTGTTTTTAGAGAAATTTATAATTTGAAAACAAGAAGGCTATTTTAACCTTGATATAAGATTTTGATGTGGGCTACCATTGCATTTAATAGCTTATAAGGCTCACTGGCATACAACAACTACAGTAGTGGTTGGAATACTATTGATGTCAGTAGTTTGTTATAACAACAGTTTTTATAATATGAAGTTTGTGAATGCTAACTTAGAAAAGGTATTCACTCCATAACAACTGTTATACAAGTGTTCATTGTCTGTTCCCTAGTAGGACAGAGGTTAGTGTTTGAATTTATAATGTTAAAGTCAGGGTTTTGATTCCCCTTGGTAGACACAGCAGATAGCCCGTTGTTGCTTTGCTATAACAAAACAAACACATTCTGTCTGATATGTCTAGAATATTATCTACCATCCACTCACCGTATTGTCTGACTGAAATTATATATGAATGAAATCATTAGATCATTAATGCATGTAATAAACCTTTGAAGTCCAAAGTACATGTAGTTTTTAAATTAATTAATGCATTCAGAGGGAGATTTTAAGTTTCTAACTTGTTATATTATATTCTTAAAGTTTATTTGTAATTTTTCTCTATTTTTTCACACAACTATTTAAAAGTTATTATATTTTATTAGAATATCTCTCCTTTATGATTGAACCTTTTTACATTTATTATTCATGTAAAATAATAACATTTGGTCAATCTAGAATCTCGTAAAGCTGAAAAAATATATATCTGAGACAGCTCATATCATTATGTTTTCATCATCAACTTTGAGGGTTATTTTAGGAGTCACAAGACGATGAAAAAATTCCGTGCGTATAAAAAAATTTGCTAATGTGTTCATGGGCTATGTAGCAGTGGTAGTGGATTTATCAAGTGGAAGCTGACGTATGCTCTCCATAGAGAGCCATTGTGTGGGTTTTCTGTACATTAAAACACAGCTGGCTACAGTACAATGTTTTATCACATTTTAACACTACTGGTATGTATTTTTTTTTCTGGTCATAATCAGCTATGTTTTTTGAGTGGTTGTGATACATGCTTTATTAAATAGTGGGGTTTAACTACATTGCTTTATTAGGTAATTATAGCCTTTAGGTGTTAATTATCATCCCTATCTGGTAAAACATAACAGAAGTGATCATGTTGTATATTTTGTTTTTTAGTGAGGTATGAGTTTAGTGCATTATGTAATCATAGTATTTGATTTTGTCCTGTTGAGATGTTAATCCAGTGTTTTGGTATCATGAAAATTCTAGTCAAAAGTAATAATATCTAGATATTTTCAAACATTTGTTAACTTTTCATACAATCGTTGTCTTCAGTAATTTTACTCGTGAAAAATTTAAAGGAACTCAGCATTAACAGTTTTATACCCCTATAAAAGTGTTTCTTGTGCATAACATCAGGGTCAGAAAAGCAAGAACTTGTTTATCCTTTTAATAATACTAAAATATTAGTGTATAAACATTTGATCATTTTTTAGGTTTTGTAATGTCATTAAAACTTTTAATTACTTTTCCATTATTTACAATTTGTTACCCTCTTGTAAGTTACAAAAAACAATGTGCTCATTACCTTTGAAGGAGTTTCAAAATGACAGGGTTTATAATTTTGTTGTTTTCTGACAATAATTTTATAATAGCTCAGGCTGCAAGCTAAGAAGTGATGCATTAAATTAATCCTGATTCTCCTTTATTATGTTTATAAAGAATACTTGATTATGAGTTCTAATAAAAATTGCCAGGTTTATCAACAGCTTTACTTAAAACCTTTAGATACCTACCTTGTAGCTTAATATTGGAAAATGTCACTACTACAGCAGCTTCTTGGATATAAAATATGGAAATTATCAGTCAGGTTTTCAAAGAAATCTATGCAGTCTTGATGACATTCTGTAAACCCTGACATAATGTGATTGGGATTAACTTGTTGCTGCTTGCTGGTAATATCAGCAGCAGGTTACCACAGATATATTTTGTTCTTACCATACATATACAGTAAATGCCATTGAAATAATGTGCTTTATGTAATTTCAGATTACTGTACCTATATAAGCAGCTGTTTTATGTGGGACGAAATTCTCCTGCAGGGTTAAGAACCGAAAAGAACAAACCAACATTTACTATTATAGAGTATATATAGCTGCAAATCTACAGTATGACTTAAATGAGTCTTACAAATCATAATGATCAAGTCTGATTGTAAGCACTTGTCTGTAATGGCAGATTCATTGCTCTTAACTTTAACCCTCTGTTCCTGGAAACATTTCTTGAGACGTCTCTGAACTAAGTAGTTTAGAAATAGTAGATATTTTATTTTTACCTAAAACATTGAATGAATTTTTATTTCTTAAAAAATTATAGAAGTTGCTGTTTAAGAGATGTTTTCTTGTAGGAAAGACAAATAGAAAGTTCACTAACATAAGTTTCAGTATTAAATGATAAAGAGAAAAAACAAACAAACATGCAAATCAGGTACATATTGTAATGATGCTAGGAAAACACTAGGTAAAAAAAATCAATTAAAACAAACAAAATATAGGAGTTTAAGAGTGTTTACAAGAGAATAACTTATTGTTTAATTTTAAAAGTATAATAAAGAGAACAGACTACTAATATTCATCACTGGTACAACTCACTTACCATTTCAAACAATACAATGTTCCTCTTCTACAAGATGGTTCGTGTTTAACCTTCCAGTCCTCTTTACCTCAAAACTAATATCTGTAATGTTAAACATCTTTTTTCTTGATCATTTAATGGGAGTGTGTACAAAGAGAGCATACTCATATCAAGAATTTCAACTTACATTCTTAGTCCAGTGAATAATGTCACTCCATGACCTTTGTTCACTGACAGCATTGGTCATGAAACATTGGTCAGACTTGCGGGGGTCAATTATCTGTTATAGCCGTTCGGTTACTCCCGAAGGACAAGGCGCTGAGGTCATGGTAGCATTGCAAAACTGGATCAAGTAATAGACAATTTACCGACTTTGTTCGGTGAAGTACTCGTGTAATGTGCGTTCTGATTACTGATTTACAGCATATAATGTTCATTTCACAACGTTCACACAATGTTACATGACAACGTTGATTATTCGCTATGAAGTGACTGCATTTTGACGATTTCATAACAGCGTTATGGTATAACGTGACCAAATCACAACCAAATTGTGGCAACACATGACGTTGCAACTCTCATATATGGGACACTGGACATTACTTGGATAAGAGGGGAAAACATTTCATTCTGAAATTCATTCCTAATTATGTAACATCAATTTGGCGCCCCACCCCGACGCTGCGCCCGGGGACAGATGTACACCCTTGACCCCCCCCCCTTCCCTAGCTACGCCACTGGCGAACGTGTAATCTTTTTAAGCCAAAAATCATGAACGGTAGAACTTTCTATTTAAAACACCAATAAAAAGTATTTTAATTAGTAAAGAAAAATCCTACCAGGAATAATATATTTTTGTGTGATAATCCTCCATATGAAACAAGCATCTCAACGTTACTTGTTTCAGATTACCCTTAGTAACTACAAGTACTTCTCATTACTTTCGCCCGGCATGGCCATGTGGTTAAAGCACTCGACTTGTAATCCAAGGGTCGCGGGTTAAAATCCTCGTCGCACCAAACATGCTCGCTCTTTTAGAAGTGGGTGCGTTTTAACGTAACGGTCAATCCCACTATTCGTTGTTAAAAGAGTAACGCAAGAAATTAGCGGTAGGTACTGATGATCAGCTGTCTTCCACCTACTCTTACATTACTAAATTAGGGACGACAAGCGCAGATAGCCCTCAAATAGCCTCAAGCGAAACAAAAACAAATATTGATTTTCATACTTGGATTTTGTATAATTATAGTATATATGTCGATGTGTTTCTTAGTGAATGCCTGGATTTGGTATGATTATAGTAAATATGTGGATGGATTTGGTATGATTATAGTATATATGTCAATGTGTTTCTCAGTGAATACCTGGATATGGTATGATTATAGTAAATATGTGGATGGATTTGGTATGATTATAGTATATATGTCGATGTGTTTCTTTGTGAATACCTGGATTTGGTATGATTATAGTAAATATGTGGATGGATTTGGTATGATTATAGTATATATGTCGATGTGTTTCTTTGTGAATACCTGGATTTGGTATGATTATAGTATATATGTCGATGTGTTTCTCAGTTAATACCTGGATTTGGTATGATTTTAGTATATATGTCGATGTGTTTCTCAGTTAATACCTGGATATGGTATGATTATAGTAAATATGTGGATGGATTTGGTATGATTATAGTATATATGTCGATGTGTTTCTTTGTGAATACCTGGATTTGGTATGATTATAGTATATATGTCGATGTGTTTCTCAGTTAATACCTGGATATGGTATGATTATAGTAAATATGTGGATGGATTTGGTATGATTATAGTATAAATGTCGGTGTGTTTGGTATGATTATAGTATTTATGTCGATGTGTTTCTTAGTGAATACCTGGATTTGGTATGATTATAGTATATATGTCGATGTGTTTGGTATGATTATAGTATTTATGTCGATGTTTTTCTTAGTGAATACCTGGATTTGGTATGATTATAGTATATGTGTTTGGTATGTCAATGTGTTTTTCTTACAGAATACCTGGATATGGTATGATTATAATATAGAGGTCAATGTGTTTCTTAGTAAATACCTGGATTTGGTATAGTTACGGTGTTCACGTCAATGTGTTTCTTAATGAATACCTGGATTTGGTATACATATGTTGATGTGTTTCTTAATGAATATCTGGATTTGGTATGATTATGGTATATATGTCGATGTGTTTCTTAGTGAATCGTTTCGGTAATCCAATTAGGTATTTGCTTATGTATTTGACATAATAATTGCAGGATGACAAAAGTGAAGTTATTTATTTCTAAAATTTTAATGTATTTGTTTGTTTGACATTATGCCTTTTTTATGAAGTGTCCATTATTACTATTTTTTGCATCGATGTTTTTTTTTTAATTTGAAAATTGGGGTTTCGTCTTATATCTTTATAGAATTGCTTTGTTTTTCTTTAGTAAATGTAAGACTCAATATCTTGGTATAATAATTTTTAGCCATCAAAATACTTTGATTTCACGAATTCATGTTCATTCCGACATACATCTATTTATTAAATATTATTTGTGTTACATTAACATGAATAGTACATAGTATTTTTGTAAATATTACAATCTCTTTGAAGTTTGATTTAGTTATTAATATTTTAACTTCAACTGCATCATAACACAATTTTATATAAACTCGTTTTATAGTATTTGTCTGTATTTGGAAAGATTATGGAAACAATATATATTTACATAAGTATAATATAAATGGTAAAACAACATGCGGAAACTAAAATGTCTTTGTAGTTTTTCTTATATGAATGAAAGCAGCGAGAAAAAGTTAATGGCATTCGTTCACTTCAATATATTTACGTACAAAATTATACATACGTATTATAATGTACATCTGACGAGCCGATGATTTATTTTGCGTTGTTGTTTTTGATTAAGCACAAAGCTACAATGGGCTGTCTGTGCTTTGCCCACCACGAGTATCGAAACCCGGTTCTTAGCGTTTTAAGTCCGCAGACATACCGTTGAGTTACTGGGGGGACGTTTATTTTTATTTTTTGCGATGTAGTACAAGTTCAAATAGCCGGAACTTTTAATTTTAATTTAAAAGTTAATTTAATGTGAATGTGTATCAAATTTATAATAATTGCCAACAAGATTCATACACACAAAAACAATATCAAGTCCTCTATCTGGCATGATAATAACTTTCAAGTTGATATAGATGCAGTTCACTTAACGAGGAAACTAGCTAACTCTATTATTCGCTGGACTCACGCCGTTTATAAGCTGACTTTTAACCGCGGAAAATATCTAATGTCCTCGTAAAAATACTATCGTCTAAAGTTAAATGGTTTGCAGTGTTCGACATCAATGAACGTTCTTGGTCAAATATAGGTAGTTTTTTTCGATTAATAAGCGTTTATAACAGTTATCAGTTCTGAGGTTTATAGTATACTAACTGTTACAAACTAACAATATATGCTATTTCTCAGCGAGTTTGATGACTATCTTTCATAATCATTAGACAAGGTTCAAATTTCAGTTGGCAACAATACTGGCAGTAACTAGAACTTAAACACACATATCTGCAATTGATGATTCTTTACTCTAGAATCTTCTACAAATTTATAAAATAGAGGAGAATTTCGCAATACATATTTAACACAAGAAGTGGCGTATATTTCTAAATATTAATATACATTTAACTAAAAGAATCGTTCATATTAAAATAAATATATGTTAATGAAATGCCGTTACAATCGAAACTACGTGAACTAAACCCAGGGTTTGTTTGCTTGTTTTTGAATTTCGCACAAAGCTACTCGAGCTAATCTGTGCTAGCTGTCCCTAATTTAGCAGTGTAAGACTGGAGAGATGATAGCTAGTCATCACCGCCAACTCTTGGGCTACTCTTTTACCAACGAATAGTGGGATTGACCGTCACATTATAATCGGGATTCGAGCCCACGACTCCTCAGATTAAGAGTCGAGTGCCTTATCCACCTGGCCATGCCGGGCCCAGATTTTGGAGATGACAATGTTTAAGGTACTAGCAAATATTGTTTCCAATATTTATGGTCTTTTTGAGTTCTTCATTATTCATCATCTAGTAACCTAAAGAAAATAAAAGAAATCTATACAGTAAATAGTTGGTCAAAATCATAAATTTGGCCAAGGAGAACAATATTATTCACACACTCAAATAATCTTGGTTACAAAATAATAAGTTTAAAATGACTTGAAGACTTTATAAATATTTCTCCTCGGGAAATATGTACGTAGTGCTGTGGCGACATGTAACTGATAAGTAAATAAATATTTATATATACAATCCAGTTATGTTGCGTGTATAAAGCATTTTAATATACAATGTTTGGGATTAAAAAACCAACTGTGTGCCTTTGATAAGAAGAAAGCCACCCGGCAAAGAGCATGGTAAGTCAGTGGATGTGCAACGTGAAAACACGGGTTTCGACCTCGACGCAGATAGCCCTTGAGTAGCTTTGCGCGAAATTCAAAAACAAACAAACAAACAAACCGCCCCTTTAGGCATAGAACATGAGGTTTAGGTAATTCATTTTATTTTATCTTTTCAACATTATCAATGTCTCCCACTGGTACAGCGGTAAGTCTACGGATTTACAATTCTAAAATCATGGGTTTGATTCCCTTCGATGGACTCAGCAGATGGCCTGATGTGGCTTTACTGCAGGAAAACACATACGCATCACTGATAGCCTGTATTTTAAGAAAACAAAAAAGCAGCAAATGTTTTGAATTTCGCACAAAGCTACCCGAGGGCTATCTGCGCTAGCCGTCCCTAATTTAGCACTGTAAGACTAGAGGGAAGGCAACTAGTCATCACCACCCACCGCCAATTCATGGGCTACTCTTTTACCAACAAATAGTGGGATTGAAAGTAACATTATAACGCCTCTACGGCTGAAAGGGCGAGCATGTTTGGCGCGATGGGGATGCGAACCCGCGATCCTTGGATTACGAGTCGCACGCCTTAACGCATTTGGCCATGCCGGGCCTAAAATAATTAAACATGCCATTATTGATTCATTTTTCTAATTACTTGTCATTTGCTACCCAGTGGCTCAGCGGAATGTTTGTGGACTTACAACGCTAAAATTCGGCTCTCAATAGCCGTGGTGGGCTGAGCCTAGATAACCTATTGTGTAGCTTTGTGCTTAATTCAAAACAACAACAACAAACTTGTCATTTAGGTTTTATTGCATATAACGTAACTAATTTTATTTGAATTAATTTTGGAAAAATTAATAAAAAATAAAGTGGTTGCAAGAATTATGAAAAATGTGTTAAAAGTGGATTACTTAAACATTTGTTAATTTTAGAAAGTATATTCATTTTTCTTTTCGTTTTGTAAAGTGTCGCTTGTTCCTAGCTGAATTTGATTGGTTATATCACATTGTTCTATTCTGAGATATTGAATTGCGATTGCTTAGCAAAATAGAACGTTTTAACCGTTGTGGAAGAATCATTTAAACGTAAGTACTCTTAGTTATCTATAACAACATAAATTTGAGAAATTCAGAAAACTCTTGGTAATATCAAAAGCTTTACCATCCTTTTACGTTTTGAAAATCCAGAACTTTTATTTAGTTTTGTGTTTTTAATTTAGTGATTTATTGAGTTTTAAGTTTACGCTCTTCCAAACATTAGGCTTAAGATGGCTAATGTGATTAGAAAAAGCTTAAGAAATGGACTACAAAAGGTTTCATCAAAATTGTAATGTAAGTATGTATGATTCACATAATTATGTTTGATTTATATTAATTTGAAAAAGTAGGCTACTATGTTTAACCAACACATTTTTCCTTTAACTATAATGGTATGAATTAACAGTGAATTTTTATTATGCATAAAAAGCGCTTCGTACGTCATAAATGATGCATCAAACAATCAAACTGCTTTCTGGAACACGTTCTCATTATGCGGTAAGTTACAGCTACTACTCTGTAGGTAGGAATTTTATACCAACTGCAGAACTTCGTGCTTATCGTGTATGAATTAGCTTATCATTTATCCATGAAAAAAAAAATTAAGTTAGTCTGGTGCTGCAAAGGAGAATGTGTTGAATCAAAAGCAAGGAATCAAACGAAAGTACAAAAACAAATACATCGAATACGGTTTTATCGCTTTGGAATCGGAACATTCTCAATTACCATTCTGCCTACTCTCAATGCAGCTTTATCGAACGAGGCGCTTGTTCCCAGCAAAGTGAAGAGACACTTGGAAACAAAACATTCAGCTGTGAAGGATAGACCAAAAGATTACTTCGAGAATCTCGCGGTTCAACAACATGAGCGATCAAGGAAGCTTGTGAAATAGATGAAGCTGTTCGAAAAAGGATTGATTGCAAGTTATAAGGTTTTTCAGTTGTTTGCAAAACGCAAGAAAGCGCATGCGGAGGCCAAATCAGTCATTGTGCCAGCATTAGCAATCATTGTTGAAACTATGCTTGGAACGGATGCTGCCAAAAAGGTTAAGTAAGTTCCACTGTCCAGTGACACAATTTCACTCAGAATTGTAGACTTATCGTTGGATTTGAAGGATCAAGTTTGCGAACACTTGGAAGCGCCTGAAGATGAATTGTCTCTGCTCTGGTCTCTTGAAGTTGATGAATCTTCTGACGTTAGTGGAAAATCTCAAGTTCTGACTTTTGTTCGATTCATAAAGATGGAAAATCGTAAACGAATACTAATTTTGCAAAGATTTAAAAAGTACAGGAAAGGCCAAGACATTTTCGAGTTGGTGAATGAAAACATTTTGCTCTTCAAATTACATTGGAATAACTGTGTCAGCGTTTGCACCGATGGCTGTTCTTCAATGTAAGGTAAAAAGAAGGGATTCGTCATTCTGGTGCGCCAACAAAATCCAAACATTAGGATTGTTCACTGCATGATTCACAGAGAGGTGCTCCCCTCAAATCTTTACTGAAAGATTTGCAGTCTGTTATGAATCAAGTTATTCAAGTAGTAAATTTCAAGTCTCGGCCACTTTAGTCTCGACTTTTCTCTCTTCTCTGTAAGGCGATGGATTCAGACTACAAAAGCTTTGTTTTTGTTTGTTTTGGAATTTCGCACAAAGCTACTCGAGGGCTATCTGTGCTAGCCCTCCCTAATTTAGCAGTGTAAGACTAGAGGGAAGGCAGCTAGTCATCAACACCCACCGCTAACTCTTGGGCTACTCTTTTACCAACGAAAAGTGGGATTGACCGTCCCATTATAACGCCCCCACGGCTGAATAAGCGAGCATTTTTAGCGGGACTCGGATGCGAACCCGCGACCCTCAGATTACGAGACCTAACTGATTCTGAAGTCTGGGGACCAAGCAGACCTAAGAGCCTTACACCTTATTGGACAGAGTGGCAGAATCCACTAATGATTAGCTAAGCACCACTTTTGTACCAGTGGTGCAGACATGGCAGTCAGCTTCCAAAACATTGTTATCAAGAAAGATGAATGGTAGGCCCTTCAGTATCAAGAACCCTCTCCTAAGTGTCTTATCATAATGTGTCTATAAACAATGAGCCACAAGTAGTGTATGTGCATTGGTCTGTGCAAAATATCACTATATCTCTAAGCCAGAGAAGCCCTGTGAGAGTTGAGGTTGTCCTAAAGGACAGCTGAATGTTGGGTGGCAGAGAAACACGTCTTCCAGAACTCAGTACCACAAATAACAAATACAACACCTTTGGAATCATTGTTGCTAGTAGCCAACAAACTGTGAAGATCTTATTGTCAGTAGTGTCATCAATAACAACAGAGGGATAAACAAAGGGATCACTGGACTACTGGCAGTGTTAAATATGAGGCCAGTGACCAAGAGGTTCTGAAGATTGCATCAGTTGCAGATGATGGCTGACTTGTAAATGAAACCATCAACATTCATTGCCATAGTCCTGACAGTGATGCAAGTTCAATTTTTTAAAGTATGCACGTCAGGAAATATCCACAAAAACTTGGACCATGTATAACTGCAAATATCTACTGCAGTAACACCACCAGCTGCTGACAGAGCTGGCTTAAGCCAGCCAAAGTTTAGACTGAGCTAGAGAAATAATAAGAGACACCATAGCAGCCAAGTGGTGTTCCACTGCCACTATAGAGGGTGTGATGTTGGATATGAAGTGTGAGTGATGAAAGCTAGACCTCATTTCTGCTGCTTAGGTTAGTATAAATTTTCCCCATGTGCAGGAGGTGGACAAAAAAAGTTGCCTTTTAATTTGTTATATCTTTTGTTAGATAACAGAAAAATATCTAAAACATACGTTTTTAGAACACACTTGATGAGATCTGTTCAAATATGATCTTAAATCCTAATTTTAACAATTGTAGGCAACTAGGAATAAGAATATCTAAGAAACTGTAGCAGGGTGCACATCACTTCTTATGATAAAATGTCACAAAATCATAAAACGTTCAGGTATTTACAAAAGCCATGTAAAATTAGGATTTGATATCATATTTGATAAAATAGCACATTCTAAAACATAGTTTTTACAAATTTTTCTATTATTTATTAAAAGACATAACAAATTAACATTTTAAAAGGGGCAACTTCTTTTGTTCACTCCCTGTATGTGTATATATATATATATATTTAATTGAGTGATATATAAGCATCGTGGTATTTTCTCTTTTTTATTATTTGCTTTTTCTCTTCTGATATATTGTTTTGGTATTTAAGAATGAGTAATTGATTAAAGTATAAATAATTTGCAGTGGCTGGCTAGTGGGTTTGATTTATTTGGTTTTATAATGTAAACATACCAATTTCAGTACATATGTCCCTACATTTTTTTTATTATAATCATTATGTTAGTACTGAATTTCTTCAAAAGATTAATTTGTTTAGTATGTATTATTAAGTGTTATTTTATATATACTTTTAAATTTTTTTAGAAGTAATTTTATTTAATGTATAAAGGCTTAATTTTTGATCTAATGCTGATTTGTTCTTCATTTGTCATAGAGCAAAAGAAGTTATTAATTTATCTATCTTTAGTTCATCTAAAGAATAGCTTCCTCTTATGTCATGAGTTGTTATTCAAGGGTTATTTTGCATTTCATTGTTTGCAGTTTTATGTATTATTCTTAAACATTATTTTTCATTGTAACTATACATTAAATGTATATTATTTAAATCATTTTTGTATTGAGATTGAAATTTGTATTTTCTGCTATGTTAAAATTTATTTTGTATAATCATTATGGAAGGGTTTTTCTTTATTGCATTTCTTTGTTAAAAGTTTCTGAAGTGTTCATTATAGGGTTTATATAGTTGTTCTGTACTTTGGTGGTAAATTTCTGTGTTGTAAGGCGTGTTAATAAAATTATGATATTGAATTCTTTTTATGGAGAATTTTTAAAATTAGGATGCTGTATCGAGTTCTTTGTCTAAGGGTTGTGCTGTCTTTGTCATAAGTGTTCACAAGAATGGTAAAAACTTAACACACTGTGTAACCATGGTTCAACTTTGAATTTTATATTTTTGAAAGTTAAAATTATCTACTAGTTTGAAGAAAAGCCTGAATTAGGGGAGAGAGAAAAATATTGTGTGTACAAATAAATGCATGTAATTTAAAAACAACAAGGAATATGCCAGTATGTTGAGACTGTCCTATCCACTGTACTAAACCCTAAAATAATAACAAAACACTCAAAGCCATCCCTTATTATTCAGATATGTAATGTGTCTTCCCCTTAACTTCCTCAGATTAACTGCATGTACTACATCTGAAAGCAATCCTTTTGAGGGGTCAGCTACCCTGTTAGAAAAATAAAGTTGTCTTAGTTAAAGACAACTGTTACGTTTATAATTTCCCTTAACAGTCTTAAACACCTCAATCAGTATTTGACATAGTATGTTTTTGAATTTATAATTTGTTCTGTGTGTGTGTGTGTATGTAATTTGATGTTGTTTAAGTTATCTTTCTCCTTACCATTGTATTGAGCTTACACCTATTCTGCTCATGGTGTAATGGGCCTCTTGATGAATCAAGACTCATGTTAATGTAACACTTGTTACAAAGAACAAGAGAACTCGTATTAATATAACACTTGTTACAAAGAACTAGACATTCATGTTAATGTAACAATTGTTACAAAGAACAAGACAATCATATCAATCTAACACTTGTTACAAAGAACAAGAGACACTCATGTTGATATAACACGTGTTACAAAGAACTAGAGACACTCATGTTAATATAACATTTGTTACAAAGAACAAGAAAACTCATTAATATAAAACTTGGAACAATAAGCAGGAGACACTCGTGTTAATGTGACACTTGTTACAAAGAACAAGACACACTCGTTATAATTTAACACTTTTTACACAGAAAGAGACACTCATGTTAATGTTACACTTGTTACAAAGAACAAGAGACACTAATATTAGGTTAATACTTATTGCAAAGAACAAGAGAAATCGTTTTAATATAACACTTGTTACAAAGAACAAGAGACATTCATCTTAATGTAACACTTGTTGCAAAGAACAAAAAACAGTCATGTTAATCTAACACTTGTTTCAAAGAAAAAGAGAAATCTTGTTATTATAACACTTGTTAGAAAGAACAAGAGACATTCATGTTAATATAACACTTGTTACAAAGAACGAGAAACAATCATGTTAATCTAACACATGTTTCAAAGAACAAGAGACACTGATGTCAATACAACAAGTGTTATATTAACATGATTGTTTCTTGTTCTTTTTAACAAGTGTTTCATTAACACGAGTTCTATTGTTCTTTATAAAAGTGTTTCATTAACATGAGTTCTATTGTTCTTTATAAAAGTGTTTCATTAACATGAGTTCTCTTGTTCTTTGTAACAAGTGTTATATTAACATGTCTCTTGTTCTTTGTCACATGTGTTACATAAACATGGGTGTATCTTGTTTTTTGTAACTAGTGTTACTTAAACGCGAGTTCTCTTGTTCTTTATAACAAGTGTTATAATAACGTGAGTGTTTCTTGTTTTTTGTAACAAGTGTTTCTTTGTTTCTTGTTCTTTGTAACAAGTGATATAATACATGATTGTTTCTTGTTCTTTGTAACAAGTGTAACATAAAGATGATTGTCTCTTCTTTTTGTAACAAGTTTTATATTAGCATGAGTTCTCTTATTCTTTGAAACAAGTGTTATATTAACAATAATTGTTTCTTGTTTTTCTAACAAGTGTTACAATAACACGAGTTTCTCTTGTTAACAAGTGTTAGATTTTATCTTTGTTTTTGTAACAAGTGTTACATTAACAGGAATGTCTTGTTCTTTATTACAAGTTCTCTATTAACACGACTTCTCTTGTTCTTTGTAGCAAGTGTTACATTAACATGAGTGTCGTGTTCTTTGTAACAAGTGTTGTATTAACATGTTACTTGTTACAAAGTACAAGAGACGCTCATGTTAATGTAACACTTGTTACAAAGATCTAGAGACACTCATGTTAATGTAACACTTGTTGGAAAGAACAAGAAACAATCATATAAATCTAACACTTGTTACAAAGAACAAGAGACACTCATGTTTATCTAACACTTGTTACAATGTACAAGAGACTCTCATGTTAACGTAACACTTGTTACAAAGAACAAGAGAACTCGTATTGATATAAAACTTCTTACAAAGAACTAGAGACACTCATGTTAATATAACACTTATTACAAAGAACAAGAAACAATCATATCAATGTAACACTTGTTACAACGAACAAGAAGTCGTGTTAATATAACAGTTGCTACAAAAAACAAGAGACAATCATGTTAATGTAACACTTGTTACAAAGAACAAGAGACACATCATTGTTAATGTTAACACTTGTTACAAAGAACAAGAGACTCGTGTTTATATTACACTTGTTACAAAGAACAAGAGACACTCATGTTAATGTAACACTTGTTACAAAGAACAAGAGTCTCTTGTTCTTTGTAACATCATGTTAATATAACACTTGTTACAAAAGAACAAGAGACACTCATGTTAACACACTTGTTACAAAGAACAAGACAATCATGTTAATATAACACTTGTTACAAAGAACAAGAGAACTCATGTTAATGTAACACTTTGTTACAAAGAACAAGAAAACTCATTAATAGAAAACTTGGAACAATAAGCAGGAGACACTCGTGTTAATGTGACACTTGTTACAAAGAACAAGACACACTCGTTATAATTTAACACTTTTTACACAGAAAGAGACACTCATGTTAATGTTACACTTGTTACAAAGAACAAGAGACACTAATATTAGGTTAATACTTATTGCAAAGAACAAGAGAAATCGTTTTAATATAACACTTGTTACAAAGAACAAGAGACATTCATCTTAATGTAACACTTGTTGCAAAGAACAAAAGACAGTCATGTTAATCTAACACTTGTTTCAAGAACAAGAGAAATCTTGTTATTATAACACTTGTTAGAAAGAACAAGAGACATTCATGTTAATGTAACACTTGTTACAAAGAACATGAAACAATCATATTAATCTAACACATGTTTCAAAGAACAAGAGACACTGATGTCAATACAACAAGTGTTATATTAACATGATTGTTTCTTTCTTCTTTTTTTAACAAGTGTTTCATTAACACGAGTTTTATTGTTCTTTATAAAAGTGTTTCATTAACATGAGTTCTCTTGTTCTTTAAAAAGTGTTACATTAACATGAGTGTCTCTTGTTCTTTGTAACAAGTGTTATATTAACATGTCTCTTTGTTCTTTGTCACATGTGTTACATAAACATGGGTGTCTCTTGTTTTTTGTAACTAGTGTTACATAAACGCGAGTTCTCTTGTTCTTTATAACAAGTGTTATAATAACGTGAGTGTTTCTTGTTTTGTAACAAGTGTTACATTAACATTTGTATCTTGTTCTTTGTAACAAGTGATATATTAACATGATTGTTTCTTGTTCTTTGTAACAAGTGTTACATTAACATGAGTCTCTTGTTCTTTGTAACAAGTGTAACATAAAGATGATTGTCTCTTCTTTTGTAACAAGTTTTATATTAGCATGAGTTCTCTTATTCTTTGAAACAAGTGTTATATTAACATCATTGTTTCTTGTTTTTTTTCTAACAAGTGTTACAATAACACGAGTTTCTCTTGTTCTTTGTAACAAGTGTTAGATTAACACGAGTATCTTTGTTTTTTAACAAGTGTTACATTAACAGGAATGTCTTGTTCTTTATTACAAGTGCTCTATTAACACGACTTCTCTTGTTCTTTGTAGCAAGTGTTACATTAACATGAGTGTCGTGTTCTTTTGTAACAAGTGTTGTATTAACATGTTACTTGTTACAAAGTACAAGAGACTCATGTTAATGTAACACTTGTTACAAAGATCTAGAGACACTCATGTTAATGTAACACTTGTTGGAAAGAACAAGAAACAATCATATAAATCTAACACTTGTTACAAAGAACAAGAGACACTCATGTTTATCTAACACTTGTTACAATGTACAAGAGACTCTCATGTTAACGTAACACTTGTTACAAAGAACAAGAGAACTCGTGTTTATATAACACTTGTTACAAAGAACAAGAGACACTCATGTTAATGTAACACTTGTTACAAAGAACAAGAAACAATCATGTTAATGTAACACTTGTTACAACAAGAAACAATCATATTAATGTAACACTTGTTACAAAGAACAAGAGAGTCGTGTTAATGTAACACTTGTTACAAAGAACAAAAACAAGAGACAATCATGTTAATATAACATTTGTTACAAAGAACAAGAGACACTCATGTTTATGTAACACTTGTTACAAAGAACAAGAGACATGTTAATATAACACTTGTTACAAAGAACTAGAGACACTCATGTTAATGTAACACTTGTTACAAAGAACAAGACAATCATGTTAATATAACATTTGTTACAAAGAACAAGAGAACTCGTGTTAATGTAATACTTGTTATAAAGAACAAGAAAACTCATTAATAGAAAACTTGGAACAATAAGTAGGAGACACTCGTGTTAATGTGACTTGTTACAAAGAACAAGACACACTCGTTATAATTTAACACTTTTTACACAGAAAGAGACACTCATGTTAATGTTACACTTGTTACAAAGAACAAGAGACACTAATATTAGGTTAATACTTATTGCAAAGAACAAGAGAAATCGTTTTAATATAACACTTGTTACAAAGAACAAGAGACATTCATCTTAATGTAACACTTGTTGCAAAGAACAAAAAACAGTCATGTTAATCTAACACTTGTTTCAAAACAAGAAGAGAATCTTGTTATTATAACACTTGTTAGAAAGAACAAGACATTCATGTTAATGTAACACTTGTTACAAAGAACAAGAAACAATCATGTTAATCTAACACATGTTTCAAAGAACAAGAGACACTGATGTCAATACAACAAGTGTTATATTAACATGATTGTTTCTTCTTCTTTTTAACAAGTGTTTCATTAACACGAGTTCTATTGTTCTTTATAAAAGTGTTTCATTAACACGAGTTCTATTGTTCTTTATAAAAGTGTTTCATTAACATGAGTTCTCTTGTTCTTTGTAAAAGTGTTACATTAACACGAGTGTCTCTTGTTCTTCGTAACAAGTGTTATATTAACATGTCTCTTGTTCTTTGTCACATGTGTTAGATAAACATGGGTGTCTCTTGTTTTTTGTAACTAGTGTTACATAAACGCGAGTTCTCTTGTTCTTTATAACAAGTGTTATAATAACGTGAGTGTTTCTTGTTTTTTGTAACAAGTGTTACATTAACATAATTGTATCTTGTTCTTTTGTATCAAGTGATATATTAACATGATTGTTTCTTGTTCTTTGTAACAAGTGTTACATTAACATGAGTCTCTTGTTCTTTGTAACAAGTGTAACATAAAGATGATTGTCTCTTCTTTTTTGTAACAAGTTTTATATTAGCATGAGTTCTATTATTCTTTGAAACAAGTGTTATATTAACATCATTGTTTCTTGTTTTCTCTAACAAGTGTTACAATAACACGAGTTTCTCTTGTTCTTTGTAACAAGTGTTAGATTAACACGAGTATCTTTGTTTTTTGTAACAAGTGTTACATTAACAGGAATGTCTTGTTCTTTATTACAAGTGCTCTATTAACACGACTTCTCTTGTTCTTTGTAGCAAGTGTTACATTAACATGAGTGTCGTGTTCTTTGTAACAAGTGTTGTATTAACATGTTACTTGTTACAAAGTACAAGAGACTCATGTTAATGTAACACTTGTTACAAAGAACAAGAGACACTCATGTTAATGTAACACTTGTTACAAAGAACAAGAAACAATCATATCAATCTAACACTTGTTACAAAGAACAAGAGACACTCATGTTTATCTAACACTTGTTACAATGAACAAGAGACTCTCATGTTTAATGTAACACTTGTTACAAAGAACAAGAGAACTCGTGTTAATATAACACTTGTTACAAAGAACAAGAGACACTCATGTTAATGTAACACTTGTTACAAAGAACAAGAAACAATCATGTTAATGTAACACTTGTTACAAAGAACAAGAGAAGTCATGTTAATATAACACTTGTTATATTGACACAAGTGTCATCTTGTTCTTTTACAAAGTAACAAATGTTAATCTAACACAAATAACAAGATTTCTCACTTGTTACAAAGAACAAGATTAATGTTAATATAAATTGTTACAAAGAACATGACTGTTTCATGTTCTTTGTAACAAGTGTTACATTAACCAGAACATGTTCTTTATTAGTATCTATTAACATGACTTTTTGTTTTTTTTGTAACAAGTGTTACATTAACACGAATGTCTTGTTCTTTATTAACAAGTGCTCTATTAACACGACTTCTCTTGTTCTTTGTAACAAGTGTTAAATTAACATGAGTGTCGTGTTCTTTTGAACAAGTGTTGTTTAACATGTTACTTGTTACAAAGTTACAAGACTCATGTTAATGTAACACTTGTTACAAGGAACAAAGAACTTGTATTAATATAACACTTGTTACAAGAACTAGACAATCATGTTAATGTAACATTTGTTACAAAGAACAAGAGACACTCATGTTTATGTAACACTTGTTACAAGAACAAGAGACATCATGTTGATATAACACTTGTTACAAAGAACTAGAGACACTCATGTTAATGTAACACTTGTTACAAAGAACAAGACAATCATGTTAATATAACATTTGTTACAAAGAACAAGAGAACTCGTGTTAATGTAATACTTGTTATAAAGAACAAGAAAACTCATTAATAGAAAACTTGGAACAATAAGTAGGAGACACTCGTGTTAATGTGACTTGTTACAAAGAACAAGACACACTCGTTATAATTTAACACTTTTACACAGAAAGAGACACTCATGTTAATGTTACACTTGTTACAAAGAACAAGAGACACTAATATTAGGTTAATACTTATTGCAAAAGAACAAGAGAAATCGTTTTAATATAACACTTGTTACAAAGAACAAGAGACATTCATCTTAATGTAACACTTGTTGCAAAGAACAAAAACAGTCATGTTAATCTAACACTTGTTTCAAAGAACAAGAGAAATCTTGTTATTATAACACTTGTTAGAAAGAACAAGAGACATTCATGTTAATGTAACACTTGTTACAAAGAACAAGAAACAATCATGTTAATCTAACACTTGTTTCAAAGAACAAGAGACACTGATGTCAATACAACAAGTGTTATATTAACATGATTGTTTCTTGTTCTTTTAACAAGTGTTTCATTAACACGAGTTTTATAGTTCTTTATAAAAGTGTTTCATTAACATGAGTTCTCTTGTTCTTTGTAAAAGTGTTACATTAACATGATGTTCTCTTGTTCTTTAACAAAGTGTTACATTAACACGAGTTCTCTTGTGTTCTTTGTGTTTTACAACATGTGTTACATAAACATGATAACGTTTTTTGTAACAAGTGTTACATAAACGATGAGTTTGTTTCTTGTTTATAACAAGTGTTATACAACATGAGTGTTACATTAACATAATTGTATCTTGTTCTTTGTATCAAGTGATATATTAACATGATTGTTTCTTGTTCTTTGTAACAAGTGTTACATTAACATGAGTCTCTTGTTCTTTGTAACAAGTGTAACATAAAGATGATTGTCTCTTCTTTTTTGTACAAGTTTTATATTAGCATGAGTTCTCTTATTCTTTGAAACAAGTGTTATATTAACATCATTGTTTCTTGTTTTTTTTCTAACAAGTGTTACAATAACACGAGTTTCTCTTGTTCTTTGTAACAAGTGTTAGATTAACACGAGTATCTTTGTTTTTTTTGTAACAAGTGTTACATTAACAGGAATGTCTTGTTCTTTATTACAAGTGCTCTATTAACACGACTTCTCTTGTTCTTTGTAGCAAGTGTTACATTAACATGAGTGTCGTGTTCTTTGTAACAAGTGTTGTATTAACATGTTACTTGTTACAAAAGTACAAGAGACTCATGTTAATGTAACACTTGTTACAAAGATCTAGAGACACTCATGTTAATGTAACACTTGTTGGAAAGAACAAGAAACAATGATATCAAAACACTTGTTCAAAGAACAAGAGACACTCATGTTTATCTAACACTTGTTACAATGAACAAGAGACTCTCATGTTAATGTAACACTTGTTACAAAGAACAAGAGAACTCGTATTGATATAAAACTTGTTACAAAGAACTAGACACTCATGTTAATGTAACACTTATTACAAAGAACAAGAAACAATCATATCAATGTAACACTTGTTACAAAGAACAAGAAGTCGTGTTAATATAACAGTTGTTACAAAAAACAAGAGACAATCATGTTAAATAACATTTGTTACAAAGAACAAGAGACACTCATGTTTATGTAACACTTGTTACAAAGAACAAGAGACACATGTTGATATAACACTTGTTACAAAGAACAAGAGACACTCATGTTAATGTAACACTTGTTACAAAGAACAAGAGAATCATGTTAATATAACACTTGTTACAAAGAACAAGAGAACACTCATGTTAATGTAACACTTGTTACAAAGAACAAGAAAACTCATTAATAGAAAACTTGGAACAAAGAAGTAGAGACACTCGTGTTAATGTGACTTGTTTACAAGAACAAGACACACTCGTTATAATTTAACACTTTTTTACAAGAAAGAGACACTCATGTTAATGTTACACTTGTTACAAAGAACAAGAGACACTAATATTAGGTTAATACTTATTGCAAAGAACAAGAGAAATCTTTTTTAATATAACACTTGTTACAAAGAACAAGAGACATTCATCTTAATGTAACACTTGTTGCAAAGAACAAAAAACAGTCATGTTAATTTAACACATGTTTCAACATGAACAAAGACAAGACTTGATGTTTTTTAACTTGTTACAACAAGAGACATTTATATTAATATGACACTTGTTACAAAGAACAAGACACAATCATGTTAATGTAACAATTGTTATAAAGAACAAGAGACACTTCTTGTTTAATGTTGTCAAAGAACAAGAGTTTTGTTCTTTATAACAGTGTTAGTTAACTTTGTTCTTTAATAAAAGTGTTACATTAACATGAGTTCTCTTGTTCTTTAACAATACAAGTGTTACATTAACACGAGTGTCTTTGTTCTTCTTTAACAAGTGTTATATTAACATGTCTCTTGTTCTTTGTCACATGTGTTACATAAACATGGTGGTTTGTTTTGTAACTAGTGTTACATAAACGCGAGTTCTCTTGTTCTTTATAACAAGTGTTATAATAACGTGAGTGTTTCTTGTTTTGTAACAAGTGTTACATTAACATAATTGTATCTTGTTCTTTGTATCAAGTGTTACATTAACATGATTGTTTCTTGTTCTTTGTTTGTAACAAGTGTAACATAAAGATGATTGTCTCTTCTTTTTTGTAACAAGTTTTATATTAGCATGAGTTCTCTTATTCTTTGAAACAAGTGTTATATTAACATCATTGTTTCTTGTTTTTTAACAAGTGTTACAATAACACGAGTTTCTCTTGTTCTTTGTAACAAGTGTTAGATTAACACGAGTATCTTTGTTTTTTTGTAACAAGTGTTACATTAACAGGAATGTCTTGTTCTTTATTACAAGTGCTCTATTAACACGACTTCTCTTGTTCTTTGTAGCAAGTGTTACATTAACATGAGTGTCGTGTTCTTTGTAACAAGTGTTGTATTAACATGTTACTTGTTACAAAGTACAAGAGACTCATGTTAATGTAACACTTGTTACAAAGATCTAGAGACACTCATGTTAATGTAACACTTGTTACAAAGAACAAGAAACAATCATATCAATGTAACACTTTCTACAAAGAACAAGAGACACTCATGTTTATCTAACACTTGTTACAAAGAACAAGACACTCATGTTAATGTAACACTTGTTACAAAGAACAAGAGAACTCGTATTGATATAAAACTTGTTACAAAGAACAAGACACTCATGTTAATGTTACACTTATTACAAAGAACAAGAAGACACTCATGTTAATGTAACACTTGTTACAAAGAACAAGAGACATGTTAATATAACACTTGTTACAAAAACAAGAGACACTCATGTTACTGTAACACTTGTTACAAAGAACAAGAGACACTCATGTTTTATGTAACACTTGTTACAAAAGAACAAGAAACACTCATGTTAATGTAACACTTGTTACAAAGAACAAGAGAACTCATGTTTATTGTAACACTTGTTACAAAGAACAAGAGACACTCATGTTAATGTAACACTTGTTACAAAGAACATGTGACTTGTTCATTGTAACAAGTGTTATAAAGAACAAGATTTCTCTTGTTCTTTATAACAAGTGTTACAAGAACATGATTCTCTTGTTCTTTGTAACAAGTGTTACATTAACATGTTTCTCTTTCTTCTTTATAACAGTGTTAGATTAACATGAGTGTCTTTGTTTTGTAACACAGTGTTACATTAACAGGAATGTCTTGTTCTTTATTACAAGTGTTCTATTAACACGACTTCTCTTGTTGTTCTTGTAGCAAGTGTTAAATTAACATGAGTGTCGTGTTCTTTTGAACAAGTGTTGTTTTAACATGTTACTTGTTACAAAGTACAAGAGACTCATGTTAATGTAACACTTGTTACAAGGAACAAGAGAACTCGTGTTAATATAACACTTGTTACAAAGAACTAGACACTCATGTTAATGTAACAATTGTTACAAAGAACAAGAAAAATCATATCAATCTAACACTTGTTACAAAGAACAAGAGACACTCATGTTGATATAACACTTGTTACAAAGAACTAGAGACACTCATGTTAATGTAACACTTGTTACAAAGAACAAAGACAATCATGTTAATATAACATTTGTTACAAATAACAAGAGAACTCAAAAGTATAATGTAATACTTGTTATAAAAACAGAACAAGAAAACTCATTAATAGAAAACTTGGAACAATAAGAGTAGACACTCGTGTTAATGTGACTTGTTAAAGAACAAGACACACTCGTTATAATTTAACACTTTTTACACAGAACAATGAGACACTCATGTTAATGTAACACTTGTTACAAAGAACAAGAGACACTCATGTTAACGTAACACTTGTTACAAAGAACAAGAAACACTCATATTAATGTAACACTTATTACAAAGAACAAGAGAATCAATATTAATGTAACACTTTTTACAAGGAACAAGAGAAATACGTGAGTGTTTCTTTTTTTTGTATGTTTAATATAACACTAATGTATCTTGTTCTTTGTCAAGTTATAAAAGTCTCTTATTCTTTACAAGTGTTAGATTTGTCTCTCTTTTTTTTCTACATGACTGTTTTATTGTTCTTTTTCCTTGTAACAAGTGTTACATTAAGATCATTTCTCTTGTTCTTTGTAACAAGTGTATTCTATTATGTAACAAGTGTTACAGTAACACTTCTGTCTTGTTCTTTATTATAAGTTGCTCTATGAACACGATTCTTTCTTGTTCTTTGTAAGCAAGTGTTAAATTAAGAGACTCGTCATGTGTGTCGTGTTCTTTAAAATCTAAGACACTTGTTAACATGCCAACAAGAGTTAATGTCATTAAGTACAACGAACAAAGTCGTGTTAATGTAACACTTGCTACAAAGAACAAGAGAACTCATGTTTAATATAACACTTGTTACAAAGAACAGACACTCATGTTAATGTAACACTTGTTACAAAGAACAAGAGAAAAGAACTCATGTTAATGTAACACTTGTTACAAAAGAACAAGAGACACTCATGTTAATATAACATTTGTTACAAAGAACAAGAGAACTCGTGTTAATGTAATACTTGTTATAAAGAACAAGAAAACTCATTAATAAAAAAACTTGGAACAATAAGTAGGAGACACTCGTGTTAATGTGACTTGTTACAAAGAACAAGACACACTCTCGTTATAATTTAACACTTTTACACAGAAAGAGACACTCATGTTAATGTTACACTTGTTACAAAGAACAAGAGACACTAATATTAGGTTAATACTTGTTGCAAAGAACAAGAAAAATCGTTTTTAATATAACACTTGTTACAAAGAACAAGAGACATTCATGTTAATGTAACACTTGTTGCAAAGAACAAAACAGTCATGTTAATCCTTAACACTTTGTTTCAAAGAACAAGAGAAATCTTGTTATTATAACACTTGTTAGAAAGAACAAGAGACATTCATGTTAATGTAACACTTGTTACAAAGAACAAGAAAACTCATAATAATCTAATAACACTTGTTACAAAGAACAAGAGACACTCATGTTAATATAACACTTGTTACAAGAACAAGAGACACTCATGTTAATGTAACATGTAATTACAAAGAACAAGACCAATGACACTGTTTCAAAAGACAATGTCAATGCACAACAACAAGTGTTATATTAACATGATTGTTTCTTCTTCTTTTTCAACAAGTGTTTCATTAACACGAGTTCTATAGTTCTTATATAAAGTGCTCATATAAACATGAGTTCTCTTGTTCTTTTATAAAAGTGTTTCATTAACAAGAGTTCTCTTGTTCTTTGTAAAAGTGTTACATTAACATCGAATGTCTCTTGTTCTTCGTAACAAGTGTTATATTAACATGTGCTCTTGTTCTTTGTCACATGTGTTACATAAACATGGGTGTCTCTTTGTTTTGTAACTAGTGTTATATAAAACAGCGAGTTCTCTTGTTCTTTATAACAAGTGTTATATAATTTAACGTGAGTGTTTCTTGTAACAAGTAACATAACATAATTGTATCTTGTTCTTAACATCAAGATATATTAACATGATTCTTTCTTGTTTGTAACAAGTGTTTTATATCTTTAGATTCTTAATACAAATCTTAATTGATTGTCTCTTGTAACAAGTGTTATATTAACATCATTGTTTCTTTTTTGAAACAAGTTTTATTACACCATTTCATTGTCTTCGTTCTTCTAACAAGTGTTACAATAACAGAAGTTTCTCTTGTTCTTGTAACAACAAGTTAGATTAACACGAGTATCTACTGTTTTTTGTAACAAGTGTTACATTAAAGGAATGTCTTGTTCTTTATTACAAGTGCTCTATTAACTTCTCTTGTTCTTTGTAGTAAGTGTTACATTAACATGAGTAATCATGTTCTTTGTAAACAAGTGTATTAATATGTAGTTTGTTACAAAGTACAAGAGACGATGTTACTTGTTACACTAGTTACAAAGACTCTAGAGACACTCATGTTAAACACTTGTTGGAAAATTTAACAAGAGACAATCATATCAATCTAACACTAGTTCAAAGAACAAGAGAGACACTACATTTATCTTTATCTTTTGTGTACAATGTACTTCATTTAACAAACACTTGTTACTGAAAAGAACAAGAGAACTCGTATTGATATAAAGGCTTACAAAGAACTTGAGACACTCATGTTAATGTAACACTTGTTACAAAGAACAAGAGACAATCATATCAATGTAACACTTGTTACAAGGAACAAGAGAACTCGTGTTAATATAACAGTTGCTACAAAAGACAAGGAGACACTCATGTTAATGTAACATTTGTTACAAAGAACAAGAAAATCATGTTTATCTAACACTTGTTACAAGAGAATAGAGAGACTCATGTTGATATGCTTACAATTTACAAAAGAACTAGAGACACTCATGTTAATGTAAA
>NW_027467782.1:31028753-31063232 GCF_004210375.1 Tachypleus tridentatus
CTTGTGCAACAGGCCGTTAGATGGCGCTACATATGTGTCGGTCTGAAGTGGAAAGGAATGTTGTCATTAAAGAGAATGACACATTTCAAAATTTGTCACCATATGGCGCGTTCACAGCTGGGTGTGGCGTCGTTGTTTCAGAAAGTGTCACCAGAGGCTCGTTTCTCATGATCAGGATGTGCCATGAGTAATGTAACGACGTTATTCTCAGAAGAAAAAATATTTTTCAACCCAAACGCATGAATTTGGTCAGTATGAGTATAATTAATACAGTCAGTCTAAATCAACTTACTGTGTGATTCTTTAATTATAAATCGAGCGATTAATAATTTTAGTAACATGATTATAGTATCTCTTTTTTGAACAATTTGTTACTTTTCTTACAATGAAGATTTTGTGATTTGATACATAAAACGACACGGCTATTAACACAACGTTTTGGGAAAACATGTAACCTGTTGGTCCACCTCGGCTGTTCCATCCCCTCATAAATTAACATAAGTAAAAAAGATTTAAAACCAACTCTAATCATTCATATACTAATGAAGCTTTCTTTTGAGCTCACTTATATTTACTGCCACTACAACATCCAAAGACCAATCAAACGTTTTGATTTCAACCTCTCCTCACATGACAAGCCCCTCTATCCTAGGTACCGAAGTAACCCTTCTCTGAACCCTTTTCAATAATTTAATATCTTCCCAAAAATAAAACTTAAGACTAAACACAATAGGCCGGGTGGTTAAGGCACGTAAGCGGAGGGTCGCGGGTTTGAATCTCGGTCACACCCAATATGCTTGCTCTTTTCAGCCATGAGGGCTTCATAATGTAGCGCTTAATCCCACTATTCGTTGGTAAAAGAGTTGACGGTGAGTGATGTTGACTATCTGCCTCCCTTTTGTATTACACTGCTAAATTAAGGACGGCTAACGCAGATAGCCCTCGTGTAGTTTTGTTCGAAATGCAAAATAAAACTGAACACAATATTCCAAATGAAACCTCACCAGTGACATGTTTAATGAAGTTATAGCCTCGTTAGCTTGCATTCAATATTTCTGTAGGTACAACCTGAAGTCCCATTTACCCTACCACGAGCAACACTTGGATGGTTTTAGAGATTAATCACTCATTACATCACGATTCTTTTGTTTCATGACAAAATCCTTGAGAGACATAAATCATGTAATGTGATATCTTTGATATTTTGTAACTGTCACAACAATAACACTTTAATAGTAAGCGAAGATTACGCGTTTAAGGATTTTATTCACTATAATTCAAGCCAATCGTTTACTGTTAAACTAAACGACTGTTGTATATAGGACTCTGAATGACAGACTTGTATCAGACCAAGGACGTTTGTCTAAAATATATAAACTATAATTTCTGACGAAGTACATTTTGTTTTTTTTGTTTACTCTTAAGTCATGTAATATACCTGCCAGACGAGCTGTTTTCACAACAGTAATTGTGATTATCGAACAAATATTTTGTAATAAAATCGCGTAATCTTTAGCCCTCGGTGGGCTCAGCAGATAGGCCGATGTGGCTTTGCAATAAGAAAACAAACACGTAATCTTTAGATTTGTTTCCACTTCCTTTTAAATTTGTATATTTTGAATTCAAATCAAAGCTGTTTTAAAATTGAATTGTGGTTTTGTGGTGTTACCACAAATTTTTCTCCTAGTTTCTGTACTTTGTCAGCTTTCGGCGTTTAATCGGTAACTTTATAATGCATTATAAAAACACGTGCTTACAATAATAATAATATTAATAATGAATTAGTCTCTTAGCAACACAAAAATTAGGAAAATTTTATTACCTTCGTTACATGAAACGTTTAAATTAGCAGACATTAAGTTATAATGGAGATGAAATTATTTTACGAGCATTTATTTTATAGCATTAGGTGCTGTAATAACCGCAATGCCCGCACAAACAAAAGTTACACGTGAAGGTATTAAACTCGACGCCTTGAACAGCTTATTTTATTAAGTAGTTAATATTTATTACTGAGTATATCTTTCACTTTGGGCCCGGCATGGCTAAGTGGGTTAAGGCGTTCGACTCGTAATCTGATGGTCGCGGATTCGAACCCAGTCGCACCAAACATGCTCGCCCTTTCAACCGTGGGGGCGTTATAACGTGACGGTAAATCCCACTATTCGTTGGTAAAACAGTAGCCCAAAAGTTGGCGGTGGGTAGCAATGACCAATTGCCTTCCCTCTACTCTTACACTGCTAAATTAGGGACGGCTGGCGCAGATAGCCCTCTGCTGTAGCTTTATGCGAAATTCAAATAAATTTTTAATTTTCATCTTGGAAGATATCTTCATCTGTCGGAAGTTAATGTTAAACGTGTCAATGAAAAAGGCAAAATTCGAGAATAAATAGAGCAATGCGTATTGTTTATTTTCTCTTGGGTATCATATGTACTCTGAAGGGTCAGGTGCTCTTTGACCTCTTCCGCCTTTCTTTACTTATATGATCATGCAGTGTTGGTTGGTGTTACTCACTACTTTAGGTTCATAGTGAACTGAATTTACTCCGACCCTTTTAAGATCAATGTTTATTTACTGGTATGTATATATAAATATTATTTTGCCCTATCAGTAGGAAGTCTAGTTTGATGGTGGCCCTTTTTCTAAATATATATTATTATTTTATCTTTTATTCATTTATATATTTTTGTGTTTAAAATGTATCTTGATCTGGTAGAAGTGTTTAGGACTACCTTCATCATGTATGAAGTTCCTATCTTGTTAGTTTAATAATTCATTTTTCATCCAATTTTTATCAAAATACTTTATTGTGCTATGGAGGAGTCCATCTGGTATGATTGGTATGTTTAAATGTGTAAATTTGGATGATGTTGCTCTGGAAACTATATGCTGTTGAGAAGAGTGTGTTTTGGATTGTTTGTAACTTCGTTTTAATTGTTTTGTCAGTTACAGTTATCCATGCTGGAGCTGCGTTGTCATTTACTGGTCTAATGTGTGTTTTGTAAATTTTAGTATGTTGTCTGTTGATGCTCTACTATTCTTGCCAGTTAGACTCCAAGCAGTTGGTTCTTCACCAGAATTTTATTTCATTTACATGGTTAATCCATGTTAATTTTGAATCATAGGTTAGACCTAGAAATTTTGCCGATGTGGAAGGCGGAAGTAGTATTACATTCACATATATTTCAGGCTGTAGTTTTTTTTTTTTTTGTATTTTATTAATTTTGTAGAGACGACAAGTTGTGTTTTTGCTGTATTTATTTTTATTCTGTATTTTTGACAGTATTCGATTATTCTGTTTAATTGTGGTTGTATGTTTATGGCTGCTACTATTGGTGTTGTGGCACTTTTCCAGACTGCCACATCATCAGTAAACTGTGAGGAGAATCCATGCTTGGGACCCTTCAATGGTAAATTGTTTACACACATGATGAAGAGTATAGGACTAACTATCTCTCCCTGAGGGACGCCAGTTTCTGGAGTAAAGTACTCAGAAAAGGTTCATTTACTCTACATTTTCTATTTTTCAAAAAGTTAGATAACCAGCGAATAATTCAACGCGGTAATCCCACTTCATTCACGTGGAACCGTAGACCATTGTGCCATACAGAGTCACATGCTCTCTCAATGTCAAGAAAGTAGTCGACAGCGCATTGGTTTTGTTAAAACTGTCGACTTATTATATGGTTTAAAGTTGCGCTTGTACAATAAACATTATAGGTTTTCTAGATGTTTAAGTACAACAACTCATATATTTGGTTTTTGTTGAATTTCGCAGCATATGTGTGTCGTGTTTATCGGGCACTTATTAAATTTACTATCCTCTTGTTTTAAAGTTGTCAAATTTTGAATGTGGTTTCAAATTTACCTCAGTTTAGACAATAACACAAGTGCAGTAGGAGTATATATTTGTGTTGACCTACAAAGTATACCACATGTACCATATACCGTTCGTTACATGTGTGTAGAAATATACAAATAACTATTTACTCATAAATGTTTAAATTTGAGTCGTATTTCTTAATACATAGAAAGTAAATGAGAAATACTTTGAAAATCACCGATTTCGAGTACGAACTTGTGCACTCGTACATTGTACTATCATTAAGCTTTTGCACTTGCGAGCGGGTTGTGTATACTTCAAATATGAACTTTTGATAAATAAAAACACACATCAAATTACTGTGTTAGTATCCTTAATATCCCTGTAATTTAGTCGGGTCTCTAAGTAAAATATATGTGGGTTGAAAAATCCCATTCCTTTCCAGAGAAACGTCTTATTGATCACATATTTACAAACAATTGTCAGAATTACGTACCCGGTAAAATACTCTTTCTATTGGTCACAGTAGTCGTTGGTACTACTTAAGAACTTTCAAATGATTGGTTAGAAGGGCGGAGTTACTCATGTTGATTTGCTAAATATATTGCTATCTCGACAAATCATAGAAGAGGGAGGTTCTTATTTTACATTTATCATGTCCGTAGCTCAAATTCGAGTTTCTATTTCTTTAAGTATTTGTACATGTTGAATAGTGGGCGTGATAAAACAGAAACTGAGTAATAAGACAGCTGGAGGTATTATGTGACATACAGTAATAGATACTTAACTTTTGTCTTTACATTTCCTCTTAAATTAAGAAATTAAAACATATATAATTTTAAAATTTAGATTATGAACTACGTTTTGATGCTAATCTCATTGACGTAAGTGGTTAAAAATGTTAGTTAATAAAATTTTGAAAATAACGCGTCAAACGTCGTGACACGTGCAATTTAACCTACACGGGTGAAATAAAGGGATTTTGTTTGTTTTGAATTTCGCGCAAAGTTACTGAGGGCTATCTGCGCTAGCCGTCCCTAATTTTACAGTGTAAGACAAAAAGTGTGTGTGTGTTTTTTTTATAGTTGAGCCACATCAGGCTATTTGTTGAGTCCACCGAGGGAAATCGAACCCTTGATTTTGGTATTGTAAATCCGTAGACTTACCGCCGCACTCGTAGGTGAAGAAAACAACAGGATATTTGTGCTTTACTCACCACGACTATTAAAACACGGTTTTTAGCAATATAAGTATGCAGACATCCTGCTGTGCCAATGGAGGCCTTTTACATATTTATCATAAATAGTAGGTTCAATTCATTTTCACCGAGTTGTTATTGACAATAATAATTCAAATACCATATAAACTATACAAGTTTAATAAAAATAATCCTTACTTCTTACAAGAAGTAGTAATAGTGTGACTCAAAACTTACACAATATTTTAATCTCTAATATATGGTTTGTTTGTTTTTTGAATTTTGGAGCAAAAATACAAAATGTCTATCTGCGTTAGCCGTACTTAATTTAGCAGTGTAAGGCTACAGAGAAGCCAGCTAGGCAGTACCACCCATCGCCATCTCCTGGGAAACTCTTTCACCAAGAAATAGAGGGAGTAACTATCATATAATAACGCCCCCACGGCTGAAAGAGCGAACATGTTTACGAGTCGAGCGCCTTAACCATGCCCGGCCCTAGTATATGCTAAGACTTAATATTAATAAATATTTTACCTTTAATAATAAGTTTATTTTAAAATAGAAAAGCTACTTTTGCGAAAATATTTCTCAAATTTACTATTACCAATAATTTCATTTCTCTTTCATACTTATATATATAAAGTTTGGACATATACAGCAAATCAAATTGTGTTTCTAAGTAATACTCAAATCATTGATCAGATGGCACTAACAGTTTATTCACAATATAATGCAGGCGTACAACAAATCACGGAATTAAAATTAGTTTATGTTGTAATAAAGTCATTTGAAGCATCAAAGTTTTATTAAAAACATTAATGGATCAACCAAGTTAACAAATTAAATAACTGGTTACAATTTTCTTTCTTCAGAAATTAAAATGTATTAAAATACGTTTCCACAAACATTTTTAAATTATCTGAATTGCTGACAAAACGACAGTTAATGAGTAGTGTTGACAGACTCCTCATCCATAAAACTTTAGATTTGGCACTAAGCATTCAGGAAGGTAGCGTTTTGGAGTCAGCTAAACCCAGATTCGTTCGTCAGACTGCCAGATAGTGAGGTATGATTCATTTCTCCAGAGAACGCTTTTCCATTTCTACAGAATCCAATGGCGGTGTGCTTTATACCGCTCAGCCGACGCTTGGTATTGTGCATCTTGATTTTAGGTTTGCGTCCGGCTGCTCGGCCATGGAAACCCATTTTATTAAGCTCCTGACGAAAAGTTTTGTGCTGACGTTGCTTTCAGAGGCAGTTTGGAACTCGGTACTGTGTGTTGCAACTGTGGACAGATGACTTTACGCGCTACGCACCTCAACACTCGGCGATCCAACGGGGGAAAGCAATATCCAAAATGTCCTTAGTAACGTGTGTAAGTTGTGGGGAAATGTCCTTGCAACGGGGTAAGAAGTGGGAAATTTCTCTAGCAACGGGTGTATTCAGTGGGAAATGTCCATAGCAACGGAGGTAAACAGTGGGGAAAATGTCCCTAGCAACGGGTGGTAAACAGTGGAGGAAATGCCCCTAGCAACGAAGAAAGCAGTGTCCAAAATGTCCCTAGCAACCTGGGTAAGCAGTGGGGAATGTCCTTAGGAACGGGGTAAGCAGTGGGAAAATTTCCCTAGCAACGGGTGTAAACAGTGAGGGAAATGTCTCTGGAAACAGGGGGTAAGCAGTGGGGAAATGTCCCAGCAAAGGGTGGTAAGCAGTGGGGAAATGTCCCTAGCAACGTGGGCAAGAAGTGGGGTAAATGTCCCTAGCAACGGGGTAAGCAGTGTCTAAAATTCTTTTAGCAACGGGAGTAAACAGTGAGAAAATGTCTTTTCAACGGGGTAAGCAGAGGAAATGTCCCTAGCAATCGGGGTAAGTAGTGGGGAAATGTCAACAGCAATGGGGTATAAGCAGTGTCGAAAATGTCCCCATCAACGGGAGTAAGCAGTGTCCGAAATATCCCCAGCAACGTGGGTAAGCAGTGGGGAATGTCTTTAGGAACGGTGGGTAAAGCGTGGAGAAAATATCCCCAGCAACAGGTGAGGTGAGGGAAATGTGTCTAGAAATGGGGGTAAGCAGTGTCCCTAGCAGAGGGTGGTAACGAGTGGGGAAATGTCCTTAAGCAACGAAGGTAAACGTTAAGGTAAATGTTCCCAGTAGCAATGGGAAATAAGCAGTGTCGGAAATGTCATTAGCAACAGGGTAAGCACTGTCTAAATTTCCTTAGCAACGGATGTAAACAGTGAAGAAAATGTCCCTTTCAAAGGGGGGTAATCAGTGGGAAATGTCCCTAGCAATGGGGTAAGAAGTGGGGAAATGTCCAAAGCAATAGGGATAAGTAGTGTCGGAAATGCCCCTAGCAACGGGGGTAAGCAGTGTCCAAAATGTCCTAAGTAATGGAAGTAATGTAGTGCGGAAAATGTTTTAGCAACAGAGGTAAACAGTAGGGAAATGACCTAGCAACAGGTTGTAAGCTGTAAGGAAATATCCCTAGCATCGTGGGAAAAGTGTAGGATATGTCCGTATCAACGGGAATAAGCAATGGGGAAATGTCTCTACCAGCAAAGGTAATCAGTGAAGAAAGGACCCCAGCAATAGGGCAAAAAGTGGGGTAAATATCCCCAGCAATGGGAGTAAACAGTTGTGGAAATATCCCTAGCAACTGGGTGTAATTATTGTGGGAAATGCCCTAGCAACTGAGGTAAACAGTAGGGAAAATATTTTTAGAAACAGGGGTTAAGCAGTGGGGAAATGTCCCTAGCAACGGGTGAAAGCAGTGGGAAGAATATCCCTAGCAACGGCGGTAAGAACTGGGGAAATGTCGTTAGCAACGGGGTAAGCAGTGTCGGAAATGTCCATAGCAACGGAGGTAAGCAGTGTCCGAAATGCCCCATAGAAACAGGTATAGGCAGTGAAGGAATGTCCCAAACAACGGGTGTTAAGCAGGGTCGGAAATGACACAAGCAACAGGGGTAAGCAGTGTCGGAAATGTTCCTAGAATCGGTGTTAATCAGTGGGAAAATGTCCCTAGCAACGGGTGTAAGCAGTAGGGGAAATGTCCCTAGCAACGGTATATATTCACTGGGGGAATGAACCTAGCAATAAAGGTAAACAGTTGATGAAATGTTCTTAGGAACGTGGTTAAGCAGTGGGGGAAATGCCCCTAGCAACAGTGGTAAGCAGTCTTCCAGAAATGTCCGTAGCAACGGTGGTAAGCAGTAGAGAAAATTTCCAAAGCAACGTGTATAAACAGTGAGAAAATGTCTCTGGAAACGGGGTTAACAGGATCCCTAGCAAAGGGTGGTAAGCAGTGGGGGAAATGACCCTAGCAACAGGGGTAAGTAGTGGGGGAAATGTCCCAAACAACGGGGTATAAGCAGTGTCGAAAATGTCCCTACCACCGGGAGTAAGCAGTGTCTGAAATGTCCCTAGCAACAGGGGTAAGCAGTGTTTAAAATGTTCTTAGTAACAAGGGGTAAGTAGTGAGGAAAAGTCCTTCACAATTGGATGAAGCAGTGGGAGAAATTTCCCTAGCAGCGGAGTGTATTCAGTGGAAATATACCCAGTAACGGGGGTAAGCAGGTCTAAAATGTCCCTAGCAACGTTGGTAAGCAGTAGGGGAATGTCCCAGGAACAAGGGTAAGCAGTAGGTAAAATTTTACTAGCAACGGGTCTAAACAGTGAGGGAAATGTCTCAAGAAACGGGGATAAGCAGGGTCCCTAGCAAAGGGCAGTAAACAGAGGGGAAATGTCCCTAGCAAGAGGGGTAAGAAGTGTGGAAATGTCCCTAGCAATGGGAAGTAGGCAGCATCGGAAATGTCCATAGCAAAGAGGGTAAGCAGTGTCTAAAATTTTTTAACAATGGGGTAAACAGTGAAGGAAATGTCCCTTTCAATGGGGTAAGCAGTGGGAAATGTCCCTAGCAATGGTGGTAGGTAGTGGGGAAATGTCCCCAGCAACGGGGTATAAGCAGTGTCGAAAATGTCCCTACCAACTGGAGTAAGCAGTGTTTGAAATATCCCTAACAACGGAGGTAAGCAGTGGGTTTAATGTCCTGCAACACTGATGAAATGGAGGGTAAGCTGAGGGGAAATATCCATAGCAATGGGATGTATTGAATGAGGGAAATGACTCTAGCAACGGGGTAAGCAGTGACGGAAATGTCCCAAGCAACGGGGTAAGCAGTGTCCAAAATGTCCCTAGCAACTGAGGTAAATAGTAGGGAAATGATTTTAGCAACGGAGTAAGCAGCGGTCAAATGTCTCTAGCAACTGGGGTAAGCAGTGTCCGAAATGTCCCTAGAATCGGTGTAATAAGTGGGAAATGTCCTAGCAACAAGGGTAAACAGTGGGGAAAAGGTCCCAAGCAAAGGGGTAAGCAGTGGGGAAATGTCCCTAGCAAGGGGGGTAAGTAGTGTCGGAAATATCTTAACAAAGGGGTAAGCAGTGTCTAAAATGTCCCCAGCAACGTGGGTAAGCAGTAGGGAATGTCCAGAAATGGGCAGTAAGCAGGGTTTCTAGCAAAGGGTGCAGTGGGGAAATGTCCCTAGCAACAGGGGTAAACAGTGTCGGAAATGTCCCTAGCAACGGGGAAAGCAGTGTCTAAAATTTTCCCTAGCAGCGAGGGTAAAAGTGCAGGAAGTGTCCCCAGCAACGGGATATAAGCAGTGTCGAAAATGTCCCCACCAACCGGAGGAGGAGTGTCTGAAATATCCCTAACAATGGAGGTAAGCAGTGGTTTAATGCCCTTGACAACTGAGGTAAGCAGTGTTCAAAACGTCTTTAGTAATGGGGGTTAGTAGTGGGGAAATGTCTTTAGCAACGGGGATAAGCAGTGGGAAATTTCCTTAGCAACAGGGGTAATCAGTAGGGAAAAGGACCCTAGCAATGGGGAAAAAGTGGGGAAAATGTCTCTAGCAACGGGTGGTAAACAGTAAGGAACGTCCCTAGAAACAGGGGGTAAGAACTGGGGAAATGTAAATAGCAAAGGAGTGAGCAGTGTCAAAAATGTCTAATTAGGAACGGGGTGTAATCAGTGGTGGAAATGTCCCTAGCAACTGAGGTAAATAGTAGGGGGAAATGATTTTAGCAACGGGTTAAGCAGCGGGGCAAATGTCTCTAGCAACGGAGGTAAGCAGTGGGGAAATGTCTTTAGAATCGGTGTAATAAGTGGGGAAATGTCCCAGCAACGGGGGTAAGCAGTGGGGAAAAATCCCGAGCAACAGGGGTAAGCAGTGGGGAATGAAAATATCCCCAGCAACGTGGGTAAGCAGTAGGGAAATGTCCCTAGCAAAAGGGTAAGCAGTGTCGGAAATGTCCCTAGCAACGGGTTAGGCAGTGTCTAAAATGTTCCCAGCAAAGGGGGTAAAAGTGCAGGAAATGTCCCCAGCAACGGGTATAAGGAGGTCGAAAATGTCCCCACCAACGGGAGTAAAGAGTGTCCGAAATGTCCCTAACAATGGAGGTAAGCAGTGAGTTTAATGTCCCCAGCAACTAAGGTAAGCAGTGGGAAATGTTCTTAGCAATGTATTCAGTGGGTAAATGATCCCAGCAATGGGGTAAGCAGTGTGAAATGTCCCAGCAACGGTGTTAATCAGTGGGAAAATGTCCTTAGCAACGGGGGTAAACAGTGGGGAAATATCCCTAGCAACGGTGGTAAACAGTGGAGGAAATGTCCCTAGCAACGAAGAAAAGCAGTGTCAAAATGTCCTTAGCAACCTGGTAAGCAGTGGGGGAAATATCCCGAGCAACGGGGGTAAGCAGTGGGGGAAATGTCCCTAGCAACAGGGATAAGCATTGGGTGAAATGACACAAGCAAACGTGGGGTAACACAGTGGGGAAATGACCCTAGCAACATGGGTAAGCGTTGGGTGAAATGACAGTAGCAACGTGAGGTAAGCAGTGGGTTAATGTCCTTAGGAACGGGGTAAACAGTAGGGAAATGTCCCCAGCAACGGGGTAAGCAGTGTTTGAAATGTCCCTTAGCAACGGTGATAAGCAATAAAGAAATGTCCTTAGAAACAGGGTAAACAGTGGGGAAATGACCCTAGCAACGGGGTATGCAGTGGGGGAAATGTTCCTAGCAACGGATATAACCAGTAAGGTAAATGTCACTAGAAACGGGGAATATGAAGTGGGGAAATGTCCTTAGCAATGGGTTAAGCACTGAGTGAATTGGTCCTGAGCAACGGGGATAAGTAGTGTCAGAAATATCCCCTAGCAATGGAGATAAGCAGTGCAGGAAATGTCCTGAGAAACGGGGGTAAGCAGTGTCCCTAGCAAATGGTGGTAAGCAGTGGGGGAAATGTCCCGAGCAACAGGGGTAAGAAATGTGAAAAATGTTTTATTGCAACGGAGGTAAGCAGTGTCAGAAATGTCCCAGCAATGGGGTAAGTAGTGGGGAAATGTCCCCAGCAAAGGAGTATAAGCAGTGTCGAAAATGTTCTAACCAATGGGAGTAAGCAGTGTCCAAAAATGTCCCTAACAATGGATTTAAGTAGTGGGTTTAATGCGCTTGGCAACAGAGATAAGCTGTGGGGAAATGTCTTTAGCAATGGTGTAAGCAGTTGGGAAATGCCCTAAGCAACAGAGGTAATTAGTAAGGTAAATGTCCCTAGCAACAAGGTAAGCAGTGAGAGAAATATCCCTAGCAACGGGGTAAGCATTGTCAGAAATGTCCCTAGCAACCAGAATAAGCAGTGAGGGAAATCTCCTGCAACGGGGGTAAGCAGTGGGAAAATTTCCGAAAAAACGGGTAAACATTGAGAATCCCTAAAACAGGAAGTAAGCAGTGGGGAAATGTCCCCAGCAAGTGTGGGTAACCAGTGGGGAAATGTCCGTAGAAACGTGTGTAAACAGTAGGGGAAATGTCCCTAGCAATGGGGTAAGAACCGGGAAAATTGTCCCTAGCAATGGGGGTCAGCCATGTCAGAAATGTCCCTAGCAACGTGGGTAAGCAGTGGGGAAAGTATCCCTAGCAACGTGTTTAAACAGTGAGGGAAATGTCTCTAGAAACGGGGATTACGAAGTGGTGGAAACGTCCCTGCAACGGGGGGGTAGCAGTGTCCACAATGTCCCTTAGGAACGGTTTTAAGCAGTGGGGTAAATGACCCTAGCAACGGGGGTAAGCAGTGTGAAGAATGCCCCAGCAACGGAGGTAAAGAGGGTGAAATCTCCATAGTAAAGGGTTAAGCAGTGTCCGAAATGTCCCAGCAACGGGGTAAGTAGTGTTGGAAATATTCCCTAGCAATGGTGCAGGCAGATTCCGAAATGTCTTTAGCAACGTGGCTAAACAGTGGGGAATGTACTTAAGAACCGGGATAAGCAGTGGGAAAATTTCCATAGCAACGGGTGTAAGCAGTGAGGGAAATGTCTCTAGAAACGGGGGGTAAGCAGGGTCACCATCAAAGGGTGGTAAATAATGGGGAAATGTCCCACCAACGTGGGTATGAAGTGGGGGAAATGTCCCTAGCAACATGGGGTAAGCAGTGTCTGAAATGTCCCTAGTACGGGGTGAAGAAGTGTCTATAATTTCCCAGCAATGGGGTGAACTGTGTAGGAAATGTCCCCAGCAACATGGTATGAGCAGTGTTGAAAATGTCCCTACCAACGGAAGTAAACAGTGTCCGAAATGTCCGTAACAACGGAGGAAAGCAGTGAGGTTTAATGTCCTTGGCAACTGAGGTTAGCAGTAGGGGAAATGTTCCAGCAATGGGATGTATTCAGTGGGGGAAATGTCCCTAGCAACGGGGGTAAGCAGTGTCCGAAATGTCCTTATTAACGGGGTTTAGCAGTGGGGAAATGTCCTAGCAACGGGGTAAGCAGTGAGGGAAATTTCCCAGCAACAGGGTGTATTAGTAGAAAATGTCCCTAGCAACGGAGGTAAACAGTGGGGAAATGCCCTTAGCAACAGTTGATAAGTAGTAAGGAAAATGTTCCTAGCAACATGGGTAAACAGTAGGGGAAATGTCCCTAGCAACGGTGATAAACAAAAGGAAATGTCCTTATAAATGGGGTGTATTCAGTGGGAAAAATGTCCCTAACCACCGGGGTAAGCATTGGGTGAATTGTTTCTAGCAACGGGGGTAAGCAGTATCCGAAATGTCCCTAGCAAAGGGTGTAAACAGTTGGGGAAGTCTTCTGAGCAATGGGGTAAGCAGTGCACGGAAAATCTTCCGAAGCAAAAGAGGGTAAACAGTGGAGGAAATGTTTCTATAAACGGGGAGTAAGCAGTGTCCGAAATGTCCCTAGCATCAGTGTCACTCAGTGGGGAAATGTACTTAGCAACGGAGGTAAACACAGAGGGAATTGTCCCTAGCAACGGGGGTAAGCAGGGGGGAAATGACCCTAGCAACATGGTAAGCATTGGGTGAAAAGACACAAACAACGTGAGGTAAGCAGTGACGTAAATGTCCCTAGGAACAGGGGTAAGCATTGAGTTAAATTCCCCTAGCAACGAGGGTAAACAGTAGGGGAAATGTCCCTAGCAACGGTGATAAGCAAAAGAAAAATGTCCTTATAAATGGGGTGTATTCAGTGGGGAAAATGTCCCTAACCACCGGGGTAAGCAGTTGGGGAAATGTCCCAAGGAATGGGGGTAAGTAGTGTCAGAAATGTCCCTAGCAACGGGGGTAAGCAGTGTGGTAAATTTCCCTATCATCGGGTGTAAACAGTGTGGGAAATGCCCCTAGCAACGAGGGTAAGCACTGGGTGAATTGTCCCTAGCAAAGGGTGTAAGCAATTGGGGAAATCTTCTGAGCAATAGGGGTAAGCATTACGGAAAATTTCCGTAAGCAGTGGGTTTAATGTACATTGTCAACTGAGGTAACCAGTGAAAGAAATGCCCTTAGCAACGAGATTTATTCAGTGAGGCAAATGTATCTAGCAATGGTGGTAAGCAGTGTCTAAATGTCCCTAGCAACAGGGGTAAGCACTGGGTGAATTGTCCCTAGCAACGGGGGTAAGCACTGTCCAAAATGTCCCTAGCAACGTGGGTAAGCAGTGGGGAAAATTTTCCTAGTAACAGATGTAAACAGTGAGGGAAATGTCTCTAGAAACGGGGATGCAGTGTCTAAAATTTCCTTAGCAACAAGGGTACACAGTGAAGGAAATGTTCCTTTAACGGGGTAAGCAGTGGGAAATGTCCCTAGCAACGGGGTAAGTAGTGGGGAAATGTCCCCAGCAACGGAGTAAGTAGTGTCCGAAATATCCCTAACAACAGAGGTAAGCAGTGGGTTTAATGATTTTGACAACTGAGGTAAGCAGTGGGGAAATGTCCCAAGCAATGGGATGTATTTAGTGGGGAAATGACCCTAGCAACGAAAGTAAGAAGTGTCGGAAATGTCCCTAGCAACGGGTAAGCAGTGTCCAAAATGTCCTTAGTTACGGGTGTAAGTTGTGGGGAAAATGTCCTTAGCAACGGGTGTAAGCAGTGGGGAAATTTCACTAGCAATGGGTTGTATTCAGTGGGAAATGTCCCTGCAACAGACGTAAACAGTGGGGAAATGTCCTAGTAACAGGTGGTAAGCAGTAAGGAAATGTCCCTAGCAACGTTGGTGTAAACATAGGAAATGTCCGTAGCAACGGGGAGTAAAAGTAAAGGAAATGTCCGCAGCAACGGGGGTAAGCAGCGTCGGAAATGTCCCATAGCAACTGTGATAAGCAATATGGAAATATCCCAGCAACGTTGTAAACAGTGGGGAAATGTCCCGAGCAACGGGAGTAAGCAGTGGGAAAATGTCCCAGCAACAGGGGTAAGCATTGGGAGAAATGACACGCAACGTGAGGTAAGCAGTGGGGAAATGTACCTAGCAAAGGGGGAAGCAGAGGGAAAAGTGCCCCAGCAACAGGGGTAAACAGTAGGTGAAATGTCCCAGAAACGGAAGTAAGCAGTGTCCAAAATGTCATTAGCAATGATGATAAGCAATGGGGAAATGTCCCAGCAATGGGGTAAAGAGTGCGGAAATTACCCAAGCAACAGGATAAGCAGTGTCGGAAATGTCCCTAGCAACGAAGGTAAGCAGTGTCCGAAATGTCCCTAGCAAATGGGGTAAGCAGTTGGGGAAATGTCACGAACAATGTGGGTATACAGTGGGGAAATGTCCCCAGCAACAGGGTATAAGCATTGTCGAAAATGTCCCCACCAACCTGGAGTAAGCAGTGTTTGAAATATCCCTAACAACGGAGGTAAGCAGTGGGTTTAATGTCCTTGGCGACTGAGGTAAGCAGTGGGGAAATGTCCTAGCAATGGATGTATTCAGTGGGGAAATGTCCCTAGCAACAGGGGTAAGCAGTGTTTGAAATGTCCATAGCAACGGGGTAAGCAGTGGGGAAAGTTCCAGAGCAACGAGATGTATTCAGTATGAAATGTCCCTAGCAACGGGTCGTAAACAGTAGGGGGAAATTCCCTAGCAATGGAAGTAAGTGGTGTCGAAAATGTCTCTATCAACGGGTGTAAGCAGTGGGAAAAATGTCCCAGAAACAGGTGTAAGCAGTGAGGGAAATGTCTCTAGAAACGGGGGTAAGCAGTGTTTCTAGCAAAGGTTGGTAAGCAGTTGGGAATGTCCTAGCAATGGGTTAAGAAATGTGGAAAATGTTCCTAGCAACGTGTGGTAAGCAGTGTCGGAGATTCCCAGCAACGGGGGTAAGCAGTGTCTAAAATTCCCCATACCAATGGGGGGTAAGCAGTGAGAAATGTCCCTAGCAACGGGAGAAAGTAGTGGGGAAATGTCCCCAGCAACGGTGTTTAAGCTGTGTGGAAAATTTTCTTACCAACGGGAAAAGCAATGTCCAAAATGTCCCTAACAACGGAGGTAAGCAGTGGGTTTAATGCCCTTGGCAACAGAGGTAAGCAGTGAGAGAAATGTCCTTAGCAACGGTGAAAAGCAGTTGGGAAATGTCCTTAGCAATGGAGGTAAGTGTAAGGTAAATGTCACTATCAATGGGGTAAGCAGTAGGAGAAATGTCCCTGGCAATGGCGTGTATTCAGTGGGGGAAAGGAACCTAGAAACGGAGGTAACAGTTGATAAAATGTCCTTAAGAATGGGGTTAATCAGTGGGGGAAATGTCCTAGCAACGGGGGTAATCAGTGTCCAAATGTCCCTAGTAACAAGGGAAAGAAGAAGGAAAAAATCTCCCTTAGCAACGGGGGTAAGCAGTGGGAGAAATGTCCGAAGCAACGAAGTAAACAATGGAGGAAATGTCCCTAGAGAGGAAGTGTAAGAAGTGAAGAAAATTTGTTGTCCCTAACAACGGGTGGTAAGCAGTGGGGGAAATGTCACGAGCAATGTAGGTATGCAGTGGGGAAATGTCCCTAGGAATGGGGTAAACAGTGGGGAAATGTCCCTAGCAACGGGTGGTATACAGTGGGGGAAAGGTTCTTAGCAATGGTGGTAAGTAGTGGGGAAAAGGTCCCCAGCAACGTGATATAATCAGCATCGAAAATGTCCCTACCAACGGGAGAATGCAGTGTCCGAAATATCCCTAACAGCGGAGGTAAGCATTGGGAGAAATGTCCTTAGCAATGGGATTTATTCAGTGTGGGAAATGACCCTAGTAATGGGGTAGAGCAGTATCGGAAATGTCCCTAGCAACGGGGGTAAGCAGAGTCCAAAATGTCATTAGTAATAGGGGTTAGTAGTTGGGGAAATGTTTTTAGCAACGGAGGTAAGCAGTAGGGGAACTTTCCCTAGCAACGGGGGTAACCAGTGGGGAAAGGACCCTATTAACGGGGTGTAATCAGTGGGGGAAATGTCCCTAGCAATTGAGGTAAACAGTAGGGGAAATGTTTTAGCAATGGGGTTAAGCAGTTGGGGAAATGTCTCTGGCAGTGGGAAGAATATCTCTAGCAACAGGGTAAGAACTGGAGAAATGTCGCAAGAAACGGGGGTGAGCAGTTTCGGAAATGTCCTTAGCAACAAAGGTAAGCAGTGTCCGAAATGCCCCTAGAAACAGGTGTAGGCAGTGGGGGAATGTCCCAAACAACGGATGGTAAGCAGTGTCGAAAATGACCTAAGCAACGGGAGTAAGGAGAGTCCAAAATGTCTCTAGAATAGGTGTTAATAAATGGGAAAATGTCCTTAGCAACGGGGTAAAGAGAGAAGGAAATGTCCCGATCAATGGGGGTAAGCAGAGGGTAAATATCCGTAGCAACAGGGGTAAGCATTGGGAGAAATAACACAAGAAACGGGGGTAAACAGTAGGGGAAATGTCCCTAGAAACGGAGGAATGTAGTGTCCGAAATGTCACTAGCAACGGTGATAAGCAATAGGGAAATGTTCTTAGCAACGGGGTAAACAGTGTCGGAAATGTCCCTAGCAATTAGGGTAAGCAGTGTCTAAAATTTCCCTTGCAACTGGGGTAAACAGTAGAGGAAATGTCCCTAGCATCGGGGTAAGTAGTGTGGGAAATGTCCCAAGCAACGGGGTATAAGCAGTATAAAAAATGTTTCTACCATCGGGAGTTAGCAGTGTTTGAAATATCCATTACAACGGAAGTAAGCAGTGGGTTTAATGTCCTTGGCAGGTGAGGTAAGCAGTGTAGGAAATGTCCTTAGCAACGGATGTATTCAGTGGGTGAAATGTCCCTATCAACAGGGTTAAGCAGTGTCTGAAATGTTCCTAGCAACGGGGTAAGATGTGGGGGAAATGTCATTTCCAACGGGAGTGAGCAGTGGAGGAAATTTCCCTAGCAACGGGATGTATTCAGTATGAAATATCCCTAGCAACTGAGGTAAACAGTAGGGGAAATATCCCTAGCAAAGGGGGTAAGTAGTGACGAAAATATCTTTAGCAACGTGGGTAAGCAGTGTCCAAAATGTCCCTAGCAACGTGGGTAAGCAGTGGGGGAATGTCCTCAGGAACGGGGGTAAGCAGTGGGGAAAATGTCCCTAGCAACGAGTGTAAACAGTGAGGGAAATGTCTCTAGAAACGGTGTGTAAGCAGTGCCTAAAATTTCATTAGCAACAGAGAAGAAAATGTTTTTATGAATGAGGTGTAAGCAGTGGGAAATGTCGCTATCAAAGGGAGTAAGTAGGGGGAAAAATGTCACCTGCAACGGTGTATAAGCAGTGTCGAAAATGTCCTTAGTTACGGAAATAAGTAGTGAAGGAAGTGTCCCAAGCAACGGGTTGTATTCTGTGGGAAATGTCCGTTGCAACGAAGGTGAACAGGGGGTTTCCACCTGAGCAACAGGTGGTAACCAGTAAGGGAAATGTCCCTAACAACGTGTGGAAAGCAGTATAGAAATGTCTGTAGCAACGGGGGTAGACAGTAGAAGATATGTCCCTAGCAATGCGGTTAAGCAGTGTCCGAAATGTCCCTAGCAACGGTGATAACAATAGGGAAATGTCCCTAGCAACGGGGTAAGCAGTGGGTTTAATGTCCTTGGAAACTGAAGTAAGCAGTGGGGGAAATGTCCTTAGGAATGGGGTGTATTCAGTGGGGAAAATGTCCCTAGGAAAGGAGGTAACGAGCAAGGTAAATGTCCCTAGAAACGGAGTGTCAGCAGTGGGAAAAATGTCCCTAACAACGGGAGATAAGCAGAGGGAGAATATCCCTAGCAACGTGGGTAAACAGTGAGGGAAATGTCCCTAGCAAGGAGGTTAAATAGTGAAAAATGATCCCTAGCAACAGAGGTAATCAGTGAGTGAATTGATCCTTAGCAATGGGGGTATGTAGTGTCGGAAATATCCCTAGCAATGGGGATAAACAGTGTCCAAAATGTCCCTATCAACGTGGGTAAGCAGTGGGGGAATGTCCAGCAATGGGGGTGAGCAGTGGGAAAATTTCCCTAGAAACAGATGTAAGCAGTGAGAGAAATGTCTTTAGAAATTGGGTGTAAGCAGTGTCCCTAGCAAATGGTGCTAAGGAGGGTGGAAATGTCCCAAACAACGGGGGGTGAAAGTGGGGAAATGTCCCTAGCAACGGGGTAAGCAGTGTCTAAAATGTCCCAGCAATGGGGGTAAGCACTGAGAAATGTCCCCTGCAACGGGGGTAAGTAGTTGGGAAAATGTTCCCAGCAACGGGGTATAGCAGTTATCAAAAAAAAAGTTTTACCAAAAATGTCCCTAACAACATAGGTAAGCAATGGGTTTAATGCCCTTGGTAACAGATTTAAGCAGTGAGGGAAATGTCCTTTGCAACGGGGGTAAACAGTTAGAAAATGTCCTTAGCAATGGAGGTAAACAGTAAGTTAAATGTCCCTAGCAACTTGGGGAAAGCAGTAGGGGAAATGTCCCTAGCAACACGGGGAAAGCAGTGGGAAATGTCCGTAGCAACAGGGTTAAGCAGAAAGGAAATGCCCTAGCAATGGTGTGTAAGCAGTGTAGGAAATGTTCTTAGCAACGGAGTTAAACAATGAGGTAAATGTCCCTAGCAACGGGGGGGAATGCAATGGGGAAATGTCCCCAGCAACGGGGTAAGAAGTGAAGGAAATGTCCCTAGCAATGGGGAAAGCAGTAGAGGAAATGTCCCTAGCAATAGGGGTAAGCAGTGAGGAAATGTCCCCAGCAACAGGGTAAGCAGTGAGGAAAATGTCCCTAGCAATGAGGTGTATTCAGTGGGGGAAATGTCTCTAGCAACGAGGTAAGCAGTGGTGGAAATATCATTAGCAATGTGGGTAAACAATGAAGTAATGTCTATAGCAACGGGGAGTAAGCAGTGGGAAATGTCCCAGCAACGGGTGTAAACAGTGGAAAAATGACCCAGCAACGGGTAGTAAACAGTGGGGAAATGTCCCAGCAACAGGGTTAAGCACCATTTGAATGTCCCCATCAACGGAGGAAAGTAGTGGCGAAAATGTTTCTAGCAACGAAGGTAAGAAGTGTCCGAAATGTCCCTAGCAACGTGGGTAAGCAGTGGGGAAACATTTCCCCAGCAACGGGTGAACAGAGAGAAATGTCTCTAGAAACGGGGAAATCAGGGTCCCTAGCAGAGGGATGTAAGCAGTGTCTGAAATTTCCCTAGCAACGAGGGTAAACAGTGGGGGAAATGTCCCTAGCAACGGGGGTTAGAAGTGTCGGAAATGCTCCTAGAAACAGGCTTAGGCAGTGGGAAAATATCCTTAGCAACGGGTGGTAAGCAGTGTCGGTAATGTCACTAGCAATGGTGGTAAGCAGTTGGAAAATGTCCTCAGTAACGGAGGTAAACAGTGTTTGAAATGTCCCTAGCAACAAGGATAAGCAGTAGGAAAATCTCCTTATCAACGGGGAAGCAGTGGGAGAAATTTTCGAAGCAACAGGGGTAAACAGTGGAGGAAATGTCCCTAGAAACGTTGTGTAAGATTTGCAGGAAATGTCCCCAGCAATGAGGGGAATGCAGTAGGGGAAATGTATCTAGAACTAGGGATAAACAGTGGAGTAAACGTCCCTAGAAACGGATGTAAAAATTGTGGGAAATGTCCCTAGCAACGGGTGTAAGCAGTGTCCGAAATGTCCCTGGTAACAGAATAAAGCAATGGGGTAAATGTCCTTTGCAACGACGGTAAGCAGTGGGGGAAATTTGCCCAGCAACAAGTTGTTTTCAGATGGAAATGTCCCTAAGAACGGGGGGTAAACCGTGGGGGAAATGTCCCTAGCAACGGGTGGTAAACAGTGGGGGAAATGTCCCTAGTAATGGGAAGTAAGCAGTGGGAAATGACCCTAGCAATGGGGATAAACAGTGGGGGAAATGTCCCTAACAACGTGTGGTAAACAGTGGGGAAATGTCCCTAGCAACGGGGTAAGCACTGGGTAAATTTCCCTAGCAACTGGGTAAGTAGTGTCGGAAATGTCCCTAGCAACAAAAAAAAGTAAGCAGTTCTGAAATGTCCCAACCAACGGGAGTAAGAAGTGTCAGAAATATTCCTAGCAACGGGGATAAACAGTAAAGGAAATGTCTCAAGCAACGGGGGGTTAGCAGTGGAAATGTCCCTAGCAACGGAGTAAGCAGTGTCCCAAATGTTTCTGCAGCAACGAGGGTAAGCAGTGGGTTTAATGCCCTAAGCAACTGAGGTAAGCAGTGGGTTTAATGTTCTTAGCAACTGAAATAAGCAGTGGGGAAATGTTCTAGCAACGAGATGTATTCATTGGGGAAATTTCTCCTAGCATCAAGGGGTAAGCAGTGTCGGAAATGTCCCTAGCAACGTGTGTAAGCAGTGTCCGAAATGTCCATAGCAACGGAGGTAAACAGTGTGGGAAATGTCCCAGCAACGAGGGTGGTAGTGTGGGAAATGTCCCAGCAACGTTTGTAAACAGTGAGGGAAATGTCCCTAAACGGGGGTAAGCAGGGTCTGAAATGTCCCAGCAACGGGGGTAAGATGTGGGGAAATGTCATTAGCAACGGAGTGAAGCAGTGGAGGAAATGTCCCAGCAACGGATGTATCCAGTATGAAATGTCCCCAGCAACTGAGGTAAACAGTAGGGAAATGTCCCCAGCAAAGGGGGGTAAGAAAGACGAAAATATCTTTAGCAACGTGGTAAGCAGTGTCCAAAATGTCCCTAGCAACGTGGGTAAGCAGTGGGGAATGTCCCCAGGAACGGGGTAAGCAGTGGGGAAAATGTCCCTAGCAACGAGTGTAAACAGTGAGGAAATGTCCTTAGAAACGGTGTGTAGCAGTGCCCAAAATTTGCCTAGCAACAGAGAAGAAAAATGTTTATAGAATGAGGTGTAAGCAGTGGGAAATGTCGCTATCAAAGGGAGTAAGTAGGGGGAAAAATGTCACCTGCAACGGTGTATAAGCAGTGTCGAAAATGTCCTTAGTTACGGAAATAAGTAGTGAAGGAAATGTCCCAAGCAACGGGTTGTATTCTGTGGGAAATGTCCGTTGCAACGAAGGTAATCAGGGGAAATTTCCACCTGAGCAACAGGTGGTAACCAGTAAGGAAATGTCCCTAGCAACGTGTGGAAAGCAGTATAGAAATGTCCCTAGCAACGGGGGTAGACAGTAGAAGATATGTCCCTAGCAATGCGGTTAAGCAGTGTCCGAAATGTCCCTAGCAACGGTGATAACAATAGGGAAATGTCCCTAGCAACGGGGTAAGCAGTGGGTTTAATGTCCTTGGAAACTGAAGTAAGCAGTGGGGGAAATGTCCTTAGGAATGGGGTGTATTCAGTGGGGAAAATGTCCCTAGGAAAGGAGGTAACGAGCAAGGTAAATGTCCCTAGAAACGGAGTGTCAGCAGTGGGAAAAATGTCCCTAACAACGGGAGATAAGCAGAGGGGAGAATATCCCTAGCAACGTGGGTAAACAGTGAGGGAAATGTCCCTAGCAAGGAGTGTTAAATAGTGAAAAAAATGACCCTAGCAACAGAGGTAATCACTGAGTGAATTGACCTTAGTAATGGGGGTATGTAGTGTCGGAAATATCCCTAGCAATGGGGATAAACAGTGTCCAAAATGTCCCTATCAACGTGGGTAAGCAGTGGGGGAATGTCCCTAGGAATGGGGTGAGCAGTGGAATAATGTCCTAGAAACAGATGTAAGCAGTGAGAGAAATGTCTTTAGAAATTGGGGTAAGCAGTGTCCCTAGCAAATGGTGCTAAGGAGTGGTGGAAATGTCCCAAACAACGGGGGTGAAAAGTGTGGGAAGTGTCCCTAGCAACGGGGGTAAGCAGTGTCTAAAATTTCCCTAGCAATGGGGGTAAGCACTGAGAAATGTCCCTCGCAACGGGGGTAAGTAGTTGGGAAAATGTTCCCAGCAACGGGGTATAAGCTTTATCAAAAAAGTTTTTACCAAAATGTCCCTAACAACATAGGTAAGCAATGGGTTTAATGCCCTTGGTAACAGATTTAAGCAGTGAGGGAAATGTCCTTTGCAACGGGGGTAAACAGTTAGAAAATGTCCCTAGCAATGGAGGTAAACAGTAAGTTAAATGTCCCTAGCAACTTGGGGAAAGCAGTAGGGGAAATGTCCCTAGCAACACGGGGAAAGCAGTAGGGGAATGTCCGTAGCAACAGGGTTAAGTAGAAAGGGAAATGCCCTTAGCAATGGTGTGTATTCAGTGTAGGAAATGTTCTTAGCAACGGAGTTAAACAATGAGGTAATGTCCCAGCAACGGGGGAATGCAATGGGGAAGTGTCCCTAGCAACGGGGGTAAGAAGTGAAGGAAATGTCCCTAGCAATGGGGAAACCAGTAGAGGAAATGTCCCTAGCAATAGGGATAAGCATTGGGTGAAATGTCCCTAGCAACAGGGTAAGCAGTGAGGAAAATGTCCTTAGCAATGAGGTGTATTCAGTGGGGGAAATGTCTCTAGCAACGAGGTAAGCAGTGGTGGAAATATCATTAGCAATGTGGGTAAACAATGGAAGTAATGTTCATAGCAACGGGGAGTAAGCAGTGGGAAATGTCCCTAGCAACGGTGTAAACAGTGGGAAAATGACCCAGCAACCTGGGTAGTAAACAGTGGGGAATGTCCTTAGCAACAGGGTTACACCATTTGAAATGTCCCAGCAACGGAGGGAAAGTAGTGGAAAATGTCCTAGCAACGAAGGTAAGAAGTGTCCGAAATGTCCCTAGCAACGTGGGTAAGCAGTGGGGAAACATTTCCCAGCAACGGGTGTGAACAGAGAGAGAAATGTCTCTAGAAACGGGGGAAATCAGGGTCCCTAGCAGAGGGATGTAGCAGTGTCTGAAATTTCCCTAGCAACGAGGGTAAACAGTGGGGAAATGTCCCTAGCAACGGGGTTAGAAGTGTCGGAAATGCCCTAGAAACAGGGTTAGGCAGTGGGAAAATGTCCTTAGCACACGGTGGTAAGCAGTGTCGGTAATGTCACTAGCAATGGTGGTAAGCAGTTGGAAATGTCCTCAGCAACGGAGGTAAACAGTGTCTGAAATGTCCCTAGCAACAAGGATAAGCAGTAGGAAAAATCTCCTCAGCAACGGGGAAGCAGTGGGAGAAATGTTCTAAGCAACAGGGTAAAACAGTGGAGGAAATGTCCCTAGAAACGTTGTGTAAGATTTGCAGGGAAATGTCCCAGCAATGAGGGGGAATGCAGTAGGGGAAATGTATCTAGAACTAGGGATAAACAGTGGAGTAAAAATGTCCCTAGAAACGGATGTAAAATCAGGGAAATATCCCTAGCAACGGGTGTAAGCAGTGTCCGAAATGTCCCTGGTAACAGAATAAAGCAATGGGGTAAATGTCCTATGCAACGACGGTAAGCAGTGGGGGAAATTGCCTCAGCAACAAGTTGTTTTCAGATGGAAATGTCCCTAAGAACGGGGGGTAAACCGTGGGGGAAATGTCCCTAGCAACGGGTGGTAAACAGTGGGGGAAATGTCCCTAGTAATGGGAAGTAAGCAGTGGAAATGTCCCTAGCAATGGGGATAAACAGTGGGGAAATGTCCCTAACAACGTGTGGTAAACAGTGGGGGAAATGTCCCTAGCAACGGGGGTAAGCACTGGGTAAATTTTCCCTAGCAACTGCCGTAAGTAGTGTCGGAAATGTCCCTCGCAACAAAAAGTAAGCAGTTTCGGAAATGTCCCAACCAACGGGAGTAAGAAGTGTCAGAAATATTCCTAGCAACGGGGATAAACAGTAAAGGAAATGTCTCAAGCAACGGGGGGTTAGCAGTGGAATGTGTCCCTAGCACCGGGAGCAAGCAGTGTCCCAAATGTTTCTAACAACGAGGGTAAGCAGTGGGTTTAATGCCCTAAGCAACTGAGGTAAGCAGTGGGTTTAATGTTCTTGGCAACTGAAATAAGCAGTGGGGGAAATGTTCTTAGCAACGAGATGTATTCATTGGGGGAATTTTCTCTAGCATCGGGTGTAAGCAGTGTCGGAAATTTCCCTAGCAACGTGTGTAAGCAGTGTCCGAAATGTACATAGCAACGGAGGCAAACAGTGTGGGAAATGTCCTTAGCAACGAGGGTAAGCAGTGTGGGAAATTTCCTAGCAACGTTTGTAAACAGTGAGAAATGTCCCTTTAAACGGGGGGTAAGCAGGGTCCCTAGCAAAGGGTGGTAAGCAGTGGGGTAAATGCCCCTAACAATGGGGGTAAGCAGGTGTGGAAATGTCTCTTTCAATGGGGGAAAAGCAGTGTCGAAAATGTCCCTAGAAAAAAGAGTAAGCAGTGTTCAAAATGTCCCTAGCAACGTGGGGTAAGCAGTGGGGTTTCATGTCCTTAGAACTAAGGTAAGCAGTGGGGAAATATCCTTGGCAACGAGATGTATTCAATGGGGGAAATATACGTAGCAACAGCAATAAGTTGTGTCCAAAATATCCGTAGCATCGTGGGGTAAGCAGTGGGTTTCATGCCCTTAGCTACTAAGGTAAGCATTGGGAAAATGTCCTTAGCAACGGGATGTATTTATTGGGGAAAATATCCCTAGCATCAGGTGTAAGCAGTATCGGAAATTTCCCTAGCAACAGGGTAAAGCAGTGTCCGAAATGTCCTTAGCAACGGGGATAAGCAATAAAGGAAATGTCCCTAGCAATAGAGAAAAACAGTGAAGAAATGTCCCTAGCAACAGATGGTAAGCAGTTAGGGAAATGTCTAGCAACTTGGGAAAAGCAGTAGGGGAAATGTCCCTAGCAACATGGGGAAAGCAGTAGGGGAGATGTCCCTAGCAACAGGGTTAAGTAGAGGGGGAAATGCCCTTAGCAACAGAGGTAATCAGTGGTGAAAAGTCCCTAGCAATTAAGAAAATATTAGGGTAAATATCCCTAGCAACGGGGTAAGCAGCAGGGAAATATTTCTAGCAACAGGGTGTATTCTGTGGGGAAATGTCCCTAGCAACGGAGTTAAACAGTAGGGGAAGTGTTTTAGCAACTGGGTTAAGCAGTGGGGAAATGTCCCTAGCAATGGGTGTAAGCAGTGTGGAAATGTCCTAGCAACAGGACTAAGCTGTGTCCAAAATGTCCCTAGCAACGGGGTAAGCAGTGGGTTTAATGTCCTAGCAACTGGTGTAAAGCAATGGAAAAATGTCCTAGCAACGGGGTGTATTCAGTGTAAGAAATGTCCTTAGCAATGGGGTGCATTCAGTGTAGGAAATGTCCCTAGCAATGGGGTGTATCCAGTGTAGGAAATGTTCCTTAGCAACGGAGTTAAACAATGAGGTAAATGTCCCAGCAACGGGGAAATGCAATGGGGAAGTGTCCCTAGCAACGGGTGTAAGAAGTGAAGGAAATGTCCTTGGCAACTGGAGTAAGCAGTCGGGGGGAAATGTCTCTAGCAACAGAGGTAAACAGTAAGATAAATTCCCTAGCAACGAGGTAAGCAGTGGGGGAAATGTCCTTAGCAATGGGGTGTATTCAGTGGGGAAATGTTTCTAGCAATGGGTGGTAAGCAGTGTCGGAAATGTTACTAGCAACGAGGTTAAGCAGTGTACGAAATGTACCTAGCATCGGTATTAATCAGTGGGGAAATGTCCTTAGCAATGGGGGTAAACTGTGGAAGAAATGTCCCGAGCAACGGGAGGTGAGCAGTGGGGAAAATGACCCTAGATACGGGGGTAAACAGTATAAGAATTTTCCCAGCAATGTGGGAGGTAAGTAGTAAGGAAAATGTCCCAAGCAATTGGGGGAAAGCAGTAGGGGACATGTCCCTAGCAACGAGAGTTAGAAGTGTCGGAAATGCTCCTAGAAACAGGCGTAGGCAGTGGGGAAATATCCTTAGCAACGGAGGTAAACAGTAAGGTAAATGTCCCTAGCAATGGGGTAAGCAGTAGGTGAAATGTCCCTGATAACGCGGTGTATTCAGTGGGAGAAATGATCCTAGCAACGGAGGTAAACAGTTGAGGAAATGACCTTAGAACGGGGGGTAAGCAGTGTCAGAAATATTACTGGGAACAAGGGTAGCAGTGTCCGAAATGTCCCTAGCAACAAGGATAAGCAGTAGGAAAATCTCCTTATCAACGGGGGAAGCAGTGGGAGAAATTTCCGAAGCAACAGGGGTAAACAGTGAAGGAAATGTCCCTAGCAACAGGTGGTAAGCAGTAAAGGAAATGTCCCTAGCAATAGAGGTAAACAGTGAAGAAATGTCTCTAGCAACTTGGGGAAAGCAGTAGGGGAAATGTCCCTAGCAACAGGTGGTAAGCAGTAAGGGAAATGCCCTTAGCAACAGGGTTAAGCACTATTTGAATTGTCCCTAGCAACGGGGGTAAGTAGTGTCCGAAATGTCCCTAGCAACGTGGGTAAGCAATGGGGAAAATTTCTTTTGCAATGGGTGTAAACAGTGAGGTAACTGTCTCTAGAAACGGGGGGTAAGCAGGGTCCCTAGCATAGGGGGGTAAGCAGCGTCGGAAATGTCCCTATCATCGGGGTAAGCAGTGTCTAAAATGTCGCTAGCAAATAGAGTAAGTAGTGTTCGAAATATCCCTAGCATCGTGGGTAAGAAGTGGGTTTAATGTTTTGGCAGTGTCTGGGAAAGCAGTGTTGAAATGTCCCTAGCAACTGGGGTAAGCAGTGGAAAAGTTTTTCTAGCAACGGGGTAAGCAGTGTGGTGAATGTCCCTAGCAACAAGGGGTAAACAGTCGGAGAAATGTCTTTAGCAACGTGGGGTAAGCAGTGTTGGAAATGTCCCTAGCAACAGGTGTAAAAATGTCAGAAATGTCCCTAGTAACGTGTGTAAACAGTGGAGGAAATGTCCCTAGGAAAGGGGGTAAGCAGTGGAAAATGACCCTAGGAACGGAGATAAGTAGTGGTTGAAATGTCCCATCACATTGTGGGTAAGCAGTGGGTTTTATATCCTTTGCAACTGAGGGAAGCAGTGGGGTAATATCCTTAGCAACAGGATGTATTCATTGGGAGAAATGTCACTAGCATCGGATGTAAGCAGTATCGGAAATTTCCCTAGCAACGGGGGTAAGCAGTGTCCGAAATGTCCTTAGAAACGGGGGTAAGCAGTGGGGGAAATGCCCTTAGCAATAAGGGTAAGCAGTGTGGGAAATTTTCCTAGCAACGAGTTGTTTTCAAATAGAAATGTCCCTAGCAACGGGAGGTAAACAGTAAGGAAATGTCCTAGCAACGGGGTTAAACAGTAGAAAAAATGTCCCTAGCAACAGGTGTAAACAGTGTGGGAAATGTCCCTTGCAACAGGGGTGAGCAGTGTGGGAAATTTCCCTAGAACGGGGTGTATTCAGTTGGAAATGTCCCTAGCAATAGAGGTAAACAGTAAGGGAAATGTCTCTAGCAACTTGAGGAAAGCAGTAGGGGAAATGTCCGTAGCAACGGGTTAAGAAGAGGGGAAATGCCCTTAGTAACACAGGTAATCAGTGGTGAAAAGGACCCAAGCAATTGGGGAAATATTGGGGTAAATATCCTAGCAACATGAGTAAGCAGTAGGAAATATTTCTAGCAATGGGGTGTATTCAATGGGGAAATGTCCCAGCAACGGAGTTAAACAGTAGGGGAAGTGTCCCAGCAACTGGGTTAAGCAGTGGGAAATGACCCTAGCAATCATGGTAAGCAGTGTTTGGAAATGCCCTAGCAACAGGAGTAATCAGTCCAAAATGTCCGTAGCAACGGGGTAAGCAACGGAAAAATGTCTTTAGCAACAGGGTGTGCATTCAGTGTAGGAAATGTCCTTGCAATGGGGTGCATTCAGTGTAGGAAATGTCCTTAGCAACGAGGTAAATGTCCCAGCAATAGGGGAATGCAATGGCGGAGAATGTCCCTAGAAACGGGGTAATAAGTAGAAGGAAATGTCCCTAGCAATGGAGAAAAAAGTAGGGGAAATGTCCCTAGCAACGGGGGAAAAGCAGTGGAAGATATGTCACTAGAACCGGGGATAAACAGTGGTGGAAACGTCCCTAGCAACGGGGGTAAGAAGTGTGGGAAATGTCCCTAGTAACGAGTTAAGCAGTGTCCGAAATGTCCTTAGCAACAAGGATAACAAGTGTGGGAAAGTTTCCTAGCAACGAGTTGTTTTCAGATAGAAATGTCCCTAGAAACAGGGGGTAAACAGTGGGGGAAATGTCCTTTGCAACGGGGATGAGCAGTGTAGGAAATTTCCTAGAACAGGGTTAAGCAGAGGGGAAATGTCCTTTGCAACGTGGGGAAGGCAGTAGGGAAATGTCCTAGCAACGAAGTTAATAAGAGGGGGAAATGCCCCAGCAACATGAGGTAATCAGTGGTGAAAAGGATCCCAAGAATTGGTGAAATATTGGGGTAAATATCCTAGCAATGAGATGTATTCAGTGTGAAATGTCCCTAGCAACGGAGTTAAACAGTGGGGAAAATGTCCATATAACGGGTGGAAAGCAGTAAGGGAAAAGTCCCTAGAAACGTGTGAAAAACAGTTAGAGAAATATCCGTAGCAACGTGTGTAAGCAGTGGGGGAAATGTCCCTAGGAACGGTAGTCATCAGTGGGGAAACGTTCCCTGCAACAGGGTTAAAAGTGGGGTAAATATTTTTTAGCAACGGCGGTAAGCAGTAAAGGAAATGCTCTAGCAACAAGGGTAGGCAGTGGAGAATGTCCCGAGCATCGGTGGTAAGCAGTGTCGGAAATATCACTAGCAACAGGGTAAGCAGTGTGAAAGGTTTTGTAGAAACAGCGTAAGCAAGCTGTGTATGTGTGTCAGCAACGGGGATAAGCTTTACTAGAAATGTCCCATAGCAACATGGCGTAAGCAGTGAGGAAATGTCCCTAACAACGCGGTGCATTAAGTGGGGAAATGTCCCTAACAACGGAGATAAACAGTAGCGGAAATGTTTCTTGCAAATGGGTTAAGCAGTGAGGGAAATATCCCTAGCAACGGGGTGTATTCGATGGGGGAAATGTCCCTAACAACGAAAGTAAACAGTAGAGGCAATGTCCCTCTCAACGGGTTAAGAAGTGGGAAAAAAGTCTTTAGCAACGAGGGTAAGCAGAGGGAAGAATGTTCCGACCAACGTGAAAAGCAGTGTCGGAATTTTCCCTAGCAACAGGGGTAAGAAGAGTCCAAAATGTCCCTAGCACCAAGGGTAGACAGTGAAGGAAATGTCCCTAGGAACAGGAGTAAGCAGTGTCGGATATGTCTTTAGCAATGGGGATAAGCCATGGGAGAAATAACCCTAACAACAGGGGTAAGCAGTGTCCAAAATGTCCCTAGCAACGAAGGTAAGCAGCGGGGGAAATGTTCTATTCAACAGGGGTAAGTAGTGTGGAAATTTTTCTACGAACGAGTTGTTTTCAGATGGAAATGTCACGGGCAACGGGGATTAAACAATGAGGAAATGTCCATAGCAACGGGTGTTAAACAGTGGGGTAAATGTCCCTAGCAACGGGAGTAAGCATTGGGAAATATCCATAGCAACAGGAAGTAAGCAGGGAAATGTCCCTAGCAATGGGATTTAACATGGGGAAATGTCCCAAGAAACGGGTAAAGCAGTGTCCGAAATGTTCCTAGCAACGGGGTAAGCTGCATCGGAAATGTCCTTAGGAACGAAAGTAAGCATTGTCCAAAATGTCCCTAGCAACGGAATAAGCAGTTGGTTTAACGTCCTTGGCAATTGGGGTAAGCAGTGGGGGAAATGTCCTTAGCAACGGTATGTATTCAGAGGGGAAATGACCCTAGCAACGGGAGTAAGCAGTGTCCAAAATGTCCTTAGTTACGGAAATAAGTAGTGAAGGAAATGTCCCAGCAACGGGTAAGTATCTGTAGAAATGTCCGTTGCAACGAAGGTAAACAGGGGGTTTCCAATCTGAGCAACAGGTGGTAACCAGTAAGGGAAATGTCCTAGCAACGTGAAGCAAGCAGTATGAAATGTCTGTAGCAACGGGGGGTAGACAGTAGAAGATATGTCCCTAGCAATGCGGTTAAGCAGTGTCCGAAATGTCCCTAGCAACGGTGATAACAATAGGGAAATGTCCCTAGCAACGGGGTAAACAGTGTCGGAAATGTCCCTAGCAACGGGAGTAAGCAGTGTCCGAAATGTCCCTAGGAAAGGAGGTAACGAGCAAGGTAAATGTCCCTAGAAACGGAGTGTCAGCAGTGGGAAAAATGTCCCTAACAACGGGAGGTAAGCAGAGGGGGAATATCCCTAGCAACGTGGGTAAACAGTGAGGGAAATGTCCCTAGCAAGGAGTGTTACAGAGAAAAAAATGACTCTAGCAACAGGGGTAATCACTGAGTGAATTGACCCTAGTAACGGGGTGGCATGTAGTGCGGAAATATCCCTAGCAATGGGGATAAACAGTGTCCAAAATGTCCCCATCAACGTGGGTAAGCAGTGGGGGAATGTCCTTAGGAATGGGGTGAGCAGTGGAATAATTTCCCAGAAACAGATGTAAGCAGTGAGAGAAATGTCTTAGAAATTGGGGTAGGCAGTGTCCCCAGCAAATGGTGGTAAGGAGTGGTGGAAATGTCCCAAACAACGGGGGTAAAAGTGTGGGAAGTGTCCATCGCAACGTGTGGTAAGCAGTGTCGGAAATGTCCCTAGCAACAGGGGTAAGAAGAGTCCGAAATGTCCCTAGTACCGGTGGGTAGACAGTGAAGAAGGAAATGTCCCTAGGAACAGGAAGTGCAGTGTCGATATGTCTTTAGCAATGGGGATAAGCCATGGGGAAATAACCCTAGCAACAGGGGTAAGCAGTGTCCAAAATGTCCCTAGCAACGAAGGTAAGCAGCGAGGGAAATGTTCTTATCAACAGGGGTAAGTAGTGTGGAAAATTTTCTAGGAACGAGTTGTTTTCAGATAGACATGTCACGGGCAACGGGGATTAAACAGTGGGGGAAATGTCCATAGCAACGGTGTTAAACAGTGGGGTAAATGTCCCTAGCAACTGGGGTAAGCAGTTTTGGAAATGTCCCTAGCAATGAAGGAAAGCAGGGTCCGGAAATGTTCCTTCCAACGATGTTAAGCTGTGTCGAGATTGCCCTTAGCAACGGGGAGTAAGCATTGTCCAAAATGTCCCAAGCAACGTGATAAGCAGTGGGTTTAACGTCCCTGACAACTGGGGTGCATAGGGAAATGTCCCCAGCAACGGGGTCTATTCAGTGTAGGAAATGTCCCAGCAAACGGAAATAAAGCAGTAAGAAAAATGTCCCTAGCAACGGTGGTAGGCAATAGGGAAGTATCCCTAGAAACAAGTTGTTAGCATTAAGGGAAATGTCCCTAGCTACGGTGTAAGCAGAGGGGGAAATGTCCCTGCATGGGGGGTAAACAATGCGGGAAATATCCTCGATGTGCTGTTGAAACCAGTGGAGGAAATGTCTTAGGAAAAGGGTAAGCTTAGTAAAATGCCCCTAGCAACGTGGGGATACAAGAATTGGGGAAATGTAACCAGCAACGGGGTGAAAGCAGTGGGGAAATGTCCCTAGAACCGGGGATAAACAGTAGGGAAAATGTCCCTTAGCTATGAAGGTGCTAAGGGAGAAATGTTTTAGGAACGGTAGAAGAAGTGAGGGAAATTTCACTACCAACGATTTATTTTCAGGTGGAAATGTCCCGCAATGGGTAAACAGTGGGGAAAATGTCCCAGCAATGGGGATACAGCCTCGAAAAAGTTTCCAGCAAACGATGCCAGGCATTGGGTAAATGTCGTTCAGCAACGGGTTAAACAGTAGGGGAAATGTCCTCAAGCAACGGTGGCGAACAGTGCAGAAAATGTCCTTTGTAACGGGTGGTAAGCAGGAAGAGAAATATCCCAAACAATGGGTGGTGAGCAGTGGGGAAGTGGCACCATCAACGTGGTGAAAGAAGCTAAAGGAAACATCCGTAGCAACGTGGCTAGCAATGTGGGAATGGTCCCTAGCAACGAGAGGGTAATCAGTGGGGAAAGGCATCCCTAGCAATGGAGTTAAAAAAAGTGGGGTAAATATCCCAGAAACCCCGGAATAAAGGTAAACAGCAGAGGAAATGTCACTAGCAACGGAGGTAAACAGTGAGGTAAATGTCCCTACCAACGGAAGTAAGAAATGGGGAAGTGTCCCTTAAACCGATGGATAGCAGTGAAGGAATGTGCCTAGCAACAAGAATAAGAAGAGGGGTAAATGTCCCACCAACGGGTTGTAAACACTGGGTGATATGTCTCTAGCAACGAAGGGTTAACAGTGGGGAAATGTCCCTTGCAAACGGGATTAAGCAGTGGAGGAAATATCCCAACGCAAGGAAGCAGTGGAAATGTCCCTAGCAATGAAGAAAAGCAGTGTTGGAAATGTCCCGAGCAACAGTTGTAAGCAGTGTCCGAAATGTTCCTAGCAACGGTGTTAAGCAGTGTCGAAAATGTCCCTAGCAACTGGGTAAGCAGTGGGGAAATGCCCTTGAAGCAACGGGGTGTATTCAGTATAGGAAATGTCCCTAGCAATGGATGTAAACAGTGAGATAAATGTCCCTAGCAATGGGGGTTAAGCAATGGGAAGTGTCCCTAGAAACGGGTGGTTAGCAGTGAGGGAAATGTTTTAGCAAATGGATAAGTAGCAGGGGAATATCGCTAGCAATGGGGGTACAAAAAAGTGAAATGTCCCTAGCGACGAGGGAAACCAGTAGAAGAAATGCCTTAGTAACAGAGGTAAGCATTGGGTGAAATGCGCATAGCAACTGGGGCAAAGTGATTGGGGAAATATCCCCATAACCGGGATAAACAGTTGGGTAATGTCCCTAGCAACGGGGTAAGCAGTGTCGGAAATGTCCCTAGCAGCGGGGGGTAAGCATTGAGGGAAATTTCCCTAGCAAACGAGTTGTTTCAGATGCAAATGTCCGTAGCAGTAGGTGGTAAACAGTGGAGAAATGTCCCTAGTGAACGGGAGTAAGCAGTGGGAAATATCCCAAGCAATGGGGTAAACAGTGTCCTGAAATGCTTCAGCAACGGTGTTAAGCAGTGTCGGAAATGTCCCTAGCAACGGGGTAAGCAGGGTTTAATGTCCTAGGCAATCGTAAGCAGTGGGGAAATGTCCCTAGCAACGGGGTGTATTCAGTGTAGGAAATGTCCCTAGCAACGTGGTAAACAGTGAGGGTAAATGTCCCCACCAACGGAGGTAAGAAATGGGGAAGTGTCCCTAGGAACGGATGGTCAGCAGTTAGGAAAATGTGCCCAGCAAACGGGAGTAAGAAGAGGGGTAAATGTCCCTAGCAACTGATGTAAGCAGTGTGGGAAATGTTTCAGAAACAGGGGAAAGCAGTGGGGAAAATATCCTTAAGCAACGGGGTCAATCAGTGGTCCGAAAATGTTCCCTAGCAACGATGTTAAACAGTGGTTTCAATGTCCTTGGCAACGTGGGTAAGCAGTGAGGGAAATGTGCTCAGCAACGGGAGTAAGCACTGGGGAAATATCCCCAGAAACGGGGAGTAAATCCAGTGGGAAATGTCTCTCAGCAATTGGGATAATCAGTGAGGAAAAAATGTCCTTAAATCCGGGTGGAAAACAGTGGGGAAATGTCTGTAGCAACGGTGGTAAGCACCATGTGAATTGTTTCTAGCAACGGGGTAAGTAATAGTGTCGGAAATATCCCCACCAGCAGGGGTAAGCAGTGTCGAAAATGTCCCTAGCAACAGTAGTAAACAGTGTCCGAAATGTCCCTAGCAACGAGGTAAGCAGTGGCAATACCGTAACCGAACGAAGCA
>NW_027467782.1:31063732-31216989 GCF_004210375.1 Tachypleus tridentatus
GAATATCCCATACTGGCTTTCACAGCCTCTGAGAAATATTTATTTCAGTGTTAAGTCTTAGAATATTTCTTATAATACAAATGAAGTGGTAAACATAGGCCTGATAAATAGTTAAAGGTCCGTGTTCCTTAAATTTGTTTAGTAGGAGTAACACTCGGCCTGGTAAAATAATCATTAAAATATGAACAACACCAACAGGATCAGTAACACAAGAACCTGTGTTATAAATACGTATTATCTCTACATTACCGTGTTTATTTACAAGTGTTTTTCTATTTGTGGTTCCTCATATGTAAAAAAGTTATTATCTTGAAAGCGTCCGTTCAAGTAAGTACTTGATGCTGAAGAAGCACCTTTAGTTCTAACTATTAATTGTATCTCTAAAGATTACCTGCATGTTTCAAAGGGATGACAGTCTTTGCTTACTTTTAATCATAGGTAATAAAGTTAGGTTCATCCAATTTAATAGTTTCAACAAATAGAAAACGTATTACGAAGTTTACAATGATGCTCTACAAAAAAGGAAAAATCTGAATCAACTATTGGTTCTCCACTTATAATTAGCGTAACTTAAAGCAAGGTTAAAATTTTTCACTTTTACCGTTAGCAAAGTATTTAGTTGTCTTGTCATAAATGTTGATGAAATTAATTATAGAGAAAATGACAGTATTAACACATAATTATCTGAAACATCTCAACAATTTGTAAAAGTATTATCAAGTGTTGATACAACAGCCCCTACTAACTCAGTGGGTTGGTAAATACAAAAAGGTAAATAAATTACAGATATGAAATTGTCAGTTTCAACCTATGATTAGTAAGGGATTGAGTAAACTGAAAAAATAATACTTTAATCACCTAAACAGAATTCAGTTATCATAATTGATCTATCAACAAGTGATTCCAAAGCAACGACAAAATCATTATATTTATCAGAAGATGGATAATAAATATAAACTGTATGAAATCATTCTATAGCAAATCTACACAATTTAATGTGATAAGTGATAATAATAAAATTAAAATTAGATTTATACTTTAAGTCAGAGCTTGTATATACAACAATTCCACCACCACGTTCAGTGGGTCTACCTATAAAATCTATATTATAGTTTAATAAAGGTTTTAATTCCCAATAAGAAATAAAGTGATCAATCATCTGTTTTGCCTATTTAACATTATGAATCTTATTAGTGGAGTTTTCTTTAACATCCGTGAGATAACGTCTTAAACGAAAAATAAATTGACAGTTAAACCTGCTGGTTTGATTTATTTTTGTTGTAAAATAAAGCTGAATTGTTTGTTAAGAATATTTCATTATTAATACACAGTTTTTAGCGTTTTATAAATATTTTAGCATACTCATACAAAATGTTCTCAGAAAATGTTTTACCACTTGTGTTGGCCATATTGTAACAAGAAGAATGCTTCTGTCACGTGATATGCCATTCTTTCTTGATTGGTTAAAGGTAAAAACTCGAAAACCTGTTACATGGCATCGGAAACTACAGATCTACATTGGGTTATTTTTTTAACCAAGAAAAGGTTTTCAAACTTTAGTTTCGGCAACATGTTCAAGGTATGCTTGGCTAACCACAACTAATATATTTTATGTCCTTCTTGTGGCTCAGCGATAAATCTGAAACGTTAAAACGCTGAAAATCCGGTTATATATATATGTGATGGGCACAGCACATTTCGCTGTTGAGTAGATTTTTATTTACTACAAACAAAAGAGAAACAAAACATGTAAAATGTCATTGTTTGGTCATTTTAGTTACAAACTGAAGTCTCTAACTGTTTCCAACGATAACATGTTTTATATGATCACGTATAGATTTTCTCTTGGCAAATTAACTATAACATAGTTACCAAACATCTATTAATACTAAGGGGAGTGAGAGGGCTACAACACCAACTGAACAATTTAAGAGTAGGTTTCAAGGGACACTCTACCCAAATCTGGCATGTATCTGTTTATTTGTCCTTCCCGGATCCTGAGTGCTTATACACCCAATCAGAAGTTAGCGAAACCAAATTTGACTCACATGCACAGATGAAACAGATGGCTGTCCAAACGGTTTTGTTTTCTTATGTTTGTTTGTTTGTTTTTTGAATTTCGCACAAAGCTACTCGAGGGCTATCTGTGCTAGCCGTCCCTATTTTAGCAGTGTAAGACTAGAGGGAAGGCAGCTAGTAATCACCACCCAGCGCCAACTCTTGGGCTACTCTTTTACCAACGAATAGTGGGATTGACCATAACATTATAACGCCCCACGGCTGAAAGTGCGAGCATGTTTGGAGCGACGGGGATGCGAACCCGTGACCCTCAGATTACGAGTCGTACGCCTTAACACGCTTGGCCATGTCGGGCCTTTTTCTTACGTACTGTATCTATAGATATAAAAGTAATTTGACGTAATGAAGGAGTTTAAGTAATAAATTGGGTCCTCTGTGAATCATGAAGAGTCCTAGAAAGTCCGTAGATGTTTTATGCTAATTGTATATAAAATAAGTGTATGAGTTAATTTTAATAACTAAAGAATAAACCTACTTTATGTTTTAAACAATTTTATTTATCGATTGTGTAGTTATATGAAAATGTATGATATGTTGAAGAAGTTATAACTTTATTTTTCACTTACGGATAAATAGGAGTTATACTGAAGAAGTTTTTATGTTTTATTATACAGTTAGAAGTGGATTCAGAGTCCTAAGTGATCTGTTCAGTTATAGACAGATATAAATGTTGAAAAGAGTCCTAAGTGATCTGTTCAGTTATAGAGAGATGTAAATGTTGAAAAGTATTTTTGAGCAAAGTTAATAAACTTCAACGTTATTAACTCAGATTCTTATATTTAAAAACGTAAAGCACCATCTATCATGTGTTTCAGTTAGTGTTTTACCAGTGTGGAACAGAAGTGTCTGTACACCTGTAATCAGATTCTTTAAAAAGAACTGCAACGTTTACAAGAACATTCTAGCTTTTCGGTTACAGAATACACTACTATGGAAATCTTCAACACTGGCTAAACATTAGGTTCTGGCTGTCTAACTATATGAACACGACTTCCATTCATCGTCAGTCCAGTTCTTGAGCTGAATCGGCTTTGCAAGTGGTCAGTTTCAGAAGAGTAAAACGGTGTACCTAAGGTATGTCATACTGCAGACATCGTTCGATACGACATATCTAAAACTATTAGTGAATAACACCTTATTAGTTTCGCATTAAATTCAGTTGCTCACAACAATGTAGAAAGTAAGCTAGTTGTTGTGTATGGAGTTACACAATCAGCGACTTTAAGTTTCAAAACTAACCTTTTGTACACGTTGGTCGGTAACTGTGAGCAGATATAGGCCTTCTCAGGATCGACAGAGGTTTATCCTGTCATCACTTACGGATGTGTGAACAGCCAGAGATTGTAGTATTCTAATTAGTCGAAATGCAATCTACTCTTTCTGTTGGTTTCTATAATTATTGTTCAGTTTCGTAAAGTTCGCACACTTTTGACAGTCATGGAAGGTTTACAACATATAAAAATTGGATAATTCTATTAAATATTTTCCAGGTGAGCATGTGCTGGTAGTTATTGAATAATCCAGGAATATCAGTGCAATCGTGATGAATGCTCTCTGGGTGTGTTATAAGAATGACAGTCAACACAATAATTAGAGTCAAAGCTGAATGAAGTCTTTGTGACAGCGGATGCTGCTGATTGCCTGCCTTTCATCGAGTTAGTAATTTAAAATTACAGACAGATATGCCTGAATTCTAAAAGTATCTGTCTTGATCAATTGTAAATAAAAAATATGGAGCTTTGTTGTATTGTCATTTAGTTTTTAATTAACCGTTAGAGTACACTTGGCTATTATCAAAAGTACCCACATCTCTCCTTTATATGCTAGTAAAATTATTTACATATTTTATAATAAACATATTACAGAAACACCGAATCAACAAAAATAAGGCTAAGGAATCTTCACTGTGAGATCTTACATCAACAACGCCTCATATACGAATTACACTCGTCAGTAGGACTAAGATCCAAAGTAAGTCATACAACATGTACATGATTTGTTTTTCTGTCACTGTGGCGTTCTTTAATTATTTTATAAGCAATCTCAATAAGCTGTAGGGTAGCGTGATGAAATGTTTCAAAAGAATGTAAAAGGAACTTATGCAAGAAAAACAGAAGCAAACCCAGTAAACAATTTTAAACATGATATTTATTCACACTATGTATGACCGTGTTTTTTATTAAACTTCCTGCCTGCTAAAGCAGTTAGGAATCATGTCTTGATATCACAAAGGCAGACATTAAGCTTATATCTAGTATTGCTAAGTCAGACCGTATTTGGTGCGGTATCCCATGATTAGAGATTTACTTTGGCGAGTGTCAACCAGGTACCAGTGTTGGATGTTCTCAAAAAGTGTTGTGGTCATTGTATCTGATGCTGGTGTTCAAGTATAATAGCCACGAAACCCTGGCATTATTACTACAGTGTCCTTGTTTGGCACTGTAAGGTGTCCTCTCGTAGAGTTTCATGGTGGGTGGGGTCAGTAGGCACCAAAATATTCTTTCTTTATTATGGATCTTACAAAGAAGAATTTAAATAAAATGGTAAAAGAAACAGTCCATACGTCTTGAAGATTCTGAGCAGCAATATTCAAGCTCTGTAAAACCTCTACTTCATTTTGTTATATTACAAATATATTATTATATTATATTATATTATATTATATTATATTATATTATATTATATTATATTATATTATATTATATTATATTATATTATATTATATTATATTATATTATATTATATTATATTATATTATATTATATTATATTATATTTTGTATTATATTGTTTGTTCTCTTTCAGACAAACATTTAGGGCAAATGTCTCCTAGTTTATTCAGAAGGGACTAGAAGGACTTGCTGGCTCTACTACGTCCTCCTAATCGATCCAGAGCAGGATCCGTGGAGGCCGATAGACTTTCCTCGAATAAAGAGAAAAAAACGTTATCGAAAACAAAAGAACTCTCCACCCAATTCGCCTACACATAAATAAAAATGACGACTTTGATGCAGTGGAATTATCGAGATATACGTTTTAATCTGGATGACATCAAAGCACTGATTGCTTTTTACCATCCTGCATATCTTTTCTTACAGAAAGCAGATCTGAAACCTACCGATACAGTCACCCTTTGGCAGTTTTCTTTATACAGAAATGACAGGTTGCGTAACGTGCGAGTGCATGGAGGAGTAACACTGTTGGTCGTTCAATATGTTGCAACTAGACACACTCTTGAAAGTCGTAGCCATATGTGTTTTCTTGGATTACCATCACTGTTTGTTCTCTTGAAGAAATCTATGATCATTCAGACCTTGATGCTCTCTTTGAACAGTTGCAGTCTCCCTGTTAAATCCTGAGGGGACTTTAATTGACCATAATCCTTTCTGGAGAGGTACCGATATTAATGGGAGGGGTCTTATATTTATTTTGCTCTTATACTGGTTTTTTATAAATATTTTCATGCGTCCACTCAGTCTTTTACTGCTATTGATCTCTCAGTTTGAGAGTAACTCAAGATGCATTGATAATTTTCCTGTCATTTTGAGAGAGACTGGTCGTGGTCGATATCCCCCGTCCTGCGTACCCCACTAGAAGCTGGATCAAGCCAGCTGAACCTCTTTCACTGCTCTCGCGGAACTTGATCCTGTCATCGTCAGTAAGCCAATGATAGACGACTGCGTGATAGCAGTGTCTGACTGCATTATACAGAAAGTTGCTCAATGTATTCCCAAATCCTTGTATATACGGCGAAGCATCTCGTAGAATATATCATCAGGTCGGACCTATGTACTGCCAGACCAAATAAGGGCTAATGTAAGTTTCACCAGTGTAATAGGACGATTATGGTCAAAGAGACGATTAACCCAAAAGGAAAGAAGAGATCACTCAGCCTAAGTCTTGATGACTAAGAAGGTGGAGGATGAAGCAGAAGTCCTAGATACCTGGCAAAAGCTCTCACTGGAAGTATCAGTGATGCTCTGGGCATCAGCTATTTCCTAGCCATCACAGAGCAATATCGAAAGGAAGACAGAATTATACTGCTCACTGACCTTTCAACTCTTGTCCCTTATGAGACCTCTTACCTATCGAACATGTGGACGGGTCCGCTGGAAACGATGTGGTTCGAAAAGGTGTGATACCTATGAAAGTTATTCCAAGCCCCATTTTTGAGCTTTTCGTGCTACATGACACTCAGAATTTTATTATGGACAAGAGTTGAAAGGTCAGTGAGCAGTATAATTCTGTCTTCCTTTCGATATTGCTCTGTGATGGCTAGGAAATAGCTGATGCCCAGAGCATCACTGATACTTCCGGTGAGAGCTTTTGCCAGGTATCTAGGACTTCTGCTTCATCCTCCATCTTCTTCGCCATCAAGACTTAGGCTGAGTGATCACTTCTTTCCTTTTGGGTTAATCGTCTCTTTGACCATAATCGTCCTATTACACTGGTGGAACTTACATTAGCCCTTATTTGGTCTCTCAGTACATAGGTCCGACCTGATGATATATTCTACGAGATGCTTCGCCGTATATATCCTGCTTCTCTTCCTATTTTCTTGGTTGTTTTTCACCGGATATGGCAAGAGAATGTTTTTCCTGGTACATGGTGCCAGGCTATTGTCCTACCTAAGATCCCTTCAAACTCCCATCTAATTGCTTTGACGAACTGTGTCTGTAAGACCATAAAGAGAATGGTTGATGCTCATCGTGTTTGGTTCCTCTAATCAAAAATCTTGATCTCTCCCACTCAACGTGAGATCTGACGACATCGCTTCACCTACGTCGATCAAAGAAGCCTTTTTCAAATGAAAACATCTTGTATCAATATTCTTATGGCTTATGATACAAAGTGGAGGTATAGCATTTTGCGAGACCTCTACCTACATGTATTATGTAACAATTTGCCCATTTTTATTAAAAGAAATTATGGTTAGGCGATTCCAAGTTCTTGTGGGTTCCATACTTTCATGTTCTTTTCTGAAATAACTTGGAGTCCCTCAGAGCTGTGTTTTGAGTGTCACACTTTTCAGTATAAAGATTAATGCCACCACTGAACAGCTCCATTTTATTGTTACAAACGGGTTCTATGTCGACGACTTTCCCATCTCATGCCAGTCGTCGAACATGGCGTTTGTTGAGCGGCAACTACAGATTTTCCTCAGTCGTTTTCTAATGTGGAACACAGCAAACGGTTTTATCTTTTCTCTCTAAAACCATTTGCATGCACTTTTGCCGCCAACGGGGTACTCACCCCGATCCTGAACTCCGTGTTGGTGAAGTTGTGCTTCCTGTGGTCCCTATGACAAAGTTTTTTGGGGCTCATCTTTGACCGTAAACTGACTTTTATACTGCACATCAAGCAGCTACAAGTCAAATGTACAAAAGCACTGAGCATCCTCTGTATCCTCTTTTCCTCCATTTGAGGAGCAGATAGATATACTATGCTAAAGATACATCGTGCTCTTATTCGATCGAATCTAGACTTTGGGTCTCTAGTCTATGACTCTGCCAGGACCTCGGCATTGAAGATGCTGTGCCTCATTCATTCTCAGGGACTTCAGCTCTGCACCAGTCCAGAGCTTATACACCTCCTCTACACCTCCGCCGTACATACAGTAACATGTTCGTATACAGGTTGAGACAGTTAACTTCTTAATTGGGATTACCAATATATTCATTAACTAAAAAGAAACTCTAAGGATTTATCACAATTTTTATCAGAAATTTTACTCCCAAAATTTACTCCATTACCAGAATTTGTTAAATACACCAGTTTTGATCTTTAGCGGATGATAAATATGTTGTTATGAATGTCGCTCGTTCATGTGGCGTGAACTAATCAGTCGCACAGTGAACTGGAAATCATAAAACTGAAAGCTTCATACTTATTAATGAACTGAATGGTCATGGAAGGAAAACCAATGGCGAAAGGTAAGACGAAAAATAATAATATTCTGTTAATAAAAGTTTAAATGATAGTTTTCTTTTAGCGCTACCGCTGACATTTTAAGTTTGACACAGTTTACGTATTCTCTAAAGCTGGGAACTACTTTTAAGTTAACAAGAAATTTAAAGATAATTTGTATGAGTGTTTATATTCGTATCTTTTTATCCTTTCATATCACATGATAATTGCTCATAGAAGCTTTGCAGTAAGCTGAAAATCTCGAACCAGGATTGAGCCTGAAAGTTTTAAACGTTTACCAAAAGGTGATGGAAAATCAAACTTCTATACGTCATTACATCCGCCATTCTAGGTGAGTTCGAAATATTTTCGTGTGATATAGCTAAAACAACTTAACTTGTTTGATCACGGCAAAATATAAGACCATCGTCTCAACATGTGTCTTAAACGTATTTGCTTTTTATCCTGCTTTATAGGTAAACAGTATTTTTAAGTACTATTTGCATTTGTAGTTTTATTTATTCTTTAACCGCAGACTTCATGAAGCTACTCGAATTTTAGAAAATCGCTCATGCGATAACAGAATTTCTCTCGCACACAAATTGATAACCCTAGCTTTCTTCTTTACAGGGAAGAGCATATACATGTCATTAGTCTGTTTTTATTTTGTAGGATTAAATACCTATCATGAGCCTAACGACGCTATAAACAAATATGGCCCTCAAACATAGGTTACCCTGCTGTGTAAATAAATATTTTGAGCAATAAAACATTGTTATCTATCCGGTTACTAACATATTTAACCAAAACTATATTGTTTTTCTAACTTTTTTGCGTTCACATAGTACCACTACTGCGTTTCAATAACTTATTTGTAATTTATCATTTATCTCGAATCTTCATAACTACAAGTTAATCTCATATGCTTGTTACAACTAATCGAGATACTTTAAACTTGAAATGTATTGATCTCATCCGTCATATTAAAATATTGCTAATATTATATAAAAACATTAGTGTCTGTAAGATACACTTGTTTTGTAAATATGTTTTTAAAATAGAGCACTATATCTTAAAACTTAGTATTTTTGTAACATAATTTATACTATGATGAAAACTTTGTAAGGTTGTTTATTACATGTTTGTGTCTTAAGTTATGCCGCATTGAGTTGTCTGTAGCGTTTGAAGAGCATAAAAATCACACTTGTGGTTACATTCATTTCCCCAAGCGCAGATTGGACAGTTAGACATATCTTCAAATAATTTCTTTACAAACGTCACATCCTAGACTTGCTTAACAGTAGAGGTTGTTCCATACACCGAACTTCAAAGAAATACGCTTAATTTGCTCAAAAATCTATATTCGTCTTATATCTGTGATCGTCTTTTCACCAAGTGCAGTATTGGTAGAATTTAAATAATATCTTGCCTATCTAAACCACAAGACGGCGATACAGTAAAACTTGGTCTACTATAAGCAAAAACAATTGAATACTGATATCTTTCATTTTAGAACAGTTTAAGGTACGAGATGAAATATGAAACGTAGAGATGTTTTGTAGAAGTTTATTTTGAATTTCGTGTAAAGCATGATTCTCACTCTTTTGGTATGGACGACACACAGGTTGATGTCTTCGAAGAGGCCTAACAAGTTGGCCACACTGGCCACTTGAAGAACTGTGACGATGGAGTTTTGGAATCGCAGGTCAGTCTTGAAGTCCTGAGCTATTTTTCTTATCAACCTGTTAAAAGGTAGTTTGCGGAAGAGCTGCTCAATTGACTTCTGGTAAAAGCAGATAATATGGAAGAGGTTTCTTTTCACCACCTGCGGCTGGAGCACTTGTTGGAGCATATTTAATAGCTAGTTTTATCATGGGTAATTCACTCCCTGGGTTTTCTTGCATTTTGTTTTCTAGAGGATTACGTTTTCGATATGAAGGGTCTCTAAGGAAGCGACATAATCCATACCTGGTACCAAGACCTGTGAGTTTGATTGGTTGTTTTTAATTCTGTGATGACTCTGTGTTAGGAGACCCTGATTTTGAAGTGATAGATAAGAGGGAAAACAACTGGTTAACACCAATCACAACCAACGTTTGGGCTATTCGTAACGAACTGAAAGTTAGATCATAACGCATTTATGACCGAAATGACAACCATGTTCTTATTTAGTTTGGATCTTGTGTTTCAGAAGCGGTGCTACAAACCATGCTTCGTTGTTTCAGCTATGTGTGCGTTATAACAGTAACAGTCAATCCCACTTTTTCTTTAAGAAAACTCTTCACACTGAACTGATTGCCTTTCTATTGGTTTCTAATTCAAAATTATCGTATCTTAAACCTGAATCACTAGGTATCTCCGACATGGCAACCTACCACATTACGAACATAATACAGTGGAGCGCCATTAAGCCGCGGACCAGTAAACCGCGAAATCACTTAAGCCGCTGCAGCAAGTCTTGTCCCAAAATTTTTGATGTATTAAATCTACTACCTGGCTTTTTAAAGTTTCTCACACTCTCCTTGTCTTTATAACTTCAAGGGGATATTTAAAAAGGATTTGCTTTAATTTAGGAAATAAATAAAATATATTACAATAGAAATCGACCGTTAATCTACCTTTTCCGCTCTCTATGTCAGCTTTATGGAGGCCGCCATTGTTACCGAATCACACCTCTCGATACATTAAAGTTAATCCGCGGTAAATCCGTGAAAAAAGTGATCCATAATTAAAGCATTATTTTTAATTCGATAATCCGATATTTTTATGGAATTGTATAAATATTGGTCACAAACCCAATAGAAATCACTTCAGTTTCTGAATTAATAGTGAGCATATCATATTGACATGGCGGCCCGCATGTAAGACGGGAAGACAAAATTTTACAGGGAAAAGCGAACCATCGCAATGCATTGGTCGTTTGTGTTAAAACGGCACTTGTCAATTGTATCTGAATAGTTTATACATTAATATTATAATGATCATGCAATGGCCCGGATGAGGCTTCTCGGCAGAGCTGTTGGCGACTTCGGCTTTTCAGTCACAAAGGTTTAAGCCGCGGTTAAGCAGGTTGACCCCCCAAATACCGCGGCTTAACGGCGCTCCACTGTATATCGCTCAATTGTACAAAGAAACTGATAAAACGTTTATTGTTTTAATAATAATTTCATTGTTACTGTATATGACAATGTTTAATTGACTTAAACAGTCGACTTCTCTAACCGCTACAAACATCACATGAACAACAACTTGACCGTACTGTCGTTACTACCAACAGACTGTAAAGTTAATTGTTGCATTTTTACTGCCTTACATAGCCTGGGAATCAGTACATTGAACTTGTAATCAGTGGACTCAGGGTATGGATCCATTTAACCGTACATGATTACCCTTTTTGTCATGGAAGCTTTATAACTGACAACCAATCCAACAGTTCTTTTGTAAACGAGAAACCCCAAAATTTATCAGTTGATGATGTTGACTAGTTGCTTTCCAGTAATAGCAGTGACTGCTATATTAGGAACGTCTAGGACAGACAGATCTGGACTATCTTTGCGCGAATTTCCAATCACACAAAATCTTAGGTTTTGGGGTGAATTGCATGATTCTAAAGTCATGTTTGCTCAAATAACAATAGGAATTCAATAATCAAAAGTATAATCACTCATCTTCATTGTTATGACAAAAGTTACAGCAATTTAAAGTCTAGTCTCAAATTCTCAGGTACAACTTATCAGAGTAATTTTTTTAAATGAATGATCGACAGGTTTGATGAAGATAAAGGAACAAAAAGAAGTCTGAAAACAGAGAATGTCAAAACCTTGGTGATGTCTAAATATCATATATTTATAGAAGGTGATAGTACTAGCAGCTTTATTATTTTGTTTTTCTTGTGGCGAAATATTATTATGAAATGTATGTGAATAAAGAAGGGGAAACACAAAGAAATTAAGTCAGCCTTCAAAACCATATTTGTAAAGTGTCATCTAAAGAAAATGCACAAGTGTGCAAACTCTCTTTGTTTACCTAAAGGTGTCATAAGAAGTTTGAAACGTTGTTTTTAATAAAAGTTTTAATGCCCATACAAGCCGTAATGAAATACAGTGTTACATCAAGTAGGTTTCTTGTGATCACGAAGTACATTCTGTCGAAGACTCCAAAGAAGGAACCTTAAATTTATATAACAGTCTGATGGCAGTAGAAGTAGCTTGGTCAAGTTGTTGCTCTATGAAGCGATTAGAGAAGCTGGATATCTAACAACCAAACTTTCATTCAAAATGATGCTTCTTTCATCAAACAGATAATTAAAGTAAAACAATACATAAGGCGCTGAACAATTAAATTTAAATGGAAGAAATAAAAATGTATTGTCCATTGCTGGCACAGCGACAAGTCTAAGGACTTGTAACGCTAAAATCAGTGGTTCGATTCCCTTCGGTGGACTCAGTAGATAGCCCGATGTGGCTTTACTATAAGAAAAACAAACAAACATTATCTGCCGTGTTTGACTTTACTCTGCATTGTTAAAAATGTTTACTTTGGCTCCATTAGTGACTAAAGTTTCGAGAAATTTCTAGTCTGTGTACCTGAAGTAAGAAGTAATTGATTTGCGAAAGATTATTGTTAAGGGTGAAACAGAATGTCGATAAAACTTCAAGTGAAAGTATGTTATAATGTCTGGCCTACAAGATGAAATATTTTTTAAATCACTCCTTCTGCTGTGGCTATTTATAAGAAATTGAAGGTAGTGGAACTGCTTTTTTATCTTTTACTGCTTTATTCAGTTACATCTACAGGAAAATAAGAAAATAGTACCACAGAAACATAAGTCAAACTAAATGGTGACAGACGTGTACAGAGAGGTGGCTAGTTTAATGTTTTTACGCCTTCTGTTTTCGTGCCTTATACTTGGGTTATTGTCTCATTTGTTTCAGTTTTATTTGATTTAGTACTGCATTATTTGTGTGTTTTGTAATATTTTTATAAGTGTTTCTCACGGAACCTTTTCTGAGCCGTAATTTGTTTGGCTTCAAATAACTTGCTGTTAAAAAACGTCCTTTGTATGTGAGTACGTTTTGAAATTTATCATACCAAAGAAAAATTTTAGAAAGGAATGCCACTGTAGCAATACCATCGTTTACAGATTACATGCAACCTATAAGAGTTATTGGACATGTATGTATAGCCTTGTGATTATGTAATAATATGAATAGATCTGAAGCTGAGAATTACTTAGGGGATAAAAACAAAGGTGCCTGGTCTTAAATGTGATTTGAGACCGGACACCCTTATTTTTATCCCCATAACCAGCAAAAAAAAATTCAAATATGCCATTTTTAGACTCAAAAATGCAGATCACAGTTGTATTCTTATTTTTTCATTAATCCTATCCTGACGTCATAATGCCCCTACCCGGCTCGGCCAACTGGCGATATTTGTTTATGAGACGAACGAGCAATCCGAGACAGAAACACAGAGACAACGACGACAAACTTTTAGGTGTAATTCAGCTATTTTGTAACTATAAATTAAGATCAGTATGTGTTCTATTCTTCTTCTTCATGTGTCAACTCTGCGGCAGACATCGACGACCATGGCATGCCAGACCTCTCTGTTGTCAGTCCTCCTTATCAACTCGGCGTTGCTCATTGAGTTCTTGGTGACATAGTTATTGAGGCTGTCGATATATTTGGTTCTTTGACACCCTCTGCTTTCCCTCCCTTCTATTTTTCCACATAGCATCTGTTTCTCTATCCCATTCTTCCTACAGATGTGTCCTAGAAATTCCATTTGTCTCTTTCTTATAGTTTTCATGAGGGACCTTTTGTATCCTGTCAGTTCCATGACTTCCACATTTGTTTTTTCTTTCAGTCCATGATATTTTTAGCATCCTTCTGAGGAACCACATTTCAGCAGCTTCTAATCTCTTCTCTGTATTTTTGTTCAGTGTCCAGCTCTCACAGCCATATAAGAGAACAGACCATACATATGATTTCAAGGTGTTAATTTTAGTAACATTTGTTATGTTCCTGTTTGTGAATATGGACTTCATTTTATTGAAAGTATCCTTGGACATTGCATTTTTTTCTTTATTTCTGTGTCACTCTTTGCATTTGATGTTATGGTATATCCAAGATATTTGAAGCTTTCGACTTGTTTTATTCTCACGTCCTTGCCGGTTATGCTACATGTGGGTGTAATTGATTGTTTTGAGATAACCATGCACTCTGTTTTCTTTGCATTTAACTGCAAGCCTTTTTCTTCACTCTCGTCTACTGTTGTTGTGAGGAGAGTCTGTAGATTTCGTTCGGAGTCCGCAATGAGGACTGTGTCATCAGCGTAGCGCAAGTTGTTGATATTGCATCCGCCTACTTTGACTCCCTGATGTTCATTGATGTTTCGTAGGATTATTTCGCTGTATAAGTTAAAAAGATCTGGTGAAAATACACATCCCTGCCTCACTCCTCTTTCAATTGGTCTATATTCACTCAATTCATTTTCAATTTTGATAGCTGCCATTTGCTGCCAGTAAAGGTTTCTAAGGATTCTTAGATCTTTAGCATCGATGTTCAGGTCTGACAACATGTCGAATAGGTCACCATGTCTCACTTTGTCAAAGGCTTTAGAATAATCGATAAAACATAGATATAAATCCTTTTGTACTTCCAGTGATCTTTCCATGAGCATGTTTAGAGCGAAAATTGCATTTCGAGCGCCTTTGTGTTCTATTACATTTCTAAAAAGCTGGGAAAACAATCGAATGATCGGAGCAGTCTAAAGACGACAATTCGACTTTTTAGCTAAATTACGTAAGACTTCGACATGTACGACAACAAGCCTTAACATTGTTATGTATACACCATACTACTAGTAGCAGTACAGTACTGTGGTACCGTGGTCGTACGAAGATACTGTAAAGAACTGACAAATCAACAAAATTAATTTAGGATTGTCTGGAAAGGTGCATGAATTGAGCAAGTTCATGTGAGCAAGGTTAATACTGAGTATTAGGCTTAACGTTAGTGGCCTCAGTTGCAATGTATTAGCATTAGGCCTAACAATAGCGTTGTTATCTGAGAAATGAGTGACAATAACGTCAGGCTTAAATATTGTAACTAGCAAAAGATTTTAGAAGAAAATAAGTTTGACACACATGTGCCCTGTACAGCCCATTCATTAAATCTGATAGGCCGAGGTTCTGTTGACTGCTGTCAAGTCGCAGCTAATTTTTTTCTCTATGATGCATTTGCTTTATACATTTTGTCAGCCTCAACTAGCCAGTGGAAAATTCTTAAAACTTGTCTTGGAAATAAAAGTGTGTTAAAATTCCTCTCATCCCAGATGGGAGACACATGCTATGGCAACAACAGCAATTTTGAAGTCTTTCTTTCAGATTTTGGAAGCTTTATAATGTCTAGTTGAAAACCAGTCACCAAAGTAGTATTTTATAATTATTCTACTTCAAAATATACCTGAAATGTAACATTTAAAATATTGTGTTCCTGATTACGTTTTACCGATTTGTATTACAAATATATCAGAGTTTAAATACCTTATAATTTTACCAGCAGTATTTCTATACTATTGTACACGTACTTTAAGTTGTATTATCAACAGGACAACAGAGATAGTGTTTATTATTGTAATAATCAATTTTGTCTGTCTAGAAAATGCGTGTTTTAAATCGTACTCTTTAAATATGCGCGCACGCACTTAACTGATGCAAGCAAAAGGCGAGTATAAATATAATTTCGTATACATTTTGTACGATGTATTAACATTTTTGAAAAGGTCTAACGTAAGATAGTAAAATAGCATAAGTTTGCCTGTTGATAGTATTACGAAGGATAAACTTTGTCCTCAGTAAACGAAAGTAAAAAACGAACAAAACTTAGTGTTAACTTATCCAACGAATATAGGCCGTATTTATTAAATAAAGGCTTAAGTCCTGTTACACGAAACACAAGCAGACGTGCATTTTAGGTATGTGCAATTAGAAATATTTTGTATTATTCTAAAATCCAGTAATTTTAAAATGTTCATATTAATATTTAATGTGATGTTAACAAAAGTACCGTTTTACTATTAGGGTGAAACAATATTGGGAAAGTGTTAAAATATATTTAAATAAAACCTCCTAGATTTAAAAATATATTAACGGGTGAAAGATACTAGACCTAAAGAATAGGCTAAGCATGACCAGGTGGTTAGGGCGCTCGACTCTAAATGTGAGTATCCGGGTTCGAATCCCCGTCGCATCAAACATGCTCGCTCTTTCAGTCAGAATGTCATTATAATGTGACGGTCAATCCCACTATTCGTTGGTGAAATAGTAGTCCAAGAGTTGGCGATGGGTGGGGTGGTGACTAGCTGTCCCCCTAGTCTTACACTGGTAAATTAAGGATGATTATGGCAGATAGCCCTCGTGTAGCTTTGCGCGAACTTTGAAAATAAACTTAAAAAATAGTAAACCTAGTTTTAAGTACTGAAACAAGACTTCGAAAATTTTCTGTTTCAAGAGTAAATAAATCCAAGTTTAGGAGTAACAAATATTTTTATTCGCTTTTCAGGTCACATGCCACATTGTGTTCTATCTAGTCTGCAGATTGCCTAATTCTTTTCGTGATTCATGACAGTCACACGTTTTACTACTTCACAACAGTACGAATTGCAGTGTTAAGCATCCATTGTATGACGTCATTTTGGTGTCTTCTGGGTGATATATGACACGTTACTGTATTATCTGTATAGTTCGTAACCCGGATGAGATAATAAAACATTGAGTTTACTCACTGGGATGATGAAAGTTGGTGAACAAAGTTTAAAGGTTGATGGAATTAATGTTAAACAGAAACACATAAGAGAAGTAAACGACTTAGTAATAAAAAACAAAAAATAAATATAAAAAGTACGTTGATCATTGTTGACCCGCTTTCTGTTGGTGATTTGAAACGTAACAATTCTCTTTTTATCAATTTATTTATTATGATAAATAAATACTAATTGTCATTAGATACCTGATTCAAGTGTCACTAGAATACATTAATATCGTTGTACCGTTATACCCTTTCCTCTCTGACACGTTTACGTTCCACCTTTTATGTTCTCCTCATATTCAATTCTATTTCTATTCTTTCAGATATTAAAGATAATAGAACGAAAACGAACTGCTTTTATCGACTTAGCTATTATACCTGATAAATGAATGAAAGTGTCGGAGCCCTTTGTTATTTAGCCTTACACTGCTAAATGAGGGATGGCTAGAGGGAAGGCAGCAAGTCATCACCACCCACCGCCAAATCTTGGGCTACTCTTTTACCAACAAATAGTGAGATTGTCCGTCACATTATAACGCCCCCACGGCTGAAAGGGCAAGCATGTTTGGTGCGACCGGGATTCGAATCCGCGACTCTCGGATTATGAGTCGAATGCCTTAACACACTTGGCTATGCTGGGCCACATCATTCACAGCAATCGTATGCGCGTTATGGCCATAATGATAGGATTTGGACTGTATAAAATTTTGCAGCACACTTTAATGGCTGACAGTACTTTAAATAGAAGCTACTGTTGGAAATAAACGAAAACAGTAAAGACTGAATAGATTATAAGAAAAATTTTCTAAATATGTAAATTTCGTTATTATCCTAAAAAAAGTTAGTCATAGAGATTATTGTAAGCATAAATTTTGTACCCAAATTATAGCACAAATTTCTTTAAGTTTTTACAATACAACATGCAACTTGTATATCAGTTACAAAAAAATCAACAGGCATAAATAGTTATCCCAGGTCTTGTGCAACAGGCCGTTAGATGGCGCTACATATGTGTCGGTCTGAAGTGGGAAAGGAATGTTGTCATTAAAGAGAATGACACATTTCCAAAATTTGTCACCATATGGCGCGTTCACAGCTGGGTGTGGCGTCGTTGTTTCAGAAAGTGTCACCAGAGGCTCGTTTCTCGGGCGCCATGAGTAATGTGACGACGTTATAGTTCCACAAAGAAGGACAAGCATGAATTTGGTCAGTATGAGTATAACTAATACAGTCAGCCTAAATCAACTTACTGTGTGACTCTTTAATTATAAATCGAGCGATTAATAATTTTTAGTAACATGATTATAGTATCTCTTTTTTGAACAATTTGTTACTTTTCTTACAATGAAGATTTTGTGATTTGATATATAAAACGACACGGCTATTAACACAACGTTTTGGGAAAACATGTAACCTGTTGGTCCACCTCGGCTGTTCCATAAGTAAAAAGATTTAAAACCAACTCTAATCATTCATATACTAATGAAGCTTTCTTTTGAGCTCACTTATATTTACTGCCACTACAACATCCAAAGGCCAATCAAACGTTTTGATTTCAACCTCTCCTCACATGACAAGCCCCTCTATCCTAGGTACCGAAGTAACCCTTCTCTGAACCCTTTTCAATAATTTAATATCTTCCCAAAAATAAGAAACTTAAGACTAAACACAATAGGCCGGGTGGTTAAGGCACGTAAGCGGAGGGTCGCGGGTTTGAATCACGGTCACACCCAATATGCTTGCTCTTTCAGCCATGAGGGCTTCATAATGTAGCGCTTAATCCCACTATTCGTTGGTAAAAGAGTTGACGGTGAGTGATGTTGACTATCTGCCTCCCTTTTGTATTACACTGCTAAATTAAGGACGGCTAACGCAGATAGCCCTCGTGTAGTTTTGTTCGAAATGCAAAATAAAACTGAACACAATATTCCAAATGAAACCTCACCAGTGACATGTTTAATGAAGTTATAGCCTCGTTAGCTTGCATTCAATATTTCTGTAGGTACAACCTGAAGTCCCATTTACCCTACCACGAGCAACACTTGGATGGCTTTAGAGATTAATCACTCATTACATCACGATTCTTTTGTTTCATGACAAAATCCTTGAGAGGCATAAATCATGTAATGTGATATCTTTGATATTTTGTAACTGTCACAACAATAACACTTTAATAGTAAGCGAAGATTACGCGTTTAAGGATTTTATTCACTATAATTCAAGCCAATCGTTTACTGTTAAACTAAACGACTGTTGTATATAGGACTCTGAATGACAGGCTTGTATCAGACCAAGGACGTTTGTCTAAAATATATAAACTATAATTTCTGACGAAGTACATTTTTGTTTTTGTTTACTCTTAAGTTATGTAATATACCTGCCAGACGAGCTGTTTTCACAACAGTAATTGTGATTATCGAACAAATATTTTGTAATAAAAATCGCGTAATCTTTAGCCCTCGGTGGGCTCAGCAGATAGCCCGATGTGGCTTTGCAATAAGAAAACAAACACGTAATCTTTAGATTTGTTTCCACTTCCTTTTAAATTTGTATATTTTGAATTCAAATCAAAGCTGTTTTAAAATTGAATTGTGGCTTTGTGGTGTTACCACAAATTTTTCTCCTAGTTTCTGTACTTTGTCAGCTTTCGGCGTTTAATCGGTAACTTTATAATACATTATTTGTCTAATATTTTTGTTGCTTCTAAGCATTATAAAAACACGTGCTTACAATAATAATAATATTAATAATGAATTAGTCTCTTAGCAACACAAAAATTAGGAAAATTTTATTACCTTCGTTACATGAAACGTTTAAATTAGCAGACATTAAGTTATAATGGAGATGAAATTATTTTTACGAGCATTTATTTTTATAGCATTAGGTGCTGTAATAACCGCAATGCCCGCACAAACAAAAGTTACACGTGAAGGTATTAAACTCGACGCCTTGAACAGCTTATTTTATTAAGTAGTTAATATTTATTACTGAGTATATCTTTCACTTTGGGCCCGGCATGGCTAAGTGGGTTAAGGCGTTCGACTCGTAATCTGATGGTCGCGGATTCGAACCCAGTCGCACCAAACATGCTCGCCCTTTCAACCGTGGGGGCGTTATAACGTGACGGTAAATCCCACTATTCGTTGGTAAAACAGTAGCCCAAAAGTTGGCGGTGGGTAGCAATGACCAATTGCCTTCCCTCTACTCTTACACTGCTAAATTAGGGACGGCTGGCGCAGATAGCCCTCTGCTGTAGCTTTATGCGAAATTCAAATAAATTTTAATTTTCATCTTGGAAGATATCTTCATCTGTCGGAAGTTAATGTTAAACGTGTCAATGAAAAAGGCAAAATTCGAGAATAAATAGAGCAATGCGTATTGTTTATTTTCTCTTGGGTATCATATGTACTCTGAAGGGTCAGGTGCTCTTTGACCTCTTCCGCCTTTCTTTACTTATATGATCATGCAGTGTTGGTTGGTGTTACTCACTACTTTAGGTTCATAGTGAACTGAATTTACTCCGACCCTTTTAAGATCAATGTTTATTTACTGGTATGTATATATAAATATTATTTTGCCCTATCAGTAGGAAGTCTAGTTTGATGGTGGCCCTTTTTCTAAATATATATTATTATTTTATCTTTTATTCATTTATATATTTTTGTGTTTAAAATGTATGTTGATCTGGTAGAAGTGTTTAGGACTACCTTCATCATGTATGAAGTTCCTATCTTGTTAGTTTAATAATTCATTTTTCATCCAATTTTTATCAAAATACTTTATTGTGCTATGGAGGAGTCCATCTGGTATGATTGGTATGTTTAAATGTGTAAATTTGGATGATGTTGCTCTGGAAACTATATGCTGTTGAGAAGAGTGTGTTTTGGATTGTTTGTAACTTCATTTTAATTGTTTTGTCAGTTACAGTTATCCATGCTGGAGCTGCGTTGTCATTTACTGGTCTAATGTGTGTTTTGTAAATGTTTAGTATGTTGTCTGTTGATGCTCTACTATTCTTGCCAGTTAGACTCCAAGCAGTTGGTTCTTCACCAGAATTTTATTTCATTTACATGGTTAATCCATGTTAATTTTGAATCATAGGTTAGACCTAGAAATTTTGCCGATGTGGAAGGCGGAAGTAGTATTACATTCACATATATTTCAGGCTGTAGTTTTGTTTTTTTGTATTTTATTAATTTTGTAGAGACGACAAGTTGTGTTTTTGCTGTATTTATTTTTATTCTGTATTTTTGACAGTATTCGATTATTCTGTTTAATTGTGGTTGTATGTTTATGGCTGCTACTATTGGTGTTGTGGCACTTTACCAGACTGCCACATCATCAGCAAACTGTGAGGAGAATCCATGCTTGGGACCCTTCAATGGTAAATTGTTTACACACATGATGAAGAGTATAGGGCTAACTATCCCTCCCTGAGGGACGCCAGTTTCTGGAGTAAAGTACTCAGAAAAGGTTCATTTACTCTACATTTTCTATTTTTCAAAAAGTTAGATAACCAGCGAATAATTCAACGCGGTAATCCCACTTCATTCACGTGGAACCGTAGACCATTGTGCCATACAGAGTCACATGCTCTCTCAATGTCAAGAAAGTAGTCGACAGCGCATTAATTTTGTTAAAACTGTCGACTTATTATATGGTGTAAAGTTGCGCTTGTACAATAAACATTATAGGTTTTCTAGATGTTTAAGTACAACAACTCATATATTTGGTTGTTGTTGCATTTCGCAGCATATGTGTGTCGTGTTTATCGGGCACTTATTAAATTTACTATCCTCTTGTTTTAAAGTTGTTAAATTTTGAATGTGGTTTCAAATTTACCTCAGTTTAGACAATAACACAAGTGCAGTAGGAGTATATATTTGTGTTGACCTACAAAAGTATACCACATGTACCATATACCGTTCGTTACATGTGTGTAGAAATATACAAATAACTATTTACTCATAAATGTTTAAATTTGAGTCGTATTTCTTAATACATAGAAAGTAAATGAGAAATACTTTGAAAAACTTCGATTTCGAGTACGAACTTGTGCACTCCTATATGTGTACTATCATTAAGCTTTCTTTGCACTTGCGAGCGGGTTGTGTATACTTCAAATATGAACTTTTGATAAATAAAAACACACATCAAATTACTGTGTTAGTATCCTTAATATCCCTGTAATTTAGTTGGGTCTCTAAGTAAAATATATGTGGGTTGAAAAATCCCATTCCTTTCCAGAGAAACGTCTTATTGATCACACATTTACAAACAATTGTCAGAATTACGTACCCGGTAAAATACTCTTTCTATTGGTCACAGTAGTCGTTGGTACTACTTAAGAACTTTCAAATGATTGGTTAGAAGGGCGGAGTTACTCATGTTGATTTGCTAAATATATTGCTATCTCGACAAATCATAGAAGAGGGAGGTTCTTATTTTACATTTATCATGTCCGTAGCTCAAATTCGAGTTTCTATTTCTTTAAGTATTTGTACATGTTGAATAGTGGGCGTGATAAAACAGAAACTGAGTAATAAGACAGCTGGAGGTATTATGTGACATACAGTAATAGATACTTAACTTTTGTCTTTACATTTCCTCTTAAATTAAGAAATTAAAACATATATAATTTTAAAATTTAGATTATGAACTACGTTTTGATGCTAATCTCATTGACGTAAGTGGTTAAAAATGTTAGTTAATAAAATTTTGAAAATAACGCGTCAAACGTCATGACACGTGCAATTTAACCTACACGGGTGAAATAAAGGGATTTTGTTTGTTTTGAATTTCGCGCAAAGCTACTCGAGGGCTATCTGCGCTAGCCGTCCCTAATTTTACAGTGTAAGACAAAAAGTGTGTGTGTGTGTTTTTTATAGTTGAGCCACATCAGGCTATTTGTTGAGTCCACCGAGGGAAATCGAACCCTTGATTTTGGTATTCTAAATCCGTAGACTTACCGCCGCACTCGTAGGTGAAGAAAACAACAGGATATTTGTGCTTTACTCACCACGACTATGGAAACACGGTTTTAGCAATATAAGTATGCAGACATCCCGCTGTGCCAATGGAGGCCTTTTACATATTTATCATAAATAGTAGGTTCAATTCATTTTCACCGAGTTGTTATTGACAATAATAATTCAAATACCATATAAACTATACAAGTTTAATAAAAATAATCCTTACTTCTTACAAGAAGTAGTAATAGTGTGACTCAAAACTTACACAATATTTTAATCTCTAATATATGGTTTGTTTGTTTTTTGAATTTTGGAGCAAAAATACAAAATGTCTATCTGCGTTAGCTGTACTTAATTTAGCAGTGTAAGGCTACAGAGAAGCCAGCGAGGCAGTACCACCCATCACCATCTCCTGGGAAACTCTTTCACTAAGAAATAGAGGGAGTAACTATCATATAATAACGCCCCCACGGCTGAAAGAGCGAACATGTTTACGAGTCGAGCGCCTTAACCATGCCCGGCCCTAGTATATGCTAAGACTTAATATTAATAAATATTTTACCTTTAATAATAAGTTTATTTTAAAATAGAAAAGCTACTTTTGCGAAAATATTTCTCAAATTTACTATTACCAATAATTTCATTTCTCTTTCATGCTTATATATATAAAAGTTTGGACATATACAGCAAATCAAATTGTGTTTCTAAGTAATACTCAAATCATTGATCAGATGGCACTAACAGTTTATTCACAATATAATGCAGGCGTACAACAAATCACGGAATTAAAATTAGTTTATGTTGTAATAAAGTCATTTGAAGCATCAAAGTTTTATTAAAAACATTAATGGATCAACCAAGTTAACAAATTAAATAACTGGTTACAATTTTCTTTCTTCAGAAATTAAAATGTATTAAAATACGTTTCCACAAACATTTTTAAATTATCTGAATTGCTGAAAAACGACAGTTAATGAGTAGTGTTGACAGACTCCTCATCCATAAAACTTTAGATTTGGCACTAAGCATTCAGGAAGGTAGCGTTTTGGAGTCAGCTAAACCCAGATTCGTTCGTCAGACTGCCAGATAGTGAGGTATGATTCATTTCTCCAGAGAACGCTTTTCCATTTCTACAGAATCCAATGGCGGTGTGCTTTATACCGCTCAGCCGACGCTTGGTATTGTGCATCTTGATTTTAGGTTTGCGTCCGGCTGCTCGGCCATGGAAACCCATTTTATTAAGCTCCTGACGAAAAGCTTTTGTGCTGACGTTGCTTTCAGAGGCAGTTTGGAACTCGGTACTGTGTGTTGCAACTGTGGACAGATGACTTTACGCGCTACGCACCTTAACACTCGGCGATCCAACGGGGGAAAGCAATATCCAAAATGTCCTTAGTAACGTGTGTAAGTTGTGGGGGAAATGTCCTTTGCAACGGGGGTAAGAAGTGGGGGAACTTTCTCTAGCAACGGGGTGTATTCAGTGGGAAATGTCCATAGCAACAGAGGTAAACAGTGGGGAAAATGTCCCTAGCAACGGGTGGTAAACAGTGGAGGAAATGCCCCTAGCAACGAAGAAAGCAGTGTCCAAAATGTCCCTAGCAACCTGGGTAAGCAGTGGGGGAATGTCTTTAGGAACGGGGGTAAGCAGTGGGGAAAATTTCCCTAGCAACGGGTGTAAACAGTGAGGGAAATGTCTCTGGAAACGGGGGGTAAGCAAGGTCCCTAGCAAAGGGTGGTAAGCAGTGGGGAAATGTCCCTAGCAAAGGGTGGTAAGCAGTGGGGAACTGTCCCTAGCAACGTGGGCAAGAAGTGGGGAAATGTCCCTAGTAACGGGGGTAAGCAGTGTCTAAAATTTCTTTAGCAACGGGAGTAAACAGTGAGAAAATGTCTTTTTCAACGGGGGTAAGCAGAGGGAAATGTCCCTAGCAATCGGGGTAAGTAGTGGGGGAAATGTCAACAGCAATGGGGTATAAGCAGTGTCGAAATGTCCCTATCAACGGGAGTAAGCAGTGTCCGAAATATCCCTAGCAACGTGGGTAAGCAGTGGGGGAATGTCTTTAGGAACGGTGGTAAAGCGTGGAGAAAATATCCCTAGCAACAGGTGTAAGAGGTGAGGGAAATGTGTCTAGAAATGGGGGGTAAGCAGTGTCCCTAGCAGAGGGTGGTAACGAGTGGGGGAAATGTCCTTAGCAACGAAGGTAAACGTTAAGGTAAATGTTCCTAGCAATGGGAAATAAGCAGTGACGGAAATGTCATTAGCAACGGGGTAAGCACTGTCTAAAATTTCCTTAGCAACGGATGTAAACAGTGAAGAAAATGTCCCTTTCAAAGGGGGGTAATCAGTGGGAAATGTCCCTAGCAATGGGGGTAAGAAGTGGGGGAAATGTCCAAAGCAATAGGGATAAGTAGTGTCGGAAATGCCCCTAGCAACGGGGGTAAGCAGTGTCCAAAATGTCCTAAGTAATGGAAGTACGTAGTGGGGAAAATTTCCCTTGCAATCGGTTGTATTCTGCGGAAAATGTTTTTAGCAACAGAGGTAAACAGTAGGGAAATGACCCTAGCAACAGGTTGTAAGCTGTAAGGGAAATATCCCTAGCATCGTGGGGAAAACAGTGTAGGATATGTCCGTATCAACGGGAATAAGCAATGGGGGAAATGTCTCTACCAGCAAAGGTAATCAGTGAAGAAAAGGACCCTAGCAATAGGGCAAAAAAGTGGGGTAAATATCTCTAGCAATGGGAGTAAACAGTTGTGGAAATATCCCTAGCAACTGGGTGTAATTATTGTGGGAAATGCCCCTATCAACTGAGGTAAACAGTAGGGAAAATATTTTTAGAAACGGGGTTAAGCAGTGGGGGAAATGTCCCTAGCAACGGGTGAAAGCAGTGGGAATAATATCCCTAGCAACGGCGGTAAGAACTGGGGAAATGTCGCTAGCAACGGGGGTAAGCAGTGTCGGAAATGTCCATAGCAACGGAGGTAAGCAGTGTCCGAAATGCCCCTAGAAACAGGTATAGGCAGTGAAGGAATGTCCCAAACAACGGGTGTTAAGCAGGGTCGGAAATGACACAAGCAACAGGGGTAAGCAGTGTCGGAAATGTTCCTAGAATCGGTCTTAATTAGTGGGAAAATGTCCCTAGCAACGGCTGTAAGCAGTAGGGGAAATGTCCCTAGCAACGGTATATATTCACTGGGGGAATGAACCTAGCAATAAAGGTAAACAGTTGATGAAATGTTCTTAGGAACGTGGTTAAGCAGTGGGGGGAAATGTCCCTAGCAACAGTGGTAAGCAGTTTCCGAAATGTCCGTAGCAACGGTGATAAGCAGTAGAGAAAATTTCCAAAGCAACGTGTATAAACAGTGAGAAAAATGTCTCTGGAAACGGGGGTAAACAGGGGGGAAATGTCCCTATCAACAAGGAAAAGCATTAGGTGAAATGACACAAGCAACGTGGGGTAAGTAGTGGGGGAAATGACCCTAGCAACATGGTAAGCATTGGGTGAAAAGACACAAACAACGTGAGGTAAGCAGTGACGTAAATGTCCCTAGGAACAGGGGTAAGCATTGGGTTAAATGCCCCTAGCAACGAGGGTAAACAGTAGGGGAAATGTCCCTAGCAACGGTGATAAGCAAAAGAAAAATGTCCTTATAAATGGGGTGTATTCAGTGGGGAAAATGTCCCTAACCACCGGAGTAAGCAGTTGGGGAAATGTCCCAAGGAATGGGGGTAAGTAGTGTCAGAAATGTCCCTAGCAACGGGGGTAAGCAGTGTGGTAAATTTCCGTATCATCGGGTGTAAACAGTGTGAAAAATGCCCCTAGCAACGAGGGTAAGCACTGGGTGAATTGTCCCTAGCAAAGGGTGTAAGCAATTGGGGAAATCTTCTGAGCAATAGGGGTAAGCATTACGGAAAATTTCCGTAAGCAGTGGTTTAATGTACTTGTCAACTGAGGTAACCAGTGAAAGAAATGCCCTTAGCAACGAGATTTATTCAGTGAGGCAAATGTATCTAGCAATGGTGGTAAGCAGTGTCTGAAATGTCCCTAGCAACAGGGGTAAGCAGTGGGGAAAATGTCCTTCGCAACGGGGGTAAGCAGTAGGGGAAATTTTCCTAGCAACGGGATGTACTCACTATGAAATGTCCCTAGCAACAAAGGCATACAGTGGGGGGAAATGTCCCTAGCAACGGGTGGTAAACAGTAAGGGAAATGTCCCTAGCATCGGGGGTAAGCACTGGGTGAATTGTCCCTAGCAACGGGGGTAAGCACTGTCCAAAATGTCCCTAGAAACGTGGGTAAGCAGTGGGGAAAATTTTCCTAGTAACAGATGTAAACAGTGAGGGAAATGTCTCTAGAAACGGGGGATGCAGTGTCTAAAATTTCCTTAGCAACAGGGGTACACAGTGAAGGAAATGTTCCTTTTAACGGGAGTAAGCAGTGGGAAATGTCCCTAGCAACGGGGGTAAGTAGTGGGGGAAATGTCCCCAGCAACGGGAGTAAGTAGTGTCCGAAATATCCCTAATAACAGAGGTAAGCAGTGGGTTTAATGATTTTGACAACTGAGGTAAGCAGTGGGGGAAATGTCCTAAGCAATGGGATGTATTTAGTGGGGGAAATGACCCTAGCAACGAAAGTAAGAAGTGTCGGAAATGTCCCTAGCAACGGGGTAAGCAGTGTCCAAAATGTCTTTAGTTACGGGGATAAGTAGTGGGGAAAATGTCCTTAGCAACGGGTGTAAGCAGTGGGGGAAATTTCACTAGCAATGGGTTGTATTCAGTGGGAAATGTCCCTTGCAACAGACGTAAACAGTGGGGAAATGTCCCTAGTAACAGGTGGTAAGCAGTAAGGGAAATGTCCCTAGCAACGTTGGTAAAGCACTATAGGAAATGTCCGTAGCAACGGGGGTAAAAAGTAAAGGAAATGTCCCTAGCAACGGGGGTAAGCAGCGTCGGAAATGTCCATAGCAACTGTGATAAGCAATATGGAAATATCCTTAGCAACGTTGTAAACAGTGGGGGAAATGTCCCGAGCAACGGGAGTAAGCAGTGGGAAAAATGTCCCTAGCAATAGGGGTAAGCATTGGGAGAAATGACACAAGCAACGTGAGGTAAGCAGTGGGGAAATGTACCTTGCAAAGGGGGAAAGCAGAGGGAAAAGTGCCCTAGCAACAGGGATAAACAGTAGGTGAAATGTTCCTAGAAACGGAAGTAAGCAGTGTCCAAAATGTCATTAGCAATGGTGATAAGCAATGGGGAAATGTCCTTAGCAATGGGGTAAAGAGTGCGGGAAATTACCCAAGCAAAGGATAAGCAGTGTCGGAAATGTCCCTAGCAACGAAGGTAAGCAGTATCCGAAATGTCCCTAGCAAATGGGGTAAGCAGTTGGGGAAATGTCACGAACAATGTGGGTATACAGTGGGGGAAATGTCCCTAGGAATGGGGGTAAGCAGTGGGGGAAATGTCCCCAGCAACAGGGTATAAGCATTGTCGAAAATGTCCCTACCACCTGGAGTAAGCAGTGTTTGAAATATCCCTAACAACGGAGGTAAGCAGTCGGTTTAATGTCCTTGGCGACTGAGGTAAGCAGTGGGAGAAATGTCCTTAGCAATGGGATGTATTCAGTGGGTGAAATGCCCCTAGCAACAGGGGTAAGCAGTGTTTGAAATGTCCATAGCAACGGGGTAAGCAGTGGGGGAAAGTTCCAGAGCAACGAGATGTATTCAATATGAAATGTCCCTAGCAACGGGTCGTAAACAGTAGGGGAAAGTTCCCTAGCAATGGAAGTAAGTGGTGTCGAAAATGTTCCTATCAATGGGTGTAAGCAGTGGGAAAAATTTCCCTAGAAACAGGTGTAAGCAGTGAAAGAAATGTCTCTAGAAACGGGGGTAAGCAGTGTTTCTAGCAAAGGTTGGTAAGCAGTTGGGGAATGTCCCTAGCAATGGGGTTAAGAAGTGTGGGAAATGTCCCTAGCAACGTGTGGTAAGCAGTGTCGGAGATTTCCCTAGCAACGGGGGTAAGCAGTGTCTAAAATTTCTATACCAATGGGGGTAAGCAGTGAGAAATGTCCCTAGCAACGGGAGAAAGTAGTGGGGGAAATGTCTCCAGCAACGGTGTTTAAGCTGTGTCGAAAATTTTCTTACCAACGGGAAAAGCAATGTCCAAAATGTCCCTAACAACGGAGGTAAGCAGTGGGTTTAATGCCCTTGGCAACAGAGGTAAGCAGTGAGAGAAATGTCCTTCGCAACGGTGAAAAGCAGTAGGAGAAATGTCCCTAGCAACGGAGGTAAACAGTTGATGAAATGTCCTTAGCAACGGGGTTAAGCAGTGGGGGAAATGTCCCTAGCAACGGGGGTAATCAGTGTCCGAAATGTCCCTAGCAACAAGGATAAGCAGTAGGAAAAATCTCCTTATCAACGGGGGAAGCAGTGGGAGAAATTTCAAAGCAACAGGGGTAAATAGTGAAGGAAATGTCCCTAGCAACAGGTAGTAAGCAGTAAAGGAAATGTCCCTAGCAATAGAGGTAAACAGTGAAGAAATGTCTCTAGCAACTTGGGGAAAGCAGCAGGGGAAATGTCCCTAGCAACACGGGGAAAGCAGTAGGGGAAATGTCCGTAGCAACAGGGTTGAGTAGAAAGGGAAATGCCCTTAGCCATGGTGCGTATTCAGTGTAGGAAATGTTCTTAGCAACGGAGTTAAACAATGAGGTAAATGTCCCTAGCAACGGGAGAATGCAATGGGGAAGTGTCCCTAGCATCGGGGGTAAGAAGTGAAGGAAATGTCCCTAGCAATGGGGAAACCAGTGGAGGAAATGTCCCTAGCAATAGGGGTAAGCATTGGGTGAAATGTCCCTAGCAACAGGGTAAGCAGTGAGGAAAATGTCCTTAGCAATGAGGTGTATTCAGTGGGGGAAATGTCTCTAGCAACAGAGGTAAACAGTAAGATAAATGTCCCTAGCAACGAGGTAAGCAGTGGTGGAAATATCATTATCAATGTGGGTAAACAATGGGGGTAATGTCTATAGCAACGGGGAGTAAGCAGTGGGAAATGTCCCTAGCAACGGGTGTAAACAGTGGGAAAAATGACCCCAGCAACGGGTAGTAAACAGTGGGGGAATGTCCTTAGCAACAGGGTTAAGCACTATTTGAATTGTCCCTATCAACGGAGGAAAGTAGTGGCGAAAATGTTTCTAGCAACGAAGGTAAGAAGTGTCCGAAATGTCCCTAGCAACGTGGGTAAGCAGTGGGGAAACATTTCCCAGCAACGGGTGTCAACAGAGAGAGAAATGTCTCTAGAAACGGGGGAAATCAGGGTCCCTAGCAGAGGGATGTAAGCAGTGTCTGAAATCCCTAGCAACGAGGGTAAACAGTGGGGGAAATGTCCCTAGCAACGGGGGTTAGAAGTGTCGGAAATGCTCCTAGAAACAGGCTTAGGCAGTGGGAAAATATCCTTAGCAACGGGTGGTAAGCAGTGTCTGTAATGTCACTAGCAATGGTGGTAAGCAGTTGGAAAATGTCCTCAGTAACGGAAATAAACAGTGTTCGAAATGTACATAGCAACGGCGGTAAACAGTGTGGGAAATGTCCTTAGCAACGAGGGTAAGCAGTGTGGGAAATTTCCCTAGCAACGTTTGTAAACAGTGAGGGAAATGTCCCTTTAAACGGGGGGTAAGCAGGGTCCCTAGCAAAGGGTGGTAAGCAGTGGGGTAAATGACCCTAACAATGGGGGTAAGCAGGTGTGGAAATGTTTCTTTCAATGGTGGAAAACAGTGTCGAAAATGTCCCTAGAAAAAAGAGTAAGCAGTGTCCAAAATGTCCCTAGCATCGTGGGGTAAGCAGTGGATTTCATGCCCTTAGCTACTAAGGTAAGCATTGGGAAAATGTCCTTAGCAACGGGATGTATTTATTGGGGAAAATATCCCTAGCATCAGGTGTAAGCAGTATCGGAAATTTCCCTAGCAACCGGGGTAAGCAGTGTCCGAAATGTCCTTAGCAACGGGGGTAAGCAATAAAGGAAATGTCCCTAGCAATAGAGAAAAACAGTGAAGAAATGTCCCTAGCAACAGATGGTAAGCAGTTAGGGAAATGTCTAGCAACTTGGGAAAAGCAGTAGGGGAGATGTCCGTAGCAACAGGGTTAAGTAGAGGGGGAAATGCCCTTAGCAACAGAGGTAATCAGTGGTGAAAAAGACCCTAGCAATTAAGAAAATATTGGGGTAAATATCCCTAGCAACGGGAGTAAGCAGCAGGGGAAATATTTCTAGCAACAGGGTGTATTCTGTGGGGGAAATGTCCCTAGCAACGGAGTTAAACAGTAGGGGAAGTGTTTTTAGCAACTGGGTTAAGCAGTGGGAGAAATGACCCTAACAATGGGTGTAAGCAGTGTTGGAAATGTTCCTAGCAACAGGACTAAGCTGTGTCCAAAATGTCCGTAGCAACGGGGTAAGCAGTGGGTTTAATGTCCTTGGCAACTGGTGTAAGCAATGGAAAAAATGTCCTTAGCAACGGGGTGTATTCAGTGTAAGAAATGTCCTTAGCAATGGGGTGCATTCATTGTAGGAAATGTCCTTAGCAATGGGGTGTATTCAGTGTAGGAAATGTTCTTAGCAACGGAGTTAAACAATGAGGTAAATGTCCCGAGCAACGGGAGGTGAGCAGTGGGGAAAATGACCCTAGATACGGGGGTAAACAGTATAAGAATTTTTCCCAGCAATGTGGGGTAAGTAGTAAGGAAAATGTCCCAAGCAATTGGGGGAAAGCAGTAGGGGACATGTCCCTAGCAACGAGGGTTAGAAGTGTCGGAAATGCTCCTAGAAACAGGCGTAGGCAGTGGGAAAATATCCTTAGCAACGGAGGTAAACAGTAAGGTAAATGTCCCTAGGAATGGGGTAAGCAATAGGTGAAATGTCCCTGATAACGCGGTGTATTCAGTGGGAGAAATGATCCTAGCAACGGAGGTAAACAGTTGAGGAAATGACCTTAGGAACGGGGGTAAGCAGTGTCAGAAATATTACTGGGAACAAGGGTAGCAGTGTCCGAAATGTCCCTAGCAACAAGGATAAGCAGTAGGAAAAATCTCCTTATCAACGGGAGAAGCAGTGGGAGAAATTTCCGAAGCAACAGGGGTAAACAGTGAAGGAAATGTCCCTAGCAACAGGTGGTAAGCAGTAAAGGAAATGTCCCTAGCAATAGAGGTAAACAGTGAAGAAATGTCTCTAGCAACTTGGGGAAAGCAGTAGGGGAAATGTCCCTAGCAACAGGTGGTAAGCAGTAAGGGAAATGCCCTTAGCAACAGGGTTAAGCACTATTTGAATTGTCCCTAGCAACGGGGGTAAGTAGTGTCCGAAATGTCCCTAGCAACGTGGGTAAGCAATGGGGAAAATTTCTTTTGCAATGGGTGTAAACAGTGAGGTAACTGTCTCTAGAAACGGGGGGTATGCAGGGTCCCTAGCATAGGGGGGTAAGCAGCGTCGGAAATGTCCCTATCATCGGGGTAAGCAGTGTCTAAAATTTTCCTAGCAATAGGGGTAAGCAGTGGGGTAAATGTCCTTAGCAATAGTGGGTAAGCAGTAGTGGAAATGTCTTTATCAACGGGGGAAAACAGTGTCGAAAATGTCGCTAGCAAATAGAGTAAGTAGTGTTCGAAATATCCCTAGCATCGGGGGTAAGAAGTGGGTTTAATGTTTTTGGCAATTGTGGAAAGCAGTGTTGGAAATGTCCCTAGCAACTGGGGTAAGCAGTGGAAAAGTTTTTCTAGCAACGGGGTAAGCAGTGTGGTAAATGTCCCTAGCAACAAGGGGTAAACAGTCGGAGAAATGTCTTTAGCAACGTGGGGTAAGCCGGGGGAAAACGTCCCTAACAACGGGATGTAAGCAGTGTTGGAAATGTCCCTAGCAACAGGTGTAAAAATGTCAGAAATTTCCCTAGTAACGTGTGTAAACAGTGAAGGAAATGTCCCTAGGAAAGGGGGTAAGCAGTGGAAAATGACCCTAGGAACGGGGATAAGTAGTGGTTGAAATGTCCCTATCATTGTGGGTAAGCAGTGGGTTTTATATCCTTTGCAACTGAGGGAAGCAGTGGGGTAATATCCTTAGCAACAGGATGTATTCATTGGGAGAAATGTCACTAGCATCGGATGTAAGCAGTATCGGAAATTTCCCTAGCAACGGGGGTAAGCAGTGTCCGAAATGTCCTTAGAAACGGGGGTAAGCAGTGGGGGAAATGCCCTTAGCAATAAGGGTAAGCAGTGTGGGAAATTTTCCTAGCAACGAGTTGTTTTCAAATAGAAATGTCCCTAGCAACGGGAGGTAAACAGTAAGGGAAATGTCCCTAGCAACGGGGGGTAAACAGTAAGAAAAATGTCCCTAGCAACAGGTGTAAACAGTGTGGGAAATGTCCTTTGCAACGGGGGTGAGCAGTGTGGGAAATTTCCCTAGGAACGGGGTGTATTCAGTTGGAAATGTCCCTAGCAATAGAGGTAAACAGTAAGGGAAATGTCTCTAGCAACTTAAGGAAAGCAGTAGGAGAAATGTCCGTAGCAACGGGTTAAGAAGAGGGGAAATGCCCTTAGTAACACAGGTAATCAGTGGTGAAAAGGATCCAAGCAATTGGGGAAATATTGGGGTAAATATTCCTAGCAACATGAGTAAGCAGTAGGAGAAATATTTCTAGCAACGGGGTGTATTCAATGGGGGAAATGTCATAGCAACGGCGTTATACAGTAGGGGAAGTGTCCTTAGCAACTGGGTTAAGCAGTGGGGGAAATGACCCTAGCAATCATGGTAAGCAGTGTTGGAAATGACCCTAGCAATCATGGTAAGCAGTGTTGGAAATGCCCCTAGCAACAGGAGTAATCTGTGTCCAAAATGTCCGTAGCAACGGAAAAAATGTCTTTAGCAACGGGGTGCATTCAGTGTAGGAAATGTCCTTAACAACGGGGTGCATTCGGTGTAGGAAATGTCCTTAGCAACGGAGGTAAATGTCCCTAGCAATAGGGGAATGCAATGGCGGAAGTATCCCTAGAAACGGGGGTAATAAGTGAAGGAAATGTCCTAGCAATGGAGAAAAAAGTAGGGGAAATGTCCCTAGCAACAGGGGTAAGCATTGGGTGAAATGCCCCTATAAACGTAGGGTAAGCAGTAGAAGAAATGTCCCTAGCAACGGGGGAAAAGCAGTGGAAGATATGTCACTAGAACCGGGGATAAACAGTGGTGGAAACATCCCTAGCAACGGGGGTAAGAAGTGTGGGAAATGTCCCTAGTAACGGGTTAAGCAGTGTCCGAAATGTCCCTAGCAACGGGTGTAAGCAGTGGGGGAAATGTCCTTAGCAACAAGGATAACAAGTGTGGGAAAGTTTCCTAGCAACGAGTTGTTTTCAGATAGAAATGTCCCTAGAAACAGGGGGTAAACAGTGGGGGAAATGTCCCTAGCAACAGTGGTAAACAGCCTTGGAAATGTCCTTTGCAACGGGGATGGCAGTGTAGGAAATTTCCCTAGGAACGGGGTTAAGCAGAGGGGGAAATGTCCTTTGCAACGTGGGGAAGGCAGTAGGGGAAATGTCCGTAGCAACGAAGTTAAGAAGAGGGGGAAATGTCCTTAGCAACAGAGGTAATCAGTGGTGAAAAGGATCCTAGGAATTGGTGAAATATTGGGGTAAATATCCCTAGCAATGAGATGTATTCAGTGTGAAATGTCCCTAGCAACGGAGTTAAACAGTGGGGAAAATGTCCATATAAACGGGTGGAAAGCAGTAAGGGAAAAGTCCCTAGAAACGTGTGAAAAACAGTTAGAGAAATATCCGTAGCAACGTGTGTAAGCAGTGGGGGAAATGTCCCTAGGAACGGTAGTCATCAGTGGGGAAACGTTCCCTTGCAACAGGGTTAAAAAGTGGGGTAAATATTTTTAGCAACGGCGGTAAGCAGTAAAGGAAATGCTCCTAGCAACAAGGGTAGGCAGTGGAGGAATGTCCCGAGCATCGGGTGGTAAGCAGTGTCGGAAATATCACTAGCAACAAGGGTAAGCAGTGTGAAAGGTTTTGTAGAAACGGCGTAAGCAGTTGTGTATGTGTGTCTAGCAACGGGGGATAAGCTTTACTAGAAATGACCTTAGCAACATGGGGTAAGCAGTGGAGGAAATGTCCCTAGCAACGCGATGCATTAAGTGGGGAAATGTCCCTAACAACGGAGGTAAACAGTAGCGGAAATGTTTCTTGTAAATGGGTTAAGCAGTGAGGGAAATATCCCTAGCAACGGGGTGTATTCGATGGGGAAATGTCCCTAACAACGAAAGTAAACAGTAGAGGCAATGTCCCTCTCAACGGGGTTAAGAAGTGGGAAAAAAGTCTTTAGCAACGGGGGTAAGCAGAGGGAAGAATGTTCCGACCAACGTGAAAAGCAGTGTCGGAAATTTCCCTAGCAACAGGGGTAAGAAGAGTCTGAAATGTCCCTAGCACCAAGGGTAGACAGTGAAGGAAATGTCCCTAGGAACAGGAAGTAAGCAGTGTCGGATATGTCTTTAGCCATGGGGATAAGCCATGGGAGAAATAACCCTAACAACAGGGGTAAGCAGTGTCCAAAATGTCCCTAGCAACGAAGGTAAGCAGCGGGGGAAATGTTCTATTCAACAGAGGTAAGTAGTGTGGAAATTTTTCTACGAACGAGTTGTTTTCAGATGGAAATGTCACGGGCAACGGGGATTAAACAGTGGGGGAAATGTCCATAACAACGGGTGTTAAACAGTGGGGTAAATGTCCCTAGCAACGGGAGTAAGCATTGGGGAAATATCCATAGCAACAGGAAGTAAGCAGTGGGAAATGTCCCTAGCAATGGGATTTAACAGTGGGGGAAATGTCCCAAGAAACGGGGTAAGCAGTGTCCGAAATGTTCCTAGCAACGGGGTTAAGCTGTATCGGAAATGTCCTTAGGAACGAAAGTAAGCATTGTCCAAAATGTCCCTAGCAACGAAATAAGCAGTTGGTTTAACGTCCTTGGCAATTGGGGTAAGCAGTGGGGGAAATGTCCTTAGCAACGGTATGTATTCAGAGGGGAAATGACCCTAGCAAAGGGAATAAGCAGTGTCCAAAATGTCCTTAGTTACGGAAATAACTAGTGAAGGAAATGTCCCAAGCAACGGGTTGTATTCTGTGGGAAATGTCCGTTGCAACGAAGGTAAACAGGGGGTTTCCACCTGAGCAACAGGTGGTAACCAGTAAGGGAAATGTCCCTAGCAACGTGTGGAAAGCAGTATAGAAATGTCTGTAGCAACGGGGGTAGACAGTAGAAGATATGTCCCTAGCAATGCGGTTAAGCAGTGTCAGAAATGTCCGAAATGTCCTAGCAACGGGGTAAACAGTGTCGGAAATGTCCCTAACAACGGGAGTAAGCAGTGTCCAAAATGTCCCTATCAACGTGGGTAAGCAGTGGGGGAATGTCCTTAGGAATGGGGGTGAGCAGTGGGATTAATTTCCCTAGAAACAGGTGTAAGCAGTGAGAGAAATGTCTTTAGAAATTGGGGTAAGCAGTGTCCCTAGCAACTGGTGGTAAGGAGTGGTGGAAATGTCCCAAACAACGGGGGTAAAAGTGTGGGAAGTGTCCATCGCAACGTGTGGAAAGCAGTGTCGGAAATGTCCCTAGCAACAGGGGTAAGAAGAGTCCGAAATGTTCCTAGTACCAAGGGTAGACAGTGAAGGAAATGTCCCTAGGAACAGGAAGTAAGCAGTGTCGGATATGTCTTTAGCAATGGGGATAAGCCATGGGGGAAATAACCCTAGCAACAGGGGTAAGCAGTGTCCAAAATGTCCCTAGCAACGAAGGTAAGCAGCGGGGGAAATGTTCTTATCAACAGGGGTAAGTAGTGTGGAAATTTTTCTAGAAACGAGTTGTTTTCAGATGGACATGTCACGGGCAACGGGGATTAAACAGTGGGGGAAATGTCCATAGCAACGGGAGTTAAACAGTGGGGTAAATGTCCCTAGCAACGGGGGTAAGCATTGGGGAAATATCCATAGCAACAGGAAGTAAGCAGTGGGAAATGTCCCTAGCAATGGGATTTAACAGTGGGGGAAATGTCCCAAGAAACGGGGTAAGCAGTGTCCGAAATGTTCCTAGCAACGGGGTTAAGCTGTATCGGAAATGTCCTTAGGAACGAAAGTAAGCATTGTCCAAAATGTCCCTAGCAACGGAATAAGCAGTTGGTTTAACGTCCTTGGCAATTGGGGTAAGCAGTGAGGGAAATGTCCTTAACAATGGGGTGTATTCATTGTAGGAAATGTCCCTAGCAATGGAGATAAACAGTGAGGTAAATGTCCCTAGCAACTGGGGTAAGCAGTGTTGGAAATGTCCCTAGCAATGAAGGAAAGCAGGGTCCGAAATGTTCCTTCCAACGATGTTAAGCTGTGTCGAAAATGTCCTTAGCAACGGGAGTAAGCATTGTCCAAAATGTCCCAAGCAACGTGATAAGCAGTGGGTTTAACGACCTTGACAACTGGGGTAAGCAGTAGGGGAAATGTTTTTAGCAACGGGGTCTATTCAGTGTAGGAAATGTCCCTAGCAACGGAAATAAACAGTAAGAAAAATGTCCCTAGCAACGGTGGTAGGCAATAGGGGAAGTATCCCTAGAAACAAGTTGTTAGCATTAAGGGAAATGTCCAAAGCTACGGGTGTAAGCAGAGGGGGAAATGTCCCTTGCAATGGGGTAAACAATGCGGGAAATATCTCTAGCAAAGGGATGAAACCAGTGGAGGAAATGTCTTTAGGAAAAGGGGTTAGCTTTGGGTAAAATGCCCCTAGCAACGTGGGATAAGAATTGGGGGAAATGTAACTAGCAACGGGGTGAAATCAGTGGGGAAATGTCCCTAGAACCGGGGATAAACAGTAGGGAAAATGTCCCTAGCAATGAAGGTAAGCAGTGGGAGAAATGTTTTTAGGAACGGGGGTAAGAAGTGAGGGAAATTTCACTACCAACGATTTATTTTCAGGTGGAAATGTCCCAAGCTATGGGGGTAAACAGTGGGGAAAATGTCCCCAGCAATGGGGGTAAGCAGTTTCGGAAATGTTCACAGCAATGATGTTAGGCATTGGGGTAATGTCGTTTACAACGGGGTTAAACAGTAGGGGAAATGTCTCAAGCAACGGTGGTGAACAGTGCAGGAAATGTCCTTTGTAACGGGTGGTAAGCAGGAAGAGAAATATCCCAAACAATGGGTGGTGAGCAGTGGGGGAAGTGGCACTATCAACGTGGTGAAAGAAGTAAAGGAAATATCCGTAGCAACGTGGGTAAGCAATGTGGGAATGGTCCCTAGCAACGAGGGTAATCAGTGGGGAAAAGGTCCCTAGCAATGGAGTTAAAAAGTGGGGTAAATATACCTAGCAACCCTCGGAATAAAGGTAAACAGCAGAGGAAATGTCACTAGCAACGGAGGTAAACAGTGAGGTAAATGTCCCTACCAACGGAAGTAAGAAATGGGGGAAGTGTCCCTAGAAACAGATGGTTAGCATTGACGGAAATGTGCCTAGGAACAGGAGTAAGAAGAGGGGTAAATTTTCCTAGCAACGGAGGTAAGCAGTGGTGAAATGTCCCTAGAAACGGGTGGAAAGCAGTAAGGGAAAGGTCCCTAGAAACGTTTGGAAAGCAGTTAGAGAAATATCCATAGCAACATGGGTAAGCAGTGGGAGAAATGTCCCTAGGAACAGGGTTAAAAAGTGGGGTAAATATTTTTATCAACAGGGGTAGGCAGTGGGGGAATATCCCGAGCATTGGGTGGTAAGCAGTGTCGGAAATATCACTATCAATGGGGGTAAGCAGTGTCCGAAATGTCTTTAGCAACAGCAGTAAACAGTTTGGGAAATGTTCCTAGGAACGATAGTAAGCATTGGGTGAAATGTCCCAGGCAATGTAGAGTAAGCAGTAAAAGAAATGTCCGTATCAACGAGGGATAAGCAGTAGGAAGAATGTTCCTAGCAACGTGTGTAAGCAGTGTCCAAAATATTCCTACCAACGGTGTTAAGCAGTGTCTGAAATGTCCCTAGCAACGGGGTAAGCAGTGGGCTTAATGTCCCTAGCAACGGGGTAAGCAGTGGGCTTAATGTCCTTTTCAACTGGGGTAAGCTGTGGGGGAAATGTCTTCAGCAAAGGGGTGTATTCAGTATAGGAAATGTCCCTAGCAATGGATGTAAACAGTGAGATAAATGTCCCTAGCAATGGGGGTTAGCAATGGGGAAGTGCCCTAGAAACGGGTGGTTAGCAGTGAGGGAAATGTTTCTAGCAATGGATGTAAGCATAGGGGGAAATATCGCTAGCAATGGGGGTACAAAAGTGGGGAAATGTCCCTAGCGACGAGGGAAACCAGTAGAAGAAATGCCCTTAGTAACAGAGGTAAGCATTGGGTGAAATGCGCATAGCAATTGGGGCAAAGCATTGGGGGAAATATCCCCATAACCGGGGATAAACAGTTGGGTAATGTCCCTAACAACGGGGTAAGCAGTGTCGGAAATGTTCCTAGCAGCGGGAATAAGCAGTGGGGGAAATTTCCCTAGCAACGAGTTGTTTTCAGATGCAAATGTCCGTAGCATAGGGTGGTAAACAGTGGAGAAATGTCCCTAGCAACGAGGGTAAGCAGTAGGGGAAATTTTCCTAGCACTGTGGTGTATTCAGTGCGAAATTTCCCTAGCAACGGAGTTAATCAGTGGGGAAATGTCCCTAGCAACGAGTGGTAAGCAGTAAGGGAAATATACTTAGCAAAGTGATGAAAGCAGAAGGTAAAATATACGTAGCAACGTGGGTATGCAGTGTTGGAAATGTCCCTTGCAACGGGAGTATACAGTGTCCGAAATGTCCTTAGCAATGGGGTAAGCATAGGGTTCAATGTCCTTGGAGTCTGGGGTAAGCAGTGGAAGAAATATCCCGAGCAATGGGGTTAAGCAGTGTCAGAAATGTCCCTAGCAATGGGAGTAAACAGTTTCCGAAATGTCCCTAGCAACGGGGTAAGCAGTAAGTTTAATGTCCTTGGCAACTGGGGTAAGCAGTTGGAAATGGTCCCTAGCAACGAGGGTAATCAGTGGGGAAAAGGTCCCTAGCAATGGAGTTAAAAAGTGGGGTAAATATACCTAGCAACGGTGATAAGCAATGTGGAAATGTCCTTAGCAATGGGGTAAACAGTGGGGGAAATGTCCCTAGCAAAGTGAGCAAACAGTGTTTGAAATGTTCCTAACAACGGGGTAAGCAGTGAGTTTAATGTGCTTGGCACCTGAGGTAAACAGTGGTGGAAATGTCCTTAGCAATGGGGGTAAGCAGTTAACGAAATGTCCCTAGTAACGGGGGTAAAATGCGGGATAATGATCCTTAACAACGGGAATAAGTAGTTGTGGAAATATCTCTCGGAACGGGTGGTAAGTTGTGTGGGAAATGTCCCTAGAAACGTAAGCAAGCTGTGTCCGAAATGTTCCTAACAACGGGGTAAGCAATGTCCGAAATATCCCTCGGAATAAAGGTAAACAGCGGAGGAAATATCCTTAGCAACGAGGGTAAGCAGTAGGGGAAATTTCCCTAGCAACGAGTTGTTTTCAAATGGAAATGTCCCTAGCTACGGGGTGGTAAAGAGTTGGGGAAATGTCCGTCGCATAGGGTGGTAAACAGTTGGGAAATGTCCCTAGCAACGGGAGAAAGCTCTGTGAGAAGTGTCCCTAGCAATGGGGAGTAAGCAGTGGGAAATGTCTTTTGCAATGGGGGTAAGCAGTGTCTGAAACGTTCCTAGCAACGTTGTTAAGCAGAGTCGGAAATATCCCTAGCAACGGGAGTAAGCAGTTTCCGAAATGTCCCTAGCAACGGGGTAAGCAGTGGGTTTAATGTCCTTGGCAACTGGGGTAAGCAGTGGAGGAAATGTCCTGAGCAACGAGGTGTATTCAGTGTAGGAAATGTCACTAGCAACGGAGGTAAATGTCCCTACCAACGGAAGTAAGAAATGAGGGAAGTGTCCCTAAAACCGATGGTTAGCAGTGAAGGAAATGTGCCTAGCAACAAGAATAAGAAGAGGGGTAAATGTCTCTAGCAACGGGTTGTAAGCACTGGGTGATATGTCTCTAGCAACGAAGGGTTAACAGTGGGGGAAATGTCCCTTGCAACGGGATTAAGCAGTGGAGGAAATATCCTTAGCAACGGGGAGTAAGCAGTGGGAAATGTCCCTAGCAATGGGGGTAAACAGTGTTGGAAATGTCCCTAGCAATGAAGAAAAGCAGTGTTGGAAATGTCCCGAGCAACAGTTGTAAGCAGTGTCCGAAATGTTCCTAGCAACGGTGTTAAGCAGTGTCGAAAATGTCCCTAGCAACGGGGTAAGCAGTGGGGGAAATGCCCTTAGCAACGGGGTGTATTCAGTGTAGGAAATGTTCCTAGCGACAGAAGTAAACAGTGAGGTAAATGTCCCTACCAACGGAAGTATGAAATGGGGGAAGTGTCCCTAGAAACAGATGGTTAGCATTGACGGAAATGTGCCTAGGAACAGGAGTAAGAAAAGGGGTAAATTTCCCTAGCAACGGAGGTAAGCAGTGGTGAAATGTCTCTAGAAACGGGTGGAAAGCAGTAAGGGAAAGGTCCCTAGAAACGTTTGGAAAGCAGTTAGAGAAATATCCATAGCAACATTGGTAAGCAGTGGGAGAAATGTCCCTCGGAACAGGAATAATCAGTGGGGAAAAGCTCCCTTGCAACAGAATTAAAAAGTGGGGTAAATATTTTTAGCAAAAGGGGTAGGCAGTGGGGGAATGTCCCGAGCATTGGGTGGTAAGCAGTGTCGGAAATATCACTATCAATGGGGGTAAGCAGTGTCCGAAATGTCTTTAGCAACAGCAGTAAACAGTTTGGGAAATGTTCCTAGGAACGATAGTAAGCATTGTGTGAAATGTCCCAGGCAATGTAGAGTAAGCAGTAAAAGAAATGTCCGTATCAACGAGGGATAAGCAGTAGGAAGAATGTTCCTAGCAACGTGTGTAAGCAGTGTCCAAAATATTCCTACCAACGGTGTTAAGCAGTGTCTGAAATGTCCCTAGCAACGGGGTAAGCAGTGGGCTTAATGTCCTTTTCAACTGGGGTAAGCTGTGGGGGAAATGTCTTCAGCAAAGGGGTGTATTCAGTATAGGAAATGTCCCTAGCAATGGATGTAAACAGTGAGATAAATGTCCCTAGCAATGGGGAAGTGTCCCTAGAAACGGGTGGTTAGCAGTGAGGGAAATGTTTCTAGCAATGGATGTAAGCATAGGGGGAAATATTGCTAGCAATTGGGGTACAAAAGTGGGAAAATGTCCCTAGCGACGAGGGAAACCAGTAGAAGAAATGCCCTTAGTAACAGGGGTAAGTATTGGGTGAAATGCGCATAGCAACTGGGGCAAAGCATTGGGGGAAATATCCCCATAACCGGGGATAAACAGTTGGGTAATGTCCCTAACAACGGGGTAAGCAGTGTCGGAAATGTTCCTAGCAGCGGGGGTAAGCATTGGGGGAAATTTCCCTAGCAACGAGTTGTTTTCAGATGCAAATGTCCGTAGCATAGGGTGGTAAACAGTGGAGAAATGTCCCTAGCAACGGGAGTAAGCAGTGGGAAATATCCCAAGCAATGGGGGTAAACAGTGTCCGAAATGTTTCTAGCAACGGTGTTAAGCAGTGTCGGAAATGTCCCTAGCAACGGGGTAAGCAGTGGGTTTAATGTCCTTGGCAACTGGGGTAAGCAGTGGGGGAAATGTCCTTAGCAACGGGGTGTATTCAGTGTAGGAAATGTCCCTAGCAACGTGGGTAAACAGTGAGGTAAATGTCCCTACCAACGGAGGTAAGAAATGGGGTAAGTGTCCCTAGAAACGGATGGTCAGCAGTTAGGAAAATGTGCCTAGCAACGGGAGTAAGAAGAGGGGTAAATGTCCCTAGCAACTGATGTAAGCAGTGTGGGAAATGTTTCTAGAAACAGGGGAAAGCAGTGGGGAAAATATCCTTAGCAACGGGGGTAATCAGTGTCCGAAATGTTCCTAGCAATGATGTTAAGCAGTGGGTTCAATGTCCTTGGCAACTTGGGTAAGCAGTGAGGGAAATGTGCCTAGAAACGGGAATAAGAAGAGGGGTAAATGTCCCTAGCAACGAATGTAAGCAGTCGGTAAAATGTCTCTAGAAACGGGGGAAAGAGGTGGGAAAATGCCCTTAGCAACTGCGGTAAGCGGTGGGGGAAATTTCTTTCGCAACGAGTTGGTTTCAAATGGAAATGTCCCTAGCAATGGGGTGTAAACAGTAAACGAAATGTTTCCAGCAATGTGTTATAAACAGTGGGGGAAATGTCCCAAGCAACGGGAGTAAGCACTGTGAGAAATGTCCCTAGCAACGGGAGTAAACAGTTTCCGAAATGCCCTTAGCAACGGGGTAAGCAGTGGGTTTAATGTCCTTGGCAACTGGGATAAGCAGTTTGGGAAATGTTCTTAGCAACGGGGTGTATTCAGTGTAGGAAATGTCCCTAGCAACGGAGATAAACAGTGAGGTAAATGTCCCTACCAACGGAAATAAGAAATGGGGGAAGTGTTCCTAAAAACGGATGGTTAGCAGTGAGGGAAATGTGCCTAGCAACGGGAATAAGAAGAGGGGTAAATGTCTCAAGCAACGAATGTAAGGAATGGGTAAAATGTCTCTAGAAACGGGGAAAGAGGTAGGAAAATCCCCTTAGCAACGGCGGTAAGCGGTGGGGGAAATTTCTTTCTCAACGAGTTGGTTTCAAATGGAAATGTCCCTAGCAATGGGGTGTAAACAGTAAACGAAATGTTTCCAGTAATGTGTGGTAAACAGTGTGGGAAATGTCCCAAGCAACGGGAGTAGGCACTGAGGGAAATGCCCTAGCAACAAGTAGTTAGTAGTGGGAAATGACCCTAGTAACAGGAGTAAAAATGGGGGAAATGTCCCAAAAAGTGAAAAGTAAGCAGTGCCGAAATGTCCCTAGCAACTTGAGCAAGCAGTTCCAAAATGTCCCTAGCAATGGGATAAGCAGTGTATTCAACGTCTTTGGCAACTTGGGTAAGCAGTGGGGGAAATATTACCAGTAACGAGGGTAAGCAGTGTCCGAAATGTCCCTAGCAATGGTGATAAGCAACGGGGGAAATGACCTTAGCAATGGGGTTAAACAGTAGGGAAAATGTACCAAGCAACGGTGGTAAACAGTGCAGGAAATGACCCTTTATACGAGGAGTAAGCAGTGGGGGAAATATCACAAACAACAGGTGGTAACCAATAGGGGAAAAGTCATTAGCAACGGGGTAAACAGTGGGAGAAATGGCCCTAGCAACATGGGTAAGCAGTGGGGGAAATGACCCTAGGATGTGGGAGTAATCAGTGGGGAAAAGGTCCCTATCAATGGGGTTAAAAAGTGCGGTAAATATTCCTTGCAACGGGGGTAAGCAGTTGGTGAAATGTCTTTAGAAACGAGGTGTATACCATGGGGAAATGTCCCTAGCAACGGAAGTAAACAGTAGAGGAAATGTTCTAAGCAACTTGATTAAGCAGTCGGCGAAATGTCCCTAGCAACGAGGGTAAGCAGTGGGGAAAATGTTCTTATCAACGTGTTGTTAGCAGTGGGGGAAATGTACCTGGCAAGAGTGTGTAAGCAGTGTGGGAAATGTCCCAAGCACTGAGGGTAATTAGTGATTTCAATGTTTCTAGAAACGTGGTTATTCAGTGGGGGAAATTTTCTTAGTGGGAGGTGTAAGCAGTGGGTGCATTTCCGTTGCAACGGGGGGTATTCAGTGGGGAAATGTACCAAGAAACGGTACATTAGCAACGGGGGTATGCAATGGGGGAAATGTCCCAAACCACTTGGTTAAGCCATGTGGGAAATGTCCCTAGCAACGGGAGTAAGCAGTGTCGTAAATGTCTCTAGCAACGGCTGTGTAAGAAATGGAGAAATATCCTAAGCAAAGGTGGGTTTCAGTGAGGGAAATTTCACTAGAACGGGGGATATGCAGTGAAGAAATGTGCCTAGAAATTGGTGTAAGCAGAGGGGAAAATGTCCCAAGCAACGGGGATAAGCCATGTGGGAAATGTTCCAAGCAACGGTTGGAAAAGCAGTTGGGAAAATGTCCCTGGCAATGGTGGGCAAGCAGTAGGGAAAATGCCCCTAGCAACAGGGGTAAGCAGTAAGTGAAATGCCACTAGCAATGGGGGTTCATGTGGGAAATGTCCCTAGCAATTGGTGGGTAAGCAATGAGGGAAATGTCCCTAGCAACGAGTGTAAGCAGTTTCGGAAATATCCCTAGCAACGGGTGGTAAGCAGTAGGGGAAATGTCCATTGCAATGAGGGGTTAGGAGTGGGGGAAATGTCCCTAGCAACGGGTGGTAAAGAGTAGGGGATATGTCCCTTGCAACGGGGGTAAGCAGTGGGAGAAATGTCCCAAGGAATGGGGAGTAAATAGTGGGTGAAATTTCCCCAGCAAAGGTGGGTAAGAATTGGGGGAAATTCCCCTAACAATGGGGGTTATTCAGTGGGGGAAATTTCCCCAGCAACGGGTGTTAGCAGGGAGTGAAATGTCCCAAACAAGGGTGGAAGTCATATGTGAAATGTCCCTAACAACGGGGGTTTAGCAGGAGGCAAATGTCTCTAGCAATGGGGGGTTAGCAGGGAGTAAAATGTTCCAAGCAACGGTGAGAAGTCATGTGTGAAATGTCCCTAGCAACGGGGGTCCGACTGTGTGGGAAATGTCCCTAACAACAGGAGGAAAGCAATGAGGGAAATGTCTTTAGCAACGGTGGTAAGCAGTGGTGCGAAAGGCCCTTACAACGGGGGTATGCAATGGGGAAAATGCCCCTATCAACGTCGGTAAGCCATGTGAGAAATTTCCCAAGCAACGGAAGGATAAAAAGTGTGGGAAATGTCCCTTGCAACAGAGGGAAAGCAGTGAAGGAAATGTCCCTAGTAACGGGTGGTAAGTAGTGAGGGAAATATCCCTCACCACGGAGGGTAAGTAGTGGGGAAAATGTTCCTAGCAATGGGGTTATTCTGTTGGGGAAATGTCTCTAGAAACGGAGGGTAAGCAGACTGGGAAATGTCTATTCCAACGGTTGTTAAGCAGTGGGTGAAATGTTCTTAGCAATGGGGGGTAAGCAGTGTGTGAAATGTCCCAAGCAACTTGGTGTAAGCAGTGTGGGTAAATATCCCAAGCAACGTGTGGGTAAGCAGAGTGGAAAATGTCCCTAGCAACGGTAGTGTAAGCAGTGGGGGAAATATCCCTTGGAAAGGGGTTTAAGCAATGGGGGAGATGTTCCTAGCAACGAGGGATAAAAGTGCGGGAAATGTCCTTTGCAACGGGGGGTAAGAAGTGACCGATGTGTCCCTAACAACGAGGGTAAGCAGTGGAAGAAATGTCCCTTTAAATGGAGGGTAAGCAATGTGGAAAATGTCCCTAACACCGGGGGTGTAAGCAGTGGGAAAAATGTCTTTAGCAATGGTGGAAAGGAGTTTTTGAAATGACCTTGGTAACTGGGGTAAGTAGTGGGAAAAATTTCCATAACAAGGGGAGTTCAATAAGGGAAATTTTTCTAGCAACGGTGGGTTAGCAGTAAGGGAAATTTCCCTAGTAACGGGGGCAAGTAGTGGGGGAAATTGCTTTGGCAATAGTGAGTAAGCAATGTGGGAAATGTCCCTAACAACTGGGGGTACGCAGTGGGGGAAATTTCCATAGCAACGGGGTAAGCCATGTGGGAAATCTCTCCAGCAACTGAAATGAAAGCAGTGTAGGAAATGTCCCTAAGAACGGGGTCAAGCCATTTGTAACATGTCTCTAACAACGGGGGATATGCAGTGTGGGAAATGTCACTACCAACGGGGGGTAAGCAGTGGGAGAAATTTCCAAAGCAACGAATGGGTATTCAGTTAGGGAAATTTCCTGTGCAACGGGCGGTAAGTTGTGGTAAAAATGTCCCTATTAACGGGGGTTAAGCAGTGAGGGAAATGTCCCTTAGCAACGGGGGTAAGCAGTGGGAGAAATGTCTGTAGCATCGGGGTAAGCAATGTGGGAAATGTCTCTAGCAACGGGGGATAAGCAGTGAGGGAAATGTCCCTAGCAACGGGTGGTAAGCAGTCGTGGAAATGTCCATTGCAACAAGGGTTTAGCAATGTCGGAAATGTCCCTTGCAATGGAGGGTAAACAGTGTGTGAAATGTCCCTAGAAATGGGGAGTAAGTAGTGGGTGAAATGTCCCCAGCAAAGGTGGGTAAGAATTGGGTGAAATTTCCCTAACAATGGGGGTTATTCAGTGGGGGAAATTTCCCCAGCAACGGGGTGTAAGCAGTGAAGGAAATGTCTCTAGCAACGGGGGGTTAGCAAAAAGTGAAATGTTCCAAAAAACGGTGGGAAGTCATGTGTGAAATGTCCCAAGCAACGGGGGTTTAGCAGGAGGCAAATGTCTCTAGCAACGGGGGGTTAGCAGGGAGTGAAATGTCCCAAGCAACGGTGGGAAGTCATGTGTGAAATGTCCCTAGCAACGGGGGTCAGACTGTGTGGGAAATGTCCCTAACAACAGGAGGAAAGCAATGAGGGAAATGTCTTCAGCAACGGTGGTGAGCAATGTTGGAAATGTTCGTTGCAACGGGTTATGCAATGAGGGAAATATCCCTAGCAACAGAAGGGTAAAAAGTGTGGGAAATGTCTCTAGCAACGGAGGGAAAGCAGTGGGGGAATGACCCTAGTAACGGGTTGTAAGTAGTGGGGGGAAATGTTCTTAGCAACGGGGCTATGCTGTTGGGGAAATTTCTCTTGAAACGAGGGGTAAGCAGACTGGGAAATGTCCATTCCAACGGTTGTTAAGCAGTGGGTGAAATGTTCCTAGCAACAGGGGGTAAGCAGTGGGTAATAATCGGCAGTAATCCATGTGGGAAAAGTCTATAGCATTGGGGTGTAAGCAGTGTGGTAAATATCCATAGCAACGGGGGTTAGCAGTGTGTGAAATGTCCCAAGCAACCGGGTGTAAGCAGTGTGTAAATGTCCCTAGCAACGGGAGGGTAAGCAGTGTGGGAAATATCCCTAGCAACAAGGGGTAAGCAGTGTGTGAAATGTCCCTAGCAACAGCGTTCAAGCTTTTTGTAAAATATCCGTAGCAACGGGAGGTATGCAGTGAGAGAAATGTCCTAATCAACGTGGGTAACCAGTGTGGGAAATGTTCCTAGCAACGGTGGTGTAAACAGTGGGGGAAATTTCCATAGCAACGATGTGGAAGCAGTGTGGGAAATGTCCCTAGCAAAGGAGATTAAGCAGTGGTGGAAATGTCCCTAGCAACAGGGGTAAGCAGTGGTGGAAATGACTGTAGCAACAGGGAATTAGCAGTGAGGGAGATGTCCATGGCAATGGGGATTAAGCAGTGGGTGAAATACACCAAGCAACGGGGTGTTTAACAGTGTCAAATGTCCCTAGCAACGGATGGTGAGCAGAGAGGGTAAATGACCCCATTAACGGGGGTAAGCCATGTGCGAAATGTCCCTAGCAACGGGGGTAATTAGTGTGAGAAATGATACTAACAACAGGGGATATGCAGTGTGGGAAATGTCACTACCAACGGTGGGTAAGCAGTGGTGGAAATGACTGTAGCAACAGTGAATTAGCTGTGAGGGAGATGTCCCTGGCAACGGAGATAAAGCAGTGGGTGAAATATACCTAGCAACGGGGTGTTTAGCAGGGTCAAATGTCCCTTGCAACGGATGATAAGCAGAGGGGTAGATGTCCCTAGCAACGGGGGTAAGCCATATGGGAAATGTCCCTAGCAACGGGGAGGTTAGCAGGGAGTGAAATGTCCCTAGCAATGGAGGTAAATCATGTGTGAAATGTCCTTAGCAACGGGACGTAAGTAGTGAGGGAAATGTCCTTAGCAACGGGGGTGTAAGAAGTGAGGGGAATTTCCCTAGCAACGGGGGAATGCAGTGGAGGAAATGTCCCTTGCGAACGTGGGTAAGCAATTAAAAATTTCCATAGCAACAATGGGGTAAGCAAGAGGAAAATGTCCTTAGGAACGGGGGTAAGCAGTTGTGGAAATTTCCCTTGCAACGGGGAGTAAGCAGTTAGATAATAGTCCCTAGCAATGGAGGGTAAGCAGTGGGTGAAATGCCCCTAGCAACGGGGTGTAGTCATTGGGGAAATGCCCCTAGAAACGGGGGGTAAGCAGTGGGCGAAATGTCCCTAGACACGGGGTTAAGCAGTGTATGAAATGTCCCTAGCAATGGAGGGTTAGCAGCGTATGAAATTTCCCTAGCAATGGGGGGTAAGCAGTGAGGGAAATGTCTTCAGCAACGGGGGTAAGGAGTGTGGGATATGTCCCCAGCAACGGGGATGAAAGCAGTGTGGAAATGTCCGTAGCAACGGGGGTAAGCAGAGAGGAAATGCCCATAGAAACGGGAATAAGTAGTGTTCGAAAAGTCCCGAGCAAAGAGGGGTAAGCAATGTCCGAAATGTGCAATGGAGGATAAGTAGTAGGTGAAATGTCCCTAGCAACGAGTAGTAAGCCGTGCGTGAACTGTCCCTAGCAACGGGGTAAGTCATGTTGTAAATGTTCCTAGCAACAAGGGTAAGCAGTGGGTAAAGTTTTCCTTTCAACGGGGGGTATTCAGTCTGGAAATGTCCCTAGAAACGAGGGTAAGCCAGGTGTGAAATGTTTCTAGCAACGGGGGTAAGCCATGTGGGAAATGTCCCTTGCAACTGGGGGGTAAGCAATGAGGGACATGTCCCTAGGAACGGGAGTAGGCAGTGTCGTAAATGGCCCTAGCAACGGTGTGTTTTCAATGGGAGAAATTTCCCTAGCTACGGGGTAAGCAGTTGGGGAAATGTCCCTAGCAACGGGGACTAAGCAGTTGGGGAAAAGATCCAATGCCTAAATTTTTGCTGTGGGAGAAAACAGGAGCGCGCCGATAAAAACCCACCAAAAAAGGTAAAAAAGTTTTACCTGTCCTGTGCCCGAGACCTAAAAAAGAAAATAGATAGTATTAACGTGAGTTTTGTCCTTTAAGTACTTTGTTGTGTGACTTGTGATTCTTGAAATATGTTGTAAGGTGAAATATATTTGGTTGGTGCACTAGTTAATTTGTAGAGTGATGCCGTTAGTTTGTTTATGTTTTCTGCTTTTAAATAGTATTTGTGTGATATTTTTCTGTATATGTCCAAACTTTTATATATATAAGTATGAAAGAGAGATGAAATTATTGGTAATAGTAAATTTGAGAAATATTTTCACAAAAGTATCTTTTCTATTTTGAAATAAACTTAATATTAAAGGTAAAATATTTATTAATATTAAGTCTTAACATGTACTAAGGCCGGGCATGGCCAGTTGGTTCAGGCGCTCGACTCGTAAACATGCCTCTCTTTCAGCCGTGTGGGCGTTATTATACGATAGTTACTCACTCTATTTCTTGGTAAAAAGTAGCCCAGGAGATGGCGGTGGGTAGTAGTGACTAGCTGCCTTCCCTGCAGCCTTACACTAAATTAGGTACGGCTAACGCAGATCGCCATTTGTAGTTTTGCTCCAAAATTCAGAAAACAAACCATATATTAGAGATTAAAATATTGTGTAAGTTTTGAGTCACACTATTACTACTTCTTGTAAAAATTATTTTTATTAAACTTGTATAATTTATATGGTATTTGAATTATTATTGTCAATAACAACTCGGTGAAAATGAATTAAACCTACTATTTATGATAAATATGTAAAAGTTCCCCATTGGCACAGCGGTATGTCTGCATACTTATATTGCTAAAAACCGTGTTTCGATAGTCGTGATGGGTAGAGCACAAATATTTCTTTGGTTTCTTCTCCCGAGTGCGGCGGTAAGTCTATGGATTCACAATGCCAAAATCAGAGGTTCAATTCCCCTCGTTGGGCTCAACAGATAGCCAGATGTGGCTTTACTATGAAAAACACTTTTTGGCCAAGTGTGTTAAGGCATTTGACTCGTAATCCGAGAGTTGCGGATTCGAATCCCGGCCGCAACAAACACGTTCGCCCTTTCAGCCATTTGGGCATTATAATGTGACGGTCAATCCTACTATTCGTTAGTAAAAGAGTAGCCCAAAAGTTGGCGGTGGGTGGTGATGACTAGCTACCTTCCCTCTTGTCTTACACTACTAAATTACGGACGGCTAGCACAGATCTTTGTAGAAGTAATAGTTTTCTTTTATTATTTCTTTAAAAGTTAAAAAATGTTTATTTTTGTTAAAACACGTTGTCATAATGAGATATTTCTTCATAACTTCCTGGTTTTTATTGTATCAAACAGCTTTGTTTTTTTCGGAAAAGCTTTTCCAGGAGGTGGCAACAATTGTTGCAACGATTTAGTATGTTAATATTTCTTTGTCAAAATCTTATATTTACATAAAATCACACATATGACAGAGTGGTATTGTTTTGGTAAAATAGTTAACAATTCCATATATATGTATATTTACTTTTACGAAATTTTTCCCCTCTTCTTTGAATGATAACATCACGTAGACATTCTATGTACCTAATATTATAACTAAAGTAAAAGTTCTTTTGTTTGTTTGTTTGGAAATTTACAAAAACATAATTTAGCAGTGTAAGAAGGCAGCTAGTCATCACCACCCTTGCCAACTCTTGGGCTACTCTTTACCAACGAATAGTGGGATTGACCGTCACATTATACACCCCCACGGTTGGGAGGGCGAGCATGTTTAGCGCGACGCGGACGCGAACCCGCGACCCTCGGATTACGAGTCGCACGCCTTACGCGCTAGTCCATGCCGGGCCATTTAAAAGTTCTTACTAAAACATATCTAAATAGAGCTTGTTTGTTTTTTTTAATTTCGCGCAAAGCTGCACGAGGGCTATCTGCGCTAGACATACATAATTTAGCAGTGTAAGATTAGAGGTAAGACACCTACCATCAACTCTTGGGTTACATCACATTATAATGCCTCTAAGGCTGAAAGGACAAGCATGTTTTGTGCGACAGAGATTCGAACCCGCGATCCTCGGATTACGAGTCAAACGCCTTAACGCACCTGGCAATGCCGGGCCTCTAAACAGAAATTTTCCAAAGTTCAGTTTTAAGAGACAGACTCCTAACACTATGAAGAAAACGTTTACTCAGAAATTCTATGTTTACATAATTGTTTTTAGTTATGCGACTGAATGTTACTTGGTGCCACTATTTTCATATTAAGATACCATTGAAATTTCTAATGCATCTTAACATGTCTACTTGGTGATTCTAATACATAGTGAGGTATTAATCAGTAGTTTGTTTTAGATTATCTTATAATAATAATAATTTTATACAAATCTTTCTTTACTGTTGGACGCTCAACTACAAGTCTAAAGATCACGGGATCGAACCCGGTCACACCAAACATGCTCGTTCTTTCAGTGATAGCGTTATAAAGTGACAGTCAATCCCTTTATTTCTTTGTAAAAGAGTATCCCAAATGTTGGCCTTGGGCGGTCGTAACTAGTTGCCTTTTCTCTGGTCTTACACTGCTAAATTAGGGACGGCTGGCGCATATAGTTATCGTGCAGCTTTCCTTTAAATTGAAAAACAAAGAAACAGACTTTACTAGTAGTGTATTATGGGTTTCTCGTAAGAAGAAAAATTGTGATACGAGTTAGGGATTTCAATGTAACTTCAATCCCCTTACACGGGTTTAAGATGGGCTCAAACATTCAGACAAATAGTATTGAATGACTGTGTTTCCTCAAGTATATGATTTGAAAATTAGGAACACCAAGCGTTGGAAGCCATCTCGTAGCTTTCCGCGAAATTAAATAACAAACAAACATATCGGTATTTCTACCACACACCTGTGTGCTTCACGTCATCACGAAGAAGAACTGAAGATCTTCAATTATAAAACGCTATGTGTATGAAAACAGCTTTTCGCTTGTACAGCGGTAAGTCTACGGATTTACAATCAGGGGTTCAATTCACCTCGGTGGGCTCAGCAAATAGCTCGATGTGGCTGTGTTAGAAGAAAATATACACACATACTCTCAAATCGTTAGTTCAATAAATTCTGCACACAAAATTTTGTTTTTTTCAAATAACAGAAAAGTAATTTGTCAAAATAAAAACAAATGTTTTAATGTAAGATAAAAATAATATTTGATCATGAAAACGTTAGCGGTTCTAAATAAAAGAATTGTTATCAAGTGAGCGAATGTTTGTTACCGAAATGTTACTATTATTCATATATGAAATTTACACTGAACGTTTGGTAAAGAAAACTTTTTAAAAATTCCTGTCAATATTTTTGTGCTCTAAAGAAAACTTACCAGACAGTGGGCAGGATTCATTACATATAAAAAATTAAGTACCATAATGAGTGAAGAAACTAATTATAAAGCTTGAAACGGTAAGTGAATAGCAGTTAATCAGAGAGGGTTTGTTTGATTTCTGTTATATATCCTTACAGCTTTGGTGAGTCGAAGTTAATATAATTAAGTGTTTCATGCTGAGTTGTATAATAAGTTAAATATCTTGAAGAAAATGGTGAGATATTTGACTCAGTGGGAAGGTTGCTCGTCATCACCACCCACCGCCAAGTCTTGAGCTACTCTTTCACGAACGAATACTGGGTTTGACCATCAAATAATAACGCCCCCTTAGCGTTATTCGACACTACGAGTCGAATGCATTAACCTTCCTGTCCATTCCGGGCGCTGTTTAGTATTAAAATGCATTATAAATGCAAGAAATATCGTATTTGTATCTCACAACAACTGGTACGTGTATTAACGTTTTAAAACGTTATTCTGTACTTATCAATAAAAGTGTTAATACCCATACCAGCCGTTCTGAGATACATTTTTATTTTAAGTGGATTTCTCGTCATGAATAAATATCGTATTTATTGAATTAAAAGTTTAAATATGTTAAATCAAGATTATTGTTGGGCTTAAAGAATTATACACATTACTATTATTGTTTACTTACATTTGAAGATTTTTTTCTGTTTAACGAAATCGGTAGAGTAAGTAAACTAATTTTAAATACGACTCTCTGTCTTGAGATCCAACTGAAGTGGTTCCGAAGGCTACGCTCCCCTCGGTTTCAAAATGTACAATTACAAGATTGGCTTGGTGGACAGCACTCATTTTGATATGTCTTATTGCTTTGTGGTAAGTTACATGTTATCTTCAGTTTCATTATAATTAAAGTATGTGGAAAACAGGGAGTAATCATTTGAAGATATTGATTTCTGTACTCACACTGCTGTTAGAAACATATGCTTTCACGTGAGGTACTATATTCATTTATGTGCCTGCTTACGAGATACCATGTTGATAGATCTAATTTCAAGCAAGGTATTAATTTGAGATCTCCACCTTTATATGACGTATTATTTTGGTTCATGTGAAGTACTACGTTCCATGGGTCGAAACATTATAACTGAATACACTTGTCTAAAGAATCCATACAATTATTTGTTGGTTAAGCATGAAACACATTTATAGTTATATCTGTAACCCATTATCCATAGCTTATTTAATAATAATATGTATTTTAATGGTCTTGAAACACGTGATTCTTATTTATTTACTTTTTGTAATGATCGTGCAGCGTTCTTTGTTGTTTCTACAACTGGAAAGAAAAAACTCGGGAATGTTTTGAAAAACCGTGTTTAACACAAACAGCCTGGTGATGAAAAGATAACCACTAATGAATTGGATATATTGGAGGCTATGCCACTGATCCATGAATGTGAGAAGAAGGTCCCTACAAAGAACGTTAAGAAGACAAAAACTAATATACTAAGAAAGAAAAAAGTGACCAAACGAACAACCCTGGAGACGATATATGAAAATGACCTAGAAGAAAGGAATACATTGGTTCGAAATTCAATTACGTTCTTATTCATCTTACGTTCTAATTAATATTTGGTACAAGTAAATTCACATTTTTACAGTTAAAAACATTCCATTTTAATGTATGTATACTACGTCAAACTACGTGTACAATATCAAACAGATGTTGCATGTTTAAAATCAGTGTTGTTAATACCTTGGGTTATCCCCAACTACTGAAAAAGATGCGTTCAGAGAATCTTTAATGTTCAGAGTCATTTGAATGTATGCGATGTTTTTTTCCAAAATAGACCAACCTACACGTGTTAGATGCTATTGAGGTCTGATAAGTCTGATTATCTTTTCTAATGTCCATAGCATTAATAACATGTGGAAAACATAAAGATCAGAATGCCCTTTCGTGATTTTTCATTCACATACATACTACTACTACTGATATTGAATTATTGAAATTTTAAAGCTTTACTCCAAAGTTGCAGAAAAAATAAGACAGTTTGGATACCATTTCTCTCTGTAACATAAAGTAAATAACCAGTCATTTGGAGTTCAGATCACATAACTTTTCATGTTTAATTTATATAACTATAAACTGAGTAGAACACTTGACATTTAATTATAACTGCACTTTCATCTTATCTAGTAGTTCTTAAGTAGTACCACCGACTACTATGACCAATAGAAAGTGTATTTTACCGGGTACGTAATTCTGACAATTGTTTGTAAATATGTGATCAATAAGACGTTTCTCTGGAAAGGAATGGGATTTTTCAACCCACATATATTTCATGATTGATCATGTTAAAATGGTTTCAAAATACAGACGAAGTTTCTACTTCTGCTACCATTACGAACAAAATAAATAAGATAATAGATGTTTTTAAGAACGACTCCACTGACACAATTTCATGAACGTATAATTTTGTGTATGTTTTCTTTCTATCTAATACAAAGTCGATTTTCGTCTATTAGTGATTTTGAGAATTCCATTACTATTTGACTTTCCTTCAAGCCTTCTTTTGGGTCATGTCTGATTCTTTTATATATTATTAATAATATATAAATTATTAAATCATTATTATTAATGATTCTAAAAAAACTATGGTAACAATTATTTGGTGCTTTTTAAAAACCAAACTAATCTTATCATCCATTACACAGATATCTGTGTGTTCAACTTGTTTTATACGTTTTTACAGCAGTTTCTTAACTTCACATATGTGATCAAGATACAAAAAAAAAAAAAAGGATTGGTACAGTTTTCCATGTTGATGATAACCTCCAGCAGGGAAACTGTTGGTGTGACTTCTAAAATTAACAATTTTTTTCAGTTTAAAATACCTCTTTGGTTATCCTACACGTTTTTAAGGTGCTTCTGTTTCTATTTCTTCTTTGTGAATATACACTATACTTAAAGCAAACGTGCATCTATACAAATTGAATATAAATATCTTCAAAGTAATGTTAAAAATTCCAGTATTCTTCAGTCATCTGAGAGACTTGAACCACAAGAATGAAAGGATCAGTGCAAAATAAAACACCAGTTTTTACAAATTAAATTATTATTAAAATTTTTAATTCAAAACCCTTTTTACCACTGAAGTTCTTTTGCCACATTTAGTCCAATTCAGACATTAAACCTCAGGACGTGTGAAACCATTTTCAAAGGAATATGGCCAAAGAATATCTTCGCTTGAAGATTAGCCGAAAAGCTTTTTGCTTCACCATCTCAATCATTTAATTTCCATGTTATAAATATATTTTACGATGCATAAAGAAAAAAGTATTTTCCGTTTTTACAGTCAAGCTTCACTTAAAATTGAAGATAACGTAGACCTGAAACAAAATTTTCGCACACCAGTAGCCAAAGATCGACCTAAAGTGGGGTGTATAAGTAAAATATTGTGTTTCTTTACGTTTACAAATTTTAAGTGAAAACTTTGCGTTCCTGAGGTTGATCCGTCAGAGAGTATCTTGTGTTTGTTTAACCTCGTTAACAGTTAAACCTTATAACATAAAAGCCAGTAATTCCATAACAGTGTTTGTGTTTTTTTCGTATAGCAAAGCCACAAAGGGCTATCTGCTCAGCCCACCGAGGGGAATCGAACCCCTGATTTTAGCGTTGTAAATCCGGAGATATACCGCTGTACTAGCGGGGGGCAATTTCATAACACAAACTAACGGATGCACATTAGCTTAGACACAAATATCGCAAACATATGGTTAAATTGATAAAATATTTGTTATCAAATTTCTAGCGGCAGTAAAAGTATATTTCAAATACTTTTCAAACAATAAAAAACACATAATTTTTTTTCTTTGTATGTACATCTAGCTTGGTTGTTTGTAAAAGTAAGACATTAATATAAAATTCTAAAGTTATAAGTGATACTATTGTGATCATATTCATAATCTTACGTATACATAAGCAATATAAATTATTTTTAATCAACACACATGGTGGGTGAAATATCAAAGGAAAACTTAATGGCTGTAATACATTTAAAAGCGAGATGGGTGATTTCGATTTAGGTGGTCTTGCTGTAAAATTAATATAGTGCAATCAATGAAAATAAGGCCTAAAATCAAAACTTTGAAATAATCTGTAATATCACGTTTGTAATGGTCATCACTATATTAACGTTTGTTTATTCATGCGTCTCACAATTGTACGTCAGTCAACACTAATTCGCTGCAATCTTTCCTTCGTATTCTCTCGCTACCAGTCACTACTTCATTGAGAGGAGTGTATTAAGTAATTGGTTCTTCTCCTACGGGCTTCTATTGTACAAACTAATATAATAGTGGAACTACATTCAATTTCGTGGACTACTTCAAAACCTGAAGCAAGCAGTATACTAACGTAAATATAGATTAATTGACCTAAAATAGCCATAGATAATTATTACTCTCTGCACTGTACGCTTTATATGTAGCTTTGCTTTCTATTTCTAAGTGAAATAACACTGTTACTATGGGCACAGAGTATACTTATCTGAGTGATGTCGTGAACTGATGTAACATTGTCAGGTGAAAAAACTTTCTATAAGAATAGTGATATTAAATTTAATTGTTTTCTCCTGAACTGGGAAATTATAACATGTTTGTATTATGCGGTACCAAATTAAGTAAATTAACCGTAATAAACAACAAAGAAAACTTTCTTAAGATTCAGCGTGAAATTTAGGTACAATCAAACATAATATATACAAAGTTTCTCTTTGCAACTTCTTTCTTAAACCAGTCTTAGTAGGTAATGTATGATATTAATCAAAATAAGGCCGATAATAAACATATTATAATACACTAGTATTTGCGATGAAGAACCCGTATAGTTACGGATACGTTTATTTTTCGCATTTCATAAGCCATAATCTTATTTTTTTTATTTGTGTGTGTGGGTAATTCTCCAAGTGTTCCAAGGCCTTAAATATACACCACATGTTATATTATATACGTAAATTCATATAAATACACACACAGTGGTACCTCGGTCCTCGAACGACTCCCTTCTCGAAGAATTCAGTTTTCGAACATATTATTTGAAAAAAAAAATGTCTCGGTTGTCGAACATAAACTCGGTTCTCGAACCAAGCTTGGCGTGGGCCGAAAATGGTCGAAGGGTCGTTCGGGTCATCAGACGGGTTATTTCGGGGGTTCGGGCTGAAATCTGCTGTGAACGTTATCGTTTTTACTTCTTTCGAAATATTCTGATTAAATAAGCCATCATGGGGTCAAAGAAGGATAATGAAAGCAGCAAACCAAAAAGAAAAGTTGTTAGAGCCACAATAGAGGTGAAAAAAAATCTCATAGCGAAGTATGAGAGTGGTGTTCGCGTGTTTAACCTTGCTACACAGTTTGGTATGGTAAAGTCTACAGTCTGCACCATACTGAAAAATAAAGAGTTCATCAAAGGAGCTGATGTTGCAAAAGGAGTGTCAGTGCTTACGAAACAAAGATAACAAACAATGGAAGAGGTAGAAAAACTGTTGATGATTTGGGTAAACGAAAAACAGTTATCTGGTAATAACATTTCTGAGACCATCATTTGTGAGAAAGCAAAGAAGTTACATGCTGACCTCCTGAAAACACCGCTGGAACGAGTACTGATACAAGCGACGCCTTTAAGGCTAGTGGGGATGGTTTGAAAAGTTAGGAAGAGAAGTGGCATACACAGTGTGATGAGACATGGGGAGGGTGCCAGGCAGAAACAAACCTTATTAGACAAGTTTTTAGTGAGAAATAGGTCAAGTGAGTCTCAAGCAGGTTGTAGCGGTGCAAAGCGACAGAAAAGAGAAAGAACCCCAGAAGTAGAGTTACCTGACGTTTTTATGGAAGGTGACACCCCTTCCAAACAATAATAACCCTCTTACTCTCCACGTTCCTTACCACCTTCACTTATGCCATCAGCTCAAAACTAACTGCTCAAGTTTCGAGTCATTGCTGAAACGTTTGCTTCCGGAAATTTTAACTGAAAGAAAATGTATTTTTTTAAAAACACGTGGAGCTTTGGTTCCGAAGCACAATAATAGATTTATCCATGGATGGTGGATCCGGAGGGGACAGGTGCCCCTTTTTTCTTTCCAAAGTAGTAAAGTTTTCTTTTCCAAAGGCAAAAACTATAGCATAAAAAGTATAGTGAAGTTTGTGACAACAGTGTGTAGAGTCTTAAAATACAAGTTGGGTTGAATTTAATAAGGTTTTACCGGCTCGATTATTTTTATTGGGATAATTGATAAATTGGACATCAGTTTGTATTTATTGAAAATGGTGAAGCTGGTGGGTTTTAAATTATCGAAATATAGAATTGTTTGTTTATAAGTTTTCTTCTGTCGAAAGACTTGGGGTGACTATTTTCCCACAAGTAGCTGAAGAGAGTAAAAGGCATTTGAAACTGAGATACTGTGTGTTCAAGCACTCAACTCCTGCCCCTTAGCTGATTCTCCATAGTTGCTGACTAATTTGATATCTGCGTTTGGATCATGTCTGATATATAGAATATCCTCAATGTTTTGGGAGCTGTTACAACTTGATGGTAATGCAAAAAATCTGGTAATGAGTAACATTTTAGTTTTTTAAGTTTGATTTTTAAGGTTTTGGTTTTAATTTGTGTATGTATGTGTATATATATATTGTCACTGTCAAGCTTTTAAGAGTTTTATCTATTTCAAGGGCTTAACATGTCCTTGTGATTAGGATGCTCCTCTCGCAATCTGAGGGAGGGGTCACAGGTCGGAATTCCATCACAAAAAATGCTGTCCTTTTCTGCCGTAGGCTATCGTTTATAATTCGGGACAACTAACGCAGGTATTTCAGGTATAATTTTGTTTTATTATTTAAGAAAAAAAATTTTTTCATGAAAAATTTAGTGATTATATCATTCAAAACTTCGCCTCTGTTTGGTTTGCCGACTTGATCACAAAGTTGAACAATGATAATTAGTTAAGTGTGGATATCACTAGGGTTTCAGATGGGTGTGACTGTTTTTACACGCAATTATCCGTTTTTCGAAACGCGCGAAGGACAAACAATCTAGATGTGAACTAAACATACTACCTCAGGGTATTCAAACATACACGGTACACGACGACTTCTTATATACCTGATGCTAATGTAATAGGCGGTTTTTATTGTTTCAGACTGAACATACACTAGACAGGAGTTCAGTCTGTTACCACACTTACAGAGTCTAATGGGTTATTGTTGTGTTAGAATAAGTAGGCGAATAAATAACGAAACATACGGCATTCTTGGCCTTAATGTGACCAAATTTGATAAGTGTAACCTGTAAGAAAACTATGCTTTCCTTTGTAAATGTGAACAGGGGCTTTGAAGCAATAGAATTGATATGTGTAATAGACGTTGCCATGGTGGCTATTCGTTACACATTGTATTTTCATATTATCGTATAAACACACATTATAGATGTGATAACTGTTTTGGAATTACACGTAACAGTGGCTTACCTTTTCTTCTCAACTTCTCATATCTTGAAGAATCTACATTATCTATGTCAAGGTCTCTTCGTGTGGTTGGATGGTAACAGTAACATCGTCGTGAAGTTAACGAGTCCATTAAAGCTACGTGTGGTTAATTGGGCTTTAATTTCAAATTATGTTTTTAATTGGTTACTTCATATTTTGCGGTAATGTTGGAAATATTTATATTTTAAATAACTCGAAACAGTTTTCTCTTTTGGACCAGTTTAATAATGTGATGTTCCCTCATTACAGATGCTATTTCGAAAGCACCATCACGTTTCGACAGTTCGAACCTTGGACATCTGTGTCATCAGACTACAATTTTTTTTTAGCGTACAATTATTGTTCCTCATCCCTGAGTTCAAGATTAGTGAAAGTGGTTGAATAAATGCAAACATTTTACTGTTTCGTAACACAGAAACAATCGATATCCAAAAACTTTTTGAAATATTGGATGCATCCCTCAATGATCTTTAAATCTCCCCCCGCGAAAGATTTAAGCACTCAACTCAGTTGGTGAGACACTCGCTTTGCTCGAAAGAACTCAAATATATATTTTTAAAACTTTATTACCATGTTAAAATATTGTTTCCCAAGTAATAGTTATTTCATGCCCTTGAGACAAGGGCTTGAGGACTAGTACCTTTTGTAAGAGGGAGAAAGAATGTAGTAACTTGATTTGTTAAGATGTGTATTAACAACAGTAATTAATGGGTCACTAGATAACTAGAGAAGACAAACCTAATAAATAATGTGTTAATCTTATGAATGGGACAGTGACTTGTTATAAAAACATAATGGTTCCTTGAGAAACACGTGTTGAGTCATTTTGAAAGATGTCCTAAGTATGTGATTCAGAATCATACAAATTGAAAACATACTTTGTTTCTTTCACATTAATGCCCTTGTGGACTGTACAATACTAGAAAACGGATTTCAATTCAAATGGTGAGAAGAACACGAAGAGCCCTTTGTGTAGCTTTGTGTTTAATTGCAAACAAATAAATCTTACTTGAGGACGGATACTATTTTCATGAATTAAGCTATTTCTTTCTGTTATTTTTATGCAATATTTCCATCTCGCTGTCTTCAAAGCAGGTCATCTCAGACATTGTTTAAAATTAATGACTTTGATTCTTGTTCTATGGTAATCTAATAAAAGCAAACACGAACAACAGTAATTTATTACAATATTTTTCTCTACAAAAAGAAAATAACAATCGAGTAACCAAACGATCAGGAAAATTTCTAAATATGAAGAGAAGGAGTATTCATAATAATCAAAAGTCAGCGAAATTTCCAAACATGGAGGTGTATGGTAACAACCAAAGAGATTTCCAGAAATGAAGGGAGGAATTATTCAATAATAACTAGAGAAGCGCAGACATTTCCAAACATAGAGGTACGGGGTATTCTGTAATGACAAAACAGCCAGGCGTATTTTCAAGTATAGAAAGAAGAATTATTCAGTTATAACATAACAGACAAAGACATTTCCAAACACGGAGGAAGAGATTATTTAAGAAATAATTTCCTTGATTTACTAAAAATAAAGCAAATGTCAATTAATTCTGAAAAACATAAAGATTCATTATGAATGAGACGATAACTCACAATAAAAAAATATGTTGTCTTGCTATGAAAGAAAAGAAGACTTTTCGGAAGACTCATTAAGAGAGACAATGCCTTATTATAAAACTCATGTTAAAGTATTATAAGAGATGTGTTAATTGTTATCGTCCAATAGCGATATCATGCTCAAGAAGTTCTGATGAACAAAACAATTTACTGAAATTTGACAAAATGCAAAGAAAATTTGAAAACAAGCATGTGTTTGTTTGGAATTAAGCACAAAATTATACAACTAACTATTTGTGTTTTGCCCACCACGGGTATCGGAACCACATGCTAGTGGTGTGAGTCCACAGGCATACCATTGTACCGTTGGGGTCACAACAAGCAAGTAAACAAAATTATTAATTCAAAATAGGCTTCTTCTTAAATTTCTGGTCCTTTGCATTGATATGATTAACTATTGTCAGATGTAAAAGATTACGGGCTCTTGTTGATTCTGTTGTTGTTATTGTTTTAAATTAAGCATAAAGCTACAAAATGAGCTATCTAGGTTCTGCCCACCACTGGTATTGAAACTCGGTTTTTAGCGTTTTTAGTCCGCATACATATAGCTGAGCCACTGATGGGGGATATTGATTCTACAATCTCCATGAATTCCTTGTATTCTGCGTTTAGTTGTGGGAATGCTTTGACGCTTTGAGTCAATCTGATGTTGAAATTACCCAAAGACATTATCCTTCCATCTGAATGGCCTTCTTACAGGTTCCATCCTCTTATAAGACTTTAAATACTAAATGTTCTCACGACCCCGTCCCCTTAGAAATGTTACGTTTCTGAGTGCAATTCCGACAAGTTTCATTTTTATGCAAAGCATTAATTACCTATGTTTATTTTTCCCCATTAGTTTAGTTACGTAAACAGAAACAAGTGTTGTTTATTTCAAACTAATGTTTAAACATATGTTTTTATATTTGTTAGTGAATTTAGCAAAAAATACTTGAATGATATTTGCGCTCGCTGTCCCTAATTTTGAACTCATAGATTAGAGGGAAGGCTGTTAGTCAGCCACGACTACTCTTTACCAACCAAGAGTGGATTTGGCCATAACATTATAATTTCCCATGGCTGAAAGGCCAAGGTTGTTTGATGACGGGATTCAAATCTTTAGGCCGCAGATTGCGAGTCAAGTGCCCAAACCTTCACACTATTCCAGACTTTGTATAAAGGAAATAAATAATTTTCTCCACCCAGTCCATACCCATTAGTCCCTAATGGTGAAATGGAATTACGTCACGATAACAACCATAAAGTTAGTAACTGTTTTGTTGCAAGTATAAAACAAAGACATCCATCAAGAGAGACTCTGTTTAATTTTATGTTAACACAAAAACTCTACCGAACTTAAAAGCTCAGCAAAGCTGCGAATAAATAGAATGTACAGATGCAATTTAGACATCTTCGTACTTAACTTCTATCCTAATACAAGAAGTAACACAATACACTTGCGCAATTACTCCAGATCCATCTGTCGGTAAGTATACGGACTTACAATGCTAAAATCTGAGGTTCAATTCCTCTTAGTGGAAAGAGTGTATATAACTCATTATGTACCTCTGCACGACAACAACTCCACTATCTTCGTGACTCACAGTAATAATAATACTTCTTCCTACTTAATTATTTTCATTTCGACTCCCACAAAGAGTCAATTGATTAATTCCACCCACGTAGATTTTGTATGTGAATACGGGTTTTGAAAGATTCAACCCATTACAAATAGTTATAAACACAATTTTAAACATAATCATCACACTCACCACTGGAACCATTAGTCATTCTTGACAATTCGTATTTTGATCAATCAATACACCTCTTTACAAATATATCATATATATCCACAAAGCTATAAACCGTGACTATCTTTACTCATGTAACGTTGATCGTTTCAATATATTTGGTCAATTATCCAACATAATGCAGAGGAATATTAGTGTTTAGCAGTTAAAAACACTAAGAACATCACACCAGATGTGAAGTAACAACACGCCAGCTTACTCTGTGTTTCAGTCAAAGTAGTTTACCACATTTCTTGTTCTCTGTTTCAGTTACAGCTGTTTAAAAGGTCAGCTTGCTCTGTGTCACAGTTATAGATGTTTACTACGTCAGCTTACTCTAGGTCTTCGTCATAGCTGTCTACCACGTCAACATATTCTCTGTTTCAGTTACAGCTGTTTATCACATCAACTTATTCTCTGTTTCAGTTATAGCTGTTTCCCACGTCACCTAACTCTGTGTTTCAGTTTTGCTGTTTACAACGTCAGTTTGTCTCAGTCATAGCTCTCTACTACATCAACTTATTCTATGTTTCATTTATAGCTGTTTAAACGTCTGCTAACTCTGTATTTCAGTCATACCTCTTTAGTATATCAGCTTACTGAACGTTTCAGTTATAGCTGTTTCTTACGTCAACTTACTCTATATTTCACTAACAGCTGTTTACCACGTCAGTTTACTCTATGTATCAGTTACAGCTGTTTACTACGTTAGCTTGCTCTTTGTTTCAGTTATAGCTGTTTCTCACATCAACTTACTATAAGTTTCAGTTATAGCTGTTTCAGTCACAACTGTCTACTACGTCAGCTTACTTTGTGTTTCAGTCATAAATGTCTACCACGTCAGCTTACTCTATGTTTCAGTTACAGCTGTTTCTCACGTCAACTTACTCTATGTTTCAGTTACAGCTGTTTCTCACGTCAACTTACTCTATGTTTCAGTTCAAGGTGTACATAATGACAACAAAACATTCTAAGACACTTGAACTTCCTCCTGATGGCATCAAAACAAACATCCAGTGGCATGTTCTAACCGTCGCCTTACTGTAGTCACATTACACATTTGTTCTGCATGTCAGTTATGACTCGCCTAACTGAAGACACTAACATGTATTCTCGACCAAACGTGATATGGTCATGGCAAGAATTTTATAGTAAAATTATATTCCATAAGTTATTTTTATCTCTTATGGCTAAAACTGTATTTTTTGTTCTCAGATGTAGTTGTGTTATTTGAGCAAATACAATAACTTTGTCTACTAATATCAAAGCTTTGAGGCTTCTTAAGCCTATAAAAGGTGACGAAATTTCTGTTTAAGTGCAACGTTTTAATCACATTCCTCATAATTGATTTATTTTGGAATTCATCACAGAAGATGAGATTAACAAAAATTGATTTTAAATGTAATTTTCACTCTTGTTTTAATCTTATTAAAGTTCTAATTTTAAGGAATGCGAAAAAATGCACAAACACGATTTTTAAAGTTCGTTGTGAATTGAATATTTTAGTGCACACTAAATAACACGCAGTGCTCGTAACTACCAGGCGATGGAATATTTCTATAGTTGCTTCGGGAAAAGAATTTTAAAATTAAACTGAGCCTAAATTAAAAAACAAACACACTAAACCCAAACGAAAAAAAAAAAGCTGAGCTTAAAGTATAAAAACAAACTAAGCCTAAAATACAAAAACAAGAAAAGCTCAATTACTTGGTATAAAAAGATGAAAAATAAGAAAGTAACATATATCCGAATGTGCAATTTACAGAAAACTTACAATTTTTATTGTCTTTACTGCTAGATTATTCAACATTATCTGAACTGTCACACCTTCATACACCGGATACAGCGACCTTATCTACCACTAAAGAAATTGATCTACTGCACGGGTTAGTTATGTATTAGTTTTTATTCTCAGTTTTGGAAACAACGGATAACACACAATTTGGCAACTAATTAAAAATTCTATTTTTTGTTTCGTTTGAAAAGTATTTAAACATTTGACTGAATACAAAAGATCTGTTGATTTTTCTGATTTTTTGTGTCTGTTTGTTTTGTATAGATGTGGATGGTCTGACAAATGAAGTTGGAACCCCACGTCCCTCAGAAGACATCTTTTTTTTCTTTCCATCGCAGTGACCTCTGGTGGGTCTTCAATTATTATCTCATTCTTTCTCTTCCGCTGATTCTTCAACCTCAGGGACATCTGGTCTCTCATTTGGACTCTGTGATCTAACAATGTTGTTGTTGATATTGTTGTATTTATTCTTCTGTTAAATTATTGTAAAAACTAACAAAACATTCCTTAAGAAAATTCAGTGGCTTTTTCGCACCTTTTTCTCCAGTAAAAATTAATCACACACTGCTAGAATGTCATGTTTAATATGGTAAGCTTCATAGGATATCAAGCTGTTGTTGAGACGATTAGCTTAATCCAGTGGTTCTCAACCTGCGGCCCGCAGATCACTTTCCAATGATGACATCCTAATATAACTCAAATAATCAAAAATAAAAAATATGCACTGTATATAACATGTACATGTAGGCTACTCACTGTGGTATGTGTGTGTGTGTGTGCAGATAATAATCTAAACCTTCAAGTAAGATGAATAGCAATTACTTTTAATATCTCTATGATGCTTCGCGTTTGCGATTTGCCTCGGCCTTTGTTTACGCTTTCCTAGCCATTGCCTTGACCCATATGCAATGAAACTTAACTTTGACTCGATACCGCGTCGACAATAGTGACGATATCTCTCCAACGTTTCTACCGCGTCGCCAACAGCAACGAGCTTTCCTCCGATCACGTTCGTTCTGGTTTCACCGCCCATTGCGCCCGCTCCTGCGTGTATTCGCCATGACTCATCTTCTCTCCATTGTTTCCTCTAAGACGCTGATTAGCTGTTCGAGTTCGTGACGCACTATTGTTGTGACCTACTTCTCACTTCTCCCCGTTTGTCGGCTACGGCTGTCGCGAATCTCGTGTTCCGAAGGGCTTGAATTAGGTGAGGTGGTAGTCATAGGAACAATATACAGTGAACGCTAAGGCGTGTCGCTTGAAAATTTGTTATTTGTAAAGACCCCATTAAGATGAACACGCCGCTGTCGAAGAAAGCCCGCACTGTTTCAGACGAGAATCGCCGTTTCAACACCGAGTGGGAATTAGATTTTTCTTCATAGAAAAGAAGGAAGATGTTGTTGTCTTCTGTGCAATAAAATCATAACTGTGATGAAGCGATCTAACTTAGAACGCCACTATCGTTCGCTTCACTCCTCAAGCCTGGATAAATACAAGGAACATGCACGTGAGGCCAAACTCGAATCCCTGAAAAGGAACTATCGAACTCAAACAAACATATTCACAAGAATTGTAAACGAATCACGGGATGTAACTCTGACGTCCTACAAGCTTAGTCATCTGTTGGCAAGTCGCATGAGACCGTACACCGATGGTGAGATCCTGAAACAAGGCATTCTTCTATTCACTGAAAACTGCTGCCCGACTTCAACTCAAAAGGCAACGAAACTGCAGCTGAGCAACGACACAGTGGCCAGACGGGTTGAGTGCATTTCAAACGACCTACGAGAACAATTGATGAGTGAATCAAATAATTTCGTTTGCTATTCGATTGCCCTTGACGGTACGAAAGACATTGCCGACATCGAGCAGCTCGCTTTTTTTTCATTCGCGGAGTTAAGCCTGATTTTACCATCACCGAAGAACTTCTTTCTATTCGCTCTCTTCATGGTTCGACTAAGGGTGCTGAGATCTTCCAACAGATGATGACTGTCCTCAAGGATGCGGAGCTTGATCCAGCGAAGTTAGTCGGCGTAGCAACCGATGGTGCTCCTTCTATGCTTGGCCTCGGTGAGGGGCTGCAAGGTCACATTACAAGATGGCGTCAGGCCGAGGAACTGAAACCTGTTGTATGGCACCACTGTATCGTTCACCAAGAAAACTTAGTTGCAAAATCGCTGAAATTTAAGCATGTTACGGACATAGTTTTCTCGACCGTGAACTGGATCCGTGCGAATGCGCTTAATCATCGCCAGTTTAAGCAGTTTCTTGTTGATATCAACGCAGACTACGGCGACGTCATCATTTTCACGGCAGTGCGCTGGCTGAGCCGATCGTCTGTCATAAAAAGATTCCATGCTTTACTCCCAGAAATACGGACTTTCCTCCAGGAAAAAGGTGAGGATGTTCCTCAGCTCAACGACAATCAGTGGCTTCAAGATCTCGCTTTTTTTGTTGACATAACAGGTCACTTGGCGCATCTTAACCTGCAACTTCAAGGAAAGGATAAAATGTGTCACGAGTTGTTTGCCACTTTACTGCATTTACATCGAAGTTAGAGCTGTGGATATCTCAGCTTCAGCGCGGCAGTACTCTTCATTTTCCGACTTTGGCTGAATTTAGTGCTTCGTCGTTTTCATATACAGAAGTACTTGTGGATCTCAAGGTTGAATTCGATCATCGCTTCAAGGATTTCAAGACATCAATAGAGGAACTGCATTTTTTCTTCGCACCTTTTCAATGCAACCCGAGTGATGCACCCGCACAATACCAGCTAGAGCTGATTGACCTGCAGGCAGATATTTCGCTCAAGACTGCCTTCCATGGAAATTCTCTCATCGATTTTTGGCGACGCATGCCTCAAAAAAACTTTTCCTCAGCTCCTTGAAAATGCTTACCGTCAGGCGTGCATATTCGATCAACATATACTTGCGAGATGGTTTTCTCGAAATTAATTCGCATAAAATCGAAATTCCGCAGTCGTCTTACTGACAGTCACATGACCCAGCTCCTTCAAGAAATATTGGAAACCAATGAATGAATAAAGATTCCACATATAAACATCAAAAACCAATGAATGAAAATAAAGTCAACATAAACACATCAGGAACCTGTGAATGTCAGCAACAGATGAATAAAAGAAACCCCTAAATGGAGACGAAAATAAGAATGAAATAATAGGATCCCATGAATAATAATAAGTACTTATTTATCACAGACATTAAATAAAATTTACTATTCTTGTGAAGTAATTTTAAAATAAAAATAACAGTCAACAACAACAATTAGGCGTTACTGAATAAGAAAGCAAATCTGCCCCCCCCAAAAAAAATAACCATTTCGGTTCATTTAATAACCACTAGGTGATATTCAGTGAACTTATTACTCTTTATTATGCTGCCGAACTCGCTAATTAATGTTTTATTTCCAAATACTTTTAGAAATCTGAAATGTGTTTCGTTATTTGGATACATGAAATATTCTTTATGTCTTTTAACTTTTGATCTGAAAAGTCTCCATCATGAACATAAATATGTACCAATAAATTAACACAATGACGCATAAAGGTTTCCTACCTGTACTGATATTTCTATTTTTAAAGCGGTGCTTTAGATATGTTAACCTAATATATTCTTCCTTTTCTATTTGTAAAGAGAGTAGAATTTCAAAGGAAAAACAACATTATGAGATGTAGATCTATAGTATTTCATCCTTTAATTCACAATAACAATGCTTTATGAGTTTAATTGCACATAAGTTTTTTATGTTTGAATATCAACAAAGGTTACCTTCAATTTCACGATTGTGTAGTTCTTTCAAAGATGCAACTTTTTGAATGTTTTCGTTCTGGACATCTTTGACGGACTGTGCATGGATATTTTTCAAGTCTTCAATCTTCAGGAAAATATGAAATGCAATTCATTTAAACTGCTATCAAGTGTTTTAAGCATAAATAATATATTTTGTTGTTTGTTATTTTAAAACAAGAGATGACGCCACTAAAGTGTTATGGTAACCACCTTTTCTTTTCTAATTTCGCACAAAGCTACACGAGAGTTATCTGCGCTGCTTGTCTCTACTTTAGCACTGTAAGACTGGAGGGAAGACAGCTAGTCTTCACCATCCACCGCCAACTCTTTGGCTACTCTTTACCAACGAATAATGGGAATGGCATTCACATTATAACGCTCCCACGGCTGACAGGGCGAGCGTGTTTGGTGTGACGAGAATTCGAATTCACGACCCTCGGATTACTAGTCGAGAGCCTTAACCACCTGGCCACGCCAGACATAACCAATTTTTGAGACTAAGTTTACAACTTTAGACCGCGGTTCTTTCATTAAGTCAACTTGCTTGGAACTAAAACGATAAAACTAAATAAACTCTCAAATATAAATTAAAATCGAGTCATAATTCATAAGTTCTCTTCTTATTTTGTATCATTATTAGAATATGGTCTAAGAAACAGCTCTTATACCAGGCTAATACTTTAACTGAGACAAAGTTCCTTCTTTATATATCTTAGTGTTTGAAAGTAAAGACGAAATTGCGGTATCCAAAGAAAAACTTTTTTTTGAACAAATTAAATTAAATTTTGAACGATTAAATCATATTACGAAAAAAACAAACCAAATTTCACAAATATGAATTCAATGCAATTAATTAATAATGATTTGGTTTGTTTTGAATTTTGCGCAAAGCTACACGAGAGCTATCTGTGCTAATCATCCCTAATTTAGCAGTGTAAGACAAGAGGGAAGGCAGCTAGTCACCACCGTCCACCGCCAACTCTTGAGCTACTCTTTTACCAACGAATAGTGACATTAACCGAAACATAATAACGCCCACATGGTTGAAAGAGCGAGCATGTTTGGTGTGACGGGAATTAAAACGAAGCACATACAGAAGTTACATCTATCAAACCTACTTCATTAACTTAAGCCTAAATAATCAAGCTCACTTCATTCAATTAAGCCTAAATACTTAAACTTGTGTTCTACAAATGTTTTTAGATTAACATCTGTTGTACTCGACCAGTGAAGTATCAGATGAAAATTTAAGAAAACGAATAAGTTTAAGAATTTCATTATGATTGGTAACGAGAAATCAGTAACTCTGAAAGTGTTATTAAACTCACCTCTTTGTCATACTCAGCTCGTAATTTTCTAAATTCTTCCTGGTGGTTAAAGGCCACTAAAATAAATAATAGTTGTTGCTGTTTACACACATTTTACTTCAACCGAAATAAAGTGCCTTAAAGAACCTGTAATTCCATTTACTGTAAGATATTAAGCTTACAAGATTTGTAGTAACGAAAACAGAAGAAGCAAATAGATCTATACTAACCACAACTAATTCTTGGATAACTCTTTCACCAACGGATAGTGCAATTGATTGTCTCTTTATATCGAACACATAGTGGAAAGCACAAGCATGTTCGATGATTGAGATTTAAACCATGGCTCACAAATTGTGAGTCAGTGGGCAGAATAGAGACAATCCATTGTATGATCTTTGTTTCATTTTGTTAGCTCTAACTCTCCTAAAATATGCTATAAACTCAAAATTAACGGTTAGGTCTGTTATCCATCTAAATGTTCGTAACAGACATTAGGTTTATCTCATACTGAGAATGACTTTAATGTGACAATTTGGAAGAAAACTTACACGTTTCGGTCTCTTCTTTGTGCGTTGCTGTCAGCTTCGAATTCAGTTCTTGTATTTCCTCCGTACGGTTTCGCCTCAGTTGTTCTAATTGAGTTCCGTAATCTCCTAGATAAAAGAACAGTGTCTTTAATAGCTCTATATTTTCAAATTCTTATCGTTTTGCGATTTTTATAATCTAGTCCAGCATTTCGCACAGTGTAGGGCGGTTAGGGTAGTGTCAATAGCGTAAGAATGCAAAATGAAGATTTTTATTATTTATTCATTAATAGAAATAATAAGAAAGAACTACAACAGACAAATTTAATGTACGTGCCTCGTCTCTTAATTCAATCACAAGGGGGTAAGGAAGCACAAGAAACTATATTTATTAAAGCAGATTTGTTTGATTTTGAATTTCGCGCAACGCTACACGAGGGCTTTCTGCGCTAGCCATCCCTAATTTAGCAGTGTAAGACGAGAAAGAAGGCAACTAGTCATCATTACCCACAGCTAAGTCTTGGGCTACTCTTTTACCAACGAATAATGGGATTGACCGTCACATTATAACGCCCCTATGGCTGAAAGGACAAGCATATTTGATATGACGGGGATTTGAACCCGCGATCCTCATATTACGAGTCGAGCGCCCTAACCACCTGTTCATATTACTAGATATACACACACGTCAAACTCTTATCCTATACATTCCGGAAACTAAATTCAGAATCTGTACACTGTGGCGACTAAAATCAAGGTCTCTGTACTTCGGAATGTAAAATCAGAGTACATTAACTCAGACAATTAAAAGATCTGAATTTTTAATATCCGGAAAGATAGAGTATAATAGTATTTGGAACACGTGAATAACATAAATCATGATATAATGGGCGTGAGGTAAGGCATGTCATTGGCGTCTGCAATGGAGGGGTCAAGAAGGGCATTTCCTCCCTGCCATATTAGAAACACAATTCTTTCTTTCTTCATTCAGCATATTTACGTGAGTTTCTATTCAATTCACAATATCACTATACTGATATTTAGAGTGATAAATTTCTGCGGGCGTCTTTGAAGCGGGTGCTTCACTTTCTTAATAATAACTTCTTGCAACGAAAATATTTAACCAACATACTTTGCTGAGCTCTCCATTCCAATAAAGTGCTTGAGTGGGACAACGCATCCAACTGGAAATAAACAACGATTAACAATTAACAAGCATGTAAATTATAAATAATTAAGAAATTATTACAAAAATAATAACACATGTTAAATAATGTCCCACGAATTCAAAAGTGTATAATTCACGGTATCTAATTTTTTTCTTTTTTTATGGGGAGAAGTAATTTCTCGAATAGAACAGGTGAAAAATTTTATTATGCTTTAAGCTAAGTTTTCTAAAATAAAAAACGAATAAACACTTAAATAATAGAAATTATTATTGTTGAATTATATTGCTAGTTTTGTTGCAACTCTTATTTACATCAAATAAAAATGTTACTGTTGGCTACATTCAACGAAACGACGGTTAAGTAACCAGTGTAGAGTTAACAAATAACTTTGACAGTGCTGTTGTTCGTTAGGTGTCAAGATTTACACCACATTATATATACCATATATCATATTCACATGATGCGATATACTGTTTCAGGTGTGTATAAGTGCATAGTTTTGCTACTTAATTTAAAAGTATTCCCTTTAATATTCCTCTTCCAATAGGTGAAGGGTTTATCTATATGCTTTCTTACATACCTCAATCAGTTTATTTGTCGTTTAATTCACAAAATAATTTATGTAGATGTGTATTGGTATAATATTTGTAATATATTATCTTTCTATAAGCCTTATCGTGATACTTTTTAAGTTATGAGCAAAAAACTACTCGGGACGCAAGGGATACGAACACTTTCTGTCGTAACTGGAGTTATGTTGAAAGAGAATAAAATTTATATAATACGTTCAAATATCTTTACAGTAAAGGTAATCAGTTTCTAAATGCTGGTAACTTTACACGTGGTTTGGGGTTCACCACGTTAATATTTGGTAACACACACATGCGAGTGAGACGGCATTACGAGAAGTTACTGAAAATCTTTCCCACCACTGAGAGTCTATTTTAACACCGTATTCACTATATGGGAGGAGAGTTGTATATTATCTTGTTGGAAATTGTATAGTCCCCCCATCCCCCTGGAATAACAGTAGTTATAATCCTTGACTTATTAAATTTGATCACGTTGTTCAACAAGATACGGAAAATGGGAAGCCAACTTCAAAGAAAAGTTTAAATTTTAGCCTCGCCATAATGGCTCATAAAATGTCTTTAAGTTGGTTGTTGTTGTTTTGGAACAGCCATTTTTTTTTTTTTTATTTTGTCTTTATTTCTAGGATCATTAAATAAAATATGTCAAATGATTGACGTAAGATTATCAGAATCTCAATAGCAATATTCTGCAAAGACAAAAATTCATATAATAGTTTTAATTCTCAGTGTAAAAAATTTGAAGCTCTTACTTATTTCACCAACCAGTTAAACATGCAAATCTCTTGTGCTGAGATACAAACGTTAACACTTTTACATTTAAAATGTATTTTTGATAGGTATCTATCTCCTATCACACAAAGCTATCTCAATTACTCTTTGCACTCTAAGCTTTGCTGAAAAATATTTTTGTTATATTTTGATGTCAAAAAATAACTTCTGATGTGGTATTATCTTCACTCTATAAAGGTAAAAGGGTCAGTTAAGAAGCACAGCAGAATAACTAACTATCCAGAATGAACAGATGTACTCTGAGATGAATAAAGCCCATAAATGGGGTACTTCTGGAACAGGTATGTTCTTTACACAGGAAGGTGGGAATGAAAGTAGAATGTGTGAAAATGGAACAACAGGTTCAAGCATTAGTCATGTATAAATAAATGTAAGTGCAATGAACTATATACTTTCTCACCCTCAACAGTACAGATTCTATAACTCATTTGTAACCACAAGATTGTGGATAAGGCATGTAGACCAATATACACACACACACCAACAATCAACTGTAAGTAGAATACCATCATTGTTTGTTCTCTTGTCTTCCTGAGAGACAATCAGTCACACTATGATGGTGTTACAGAACAGTTGCCATCTCTATTTTTTCATTTTGGGGATTTTAACAGACACTCCCCTGTGGAGTAGTACTAATATATACATGAGGGATTGTTCCATTGAAAATATGTTCTCAGATCACAACCTATCTCTCTTCAGTAGTGGTTCTTTTCCCTATTTCCATGCACCTAGTCAGTCTTTTACTGCTGTGGATCCACGTATCTATCTGTTCCCCTTCACTTTTCTTGGAGAGATGACAATGGTAAGTGGTACAGTGAAACTACCCATTGTTTTAAGAGAGAATGGCTGTGGTCAGTGCCCTCTTACTTAAGTGCCATGGTGGAAGTTGGACCAGATTGACTGACTTTTTTACCACTCTTTAGGAACTTGGTCCTGCAGTCCTCAGTCTTCCATCTGTTAACAACTGCATGGAGGCAGTAAGTAATTGCATAATTCAAGCAGCTGCCAGTATGCCAACTGTATAACATTTCAAAAAAGTTATTTTCTCATTCTTTAGTAAGAAGAGATATCATCCAATTTTCACAACATCAGTAATTGTAAAAAACATTACAATGTATCTAAGAATGGTTTTGTAATAGTACTGACATCATTGTTGTTTAATGAAAGGAGAGATCAAAAGAAATCTGTATGTATGTCATATCGAAAGAAATAATAGTGTCTGTAACTATTTGTTAACAACAGCTTAGCATTCTTATGTTAGTTCCTGTTAAACTATGTTGAAGCATACTAAATAACCCTATCCATCTGTTAACAGGATTAAAAAATTATATATTTCTATATCAGTTCCTGTTGAACAAGTCAGAAATTGTGTTATCATCAAGATTAAAAGTGATGTAACATTAACAGTTGCCTGTTGAAAAGTCTAGGAATATGTTAAACAGTTTCTTTCAAGGTTAAACATTGGTTCATGTTATACAATCTTGGAGTTAAACAGCTGATACCAAAACTAAACGTTAATTATTTTCAACAAAATTCATACATAGTAAACAGCTGGTTCAAAACCTAAACAAACATGAGACACACAGTTGCCACCACTTCTAAGCATTGCTTCCTGTTGAACACAAGTAACACATATTAAAAGCTGTTACCAAGATTTGTTAATTTCTTCTATACTCTGTGTTGAATTTCTTTAAACAGAGAGTGAGATCGTCATTGAATGGTTTGTAAAAGATGATCTCATTTTGTTTTTTCTCAGTCTCTTAAATATACAGATCTTTTTTAGGCATCATTACTGGCATTTCCAGATCTACATTTGCTGCTAACGTACATTACAAATGCACTGAGAGCTCTTTCTATTTACATTTTAATTATTTCTATCTTTCTTGGTACAAACACTACCTTTAAGGGTCAATTCCTACATTTGATTTGTACAAACACTACCTTTCAGGGTCAATTCCTACATTTGAGATGTCTATACTCTGACATTACAAACGACATTACTCGTTATTTCTACACATCAGAATTATCCCAACAACACCAATAAAAAGGCTAAACTTGCCACATTCTTCATTGCAAGTTTATTTAAATTTATAAGATTTAAATTGGAAAACGGTCAGCAAAGTATAGTGATGTGTTTTTAAACTATTTTGATACACCAATTGCTTCCACAAATTCCAAATAAACTTTATCATAAACCTAATTTTGTTGGTGAACAATGAAATATTAGATATAACTGCATGTGTGTGAAAGTCAGCACCTGTGTGTGTAATCTTATAGAAGAAAGTACATTTGTTTTATTCATGACATTTACTTTTCTCATAACGTTTTCAAATGCATTTGGGAACACAAACTCATCCACATAAGAAAAAGCCTCGAATTAAGACAAATAATATTTACGTTTTGAAATTTCTCTGATCATCTTTTCAGGTGAAATTAAGAGCATGGTCATTTCTATACACAATTAGAAAAAAATCGTTTCCATAAATCTAAAATGCAGAGATTATATAATTAATCTGAGAGTTACCAATGGGGGTCATCAAATCCATTAGTTGCAAAAAGTTGGGTACACTGTAAACCAAACATCTGAGTAAACTGAGGGTTCAGTACATTATAAACAAAAATTTAGAGTATAAAGAGGGTTGAGTACACTTTACTAAGATAATTCTGAATAATTACTTTACACAACTGTCTTACAATAGAAACTTTTCCAATAGGAACTGTGTTTGACCATCAGACATTATTTGACTGTAACAATATTGTGATGTATCAACCTCTCGATATTAAGATCATTGTTTTATTCTAGTTAGAGATCATCCATTATTGTTAGAGTCTAACATATAAAATTAATAACTAGTACTCACATTCTGTACAGATCCCGGCCTAGCATAATTGTAAAATCCCTCTACGGGCCAAGTCTCATCCACCTTTGCTTTTGAAGCTCGGTGCTTGTTTCTGAATAAAGAAATCACATCAGACCAAAAATTTATTATCTAAGGTTTTTAACATCGTGTTTGTCTAAAAATTCTTCATATACTTAGGTTGGTGTGAGGGGGGGAGAAAATTTAACAATACACTTTCGTATACTCAGACAAATTGCATAGCTTAATATCAGTTCACTAAGGTCTTTTTAAGATTGTTTCTAATATAAAGCTGTAATTCTCTCTCTTGAATTGTCTCCCAGTAGCACAGTGGCATGTCTTGGAATTCATAACACGAGAAACCGGATTTTCGATTGCCGTAATGACCATGGTGAGCTTTATGCCTAATTCCAAAACAAACAGTCTTGAACTGAAAGTGTCCATTCTGTGTGCTGTATTTTTGTGTGTATTTAACATTGTTAAAATGTCTATTAGAATAAGAACAAGTATGTCATCATATACTGTATAAACATTTCAGAATTATTTAACTTACTGTTGATAACTTAGCAGAAATGAACATTTTTATAAACTACCTGAAGTAGCACAGCCTCACCATTCGAATATTAAAATTAGTCAAGGTATTATATCATTCAGGTTTCGTCATTCTTCGTATGTTAGTAACAGCTGATTTAGATATGTTATATATATATTGCTTATGCAGTATGCGATTGTTATTTAGGTTGAATGCAAACTTCAGAAGATACTTTCGAAGATTTTTTTGTAAATAGAAACTGTTTTCTTATATATTTAATCATCCTTCCTCACTTTTTTTGTATTACAATGGATTGTCAGGTTCATGGGACTGAATACTCTGTAGTTGGTGATGAATTTGAACAATAAATGGACATAACAAAATTCAATCATTTTAAGAATAATATATTCCAAACAAGTCAAATGAATGTAAACCCACACATATGACAAAACTTGGTTCAATGTTGTGTATCACAATTGTTTATAAAGCTTCAAATAATACTCATTTCCTCTGAAGCATTCGTGCACGCTCGTTTAATAACTTCAGAATCCAACTGACAAGGCCTAACATGCACAGATGATTACGGTGCATGACTTGCAGTCTGACAGTTGCGAGTTCAAATCACCATCCTACCAAACATGCTTGTCCTTTCAGTTGTAGAGAGCATCATAAAGTCGTGGTCAATCCTACTAAGCATTGGATAAAATAATAGACCGAGAACTTAGAAACTGAAATAAGACTTCTTTTGTTCACTTGGAATTCGTCAAACCACTGTAATGTCAAAAATATGTTGTTTCAAAAGTAATCATTTATAAAATTATGTTAACTAAACAACACAATAGTTGTGCTTGTACTCAACAGTAAAGCCAATATACCATCAGGGGGGGGAAGTTGTCATTCAATAGTATTCTTCAACTCACCAAACACGTTAAGGGCTTGACTGTCACTCTTATAACAAGCCCATACCTTAAAGTTGAAAAATAATCTGTGGCTTCAATGTAGCATTGTTTCTAGAAGGTTCCTAGGTTAATTTATGAATAAAAGTATCTTTAACAGTTTTCAAAAAACGTATCTCCCTAACGGATTAATTCTAGTCTCTCCCGATCTACATGCCTGAAATTAAATCACCCATAATTATGATTTCATTAACTCTTTCAGCAGGGGTTCGATCACGGAGATTGACCTTATAACCATTTCGTTCTGCTTATAGTGTTCATGCTATAATTTTTTATTTATTATGTATATGTTCACGAAAGTTTGCACATTAACAGTAAATATTACAAGACTTACGTACTCAAAAGTTTTACTATTCTTAAGTGTTTTCCTATAGCAAAGCCACATCGAGCTATCCGCTGAGCCTACCGAAAGGAATCGAATCCCTAGTTTTAGCGTTGTATACCGTAAACTTGCCGCTGTACCAATGGGAGACTTATAAAACTGACCTTCACAAAATGTTCGGTCTTGGCTGTGTTTTCGTAGATCAACATTTTTTATTACTGTTTACAAATAAGTTCTTAAACTGTTGTTTTTTTAAACATAGAACAGTAAATAAAAAGGGTGTGAGGCTAGTTTAGAAAAGTCAGCATTAATTAAGACAAGAAAGAAGCCCAGAAAGAGGTAACCCGTATCGAAATGGAAAGTAAACATCTCGAGGCTGAACAGAACTATATGAAAGCCAGAAAATAAATAGGGCAAAAGAAATAAATTTTAGACTCAACTTCAGTTGACAAAGGCAAAATGAGAACTCTGAATTTAGTCGGCATATTAAGATACCACAATTTCATGAAAATTAAGCTGATAAATATTTAGAACATTTGGAGAAAGTTGCTTAAATCATGGACTGGCCTAGCGATAAATGGCCATTATTGCTGCAGTGTTTTCACTGGTAAAACAGACAGCCAGATGTGGCTTTGCTATAAGAAAACGCACACACACACAAGGAGCTCTCTTTCTGGAAGATTGCACAGATTATGATAATACTAAAGCAGTTATCCTCTAAGTATATGACCTAGTTCCAGAATCTTATCGCCAAAAGTTTCGAGGTTACTTCAATCTTGATGGTCAAACACATATGCAATTCGCCCATGAAAAAGAGGTTTATTTTGATAAGTGTTGTAATTCTATGCATATTGACACTAGTTTTGATAAATTAAGTTAATTATGCATAATTTAGAAATTTAAATGCTGTACAAGTTACGATGTCAAAACTTATTTCCACAAAAATAAAGTTAATGACATTACATGAAAGCAGCTGCTCTTTCCAATGAGTAAACTTTAACTCATGAAACCACTTTTCATAAAAAGAAAGTTCTGCCAGCTAAGCAGAAACCTGTACTCCTAAAGTTGAGGATACTATTAAAAATGCAGTTCCTGTAGTACGAAATCTTCTAGCAGATTGGACAAAAACTTAAGGGCTAACGTAGTTAGGGAGGAATTCAAACTTTTTGTGGCTGTTGGTTCTGTAATTTCATAAACGACACTGCTAATCTCCTACCCGTACGTATTTTACGTGGTACTAGAGCGACTCAACTACAATTGTTAGAGAGCATATTAACTTTAGGTTCGAGTCCTGCCATTGCTGGTCTATCGTCACTCAGGATATTGAAGGTAGCTTTGATAATGTTCCTCTTCATAACATTTATTTAACATCAGACCTAGTTTCGAGTTGTGGGTGTAGTGAGACCTACTATGCCAATTAATAGTATGTCATTATTGTTTGGAAACGATTTGGCCAGGGGAAAATTTGTTAACAAACCCAAGATGGTTAGTGAGCCTGTTCCAACTTTTGAAAAACACCTAGATCGTATGATTATTAATTATGTTATGACAATAAGATAACATTTGTGTCTGAGCACATTCACGTGCTGTGTAAATTTAGTCTCATACGGTTGTTTGTATTAACTGTCGAGATATTTGAAACTGTACAATGTTTTAACAGTGCATTGTATTTTATGTGTGTGTATATATATATATATACATATATCAGCAAAAATTGTCTGACGTCAATTTTAAAATGTCTTAGGAATGAGGTACAACTGATTTATCGTTGTACGTTTACTTTAATGCCTACGCTTGTTTCACCAGTTTTCTTTTTGCTCGTGACGTATAATTTAATAGACTGTAACAAATTCTCACTAAATTTCTTTGTCCTTTATTATGATAAATAGAAACCCAAATGGATTTAATCCCCTTGCTGTTGTCTAGCTCATATTTTGCATATTATGTCATTCCTCTGCCTCTTTTGTACTATATTCCTATTAAATAGCCTGTAATCCTATATTTCAAAGATTTTGTGTCATCAAAACCATACATGTTTAACCATTTCTCAGTTGTCTCATTATGTCAAATTTTCCTCCATGCACTGCTATAGTAATTATTTCACTTTTTATACGTCCACCATTATGGCTACTTCTACAGAGATGCCAACCATTACGATTTGAGCGTAATCATTACGATTTTGGTGTATACATTACAACTATACTCTCATACAAACAAATATTACGACTTGTTGCAACTCCCAAATTATTATATATTATATAGACCTATATAAAAAAGTGATAAATTGTTCCGACAGGGCTTGAAAGGGGTGAAAAGAAAATTTCTAGTGAGATACAAATAAATTTTGACAATAAATAAAAGACATAGTCCAAATGGCTAATTGCGATAATCATGTTTGTGCTGGAAATAATAAAAAAATATTTGTATGTCCGACGTCTACCAATAGTTTGAGAGCGGTGCTTCTTCATACTGGAAACGTGGAGGAATCCATAGTTACGTCATCAGTGCTTGTCAGCCAATCAGCGCTCGCGTAGATGAGTATTTCTCGTTTGTTGTTATAACTCCCAAGCATCCAGAGACATTCTCATGAAAGCAAAGGCTGCAACAGCTTCAAAACTATTACAATAAGTGTCATAAAAATGATATAAACTAGTCCTTAAAGAGAGGCTTTTTCTGCTTACTGTTTGTGCATGTTAAATGTTGTTTTACCAGTGATGTCGAGAAAACCCACTTGTAGAGAAATATATATGCAAAAACGGCTCGTTTGGGTTGAGAAAATAATTTACATAGAAGAGCGAACAACGTTTCGACATTCTTCGGTCATCGTCAGGTTCGCTCTTCTATGTAAAATATTTTCTCAACCCAAACGAGCCATTTTTGCAAATATATTGTTTTACCAGTGTTTGTTACTCTGAACTAAATAAAATACATAATTTCAAAAGAATTTTTTTAATTTATTTACTAAATACAAAAAAAAAACACAGTCACAAATGAGCAATCTATAGCAACAATAAATAATAACAGTTATAATAATAATATAATAATAAACAGCTTAGAAACATTGGTCAGGCCTCGTGGCTACAAATGATAAAGGGCTCTGTCTACAATCATTACGCTAAGTCATTTGAAATAGTTGGTATCTCTGCTCTATTCTCATTTCTAATGCGAAACGTTTCTCTGCCTCAATTTCTTTTTGCACTTAGTTTAACTTAGCACTGACCCCTGTCTCGTACACTTGCACCGCAAAAACTTTATCTCTGCTAACCCCTTTATATCGCCTGTTCTGCCAGTTATATCCTTCACCTGTTTCCCTAGGTGCCAAAATCTGATTCTTTTCTTCTTATTTACCCACGTCTTGTCAAGGAACCACCTATAACTATAGCCTCCTCAAGTTTATCATCCACTTCATTTTCTATATTTTTTGTTTTCCTTACCTCCAAATGTCGACCTGACATGACCAGGTAGTTTGGGCACTTGACTCGTTATCTGAGGGTCACGGGTTCGAATCCCGGTCACACCAAACATGTTCGCCCTTTCATTCGTCGGTGTGTTATAATGTGACGATTAATCTCACTATTGGTTGGTAAAAGAGTAGCCCAAGAGTTGACGTTGGATGTTAATGACTGGCTGCTATCCCTCTTGTCTAACGCTGCAAAATTGGAGACGGCTAGCGCAGATAACCCTCATGTAACTTTCAGCGAAATTCAAAACAAACCAAACTCTCCAAATACAAGTAATCGTGGTCTGCTGAAGTTCAAATTTCTTGCTCAATAGAAGAGACTCATTACAATTAAATTTATTACTTTTAGTTCTAATAATGAATCATTAAAATACAATAGTTTGAATAAACTAGTTTAAAGATCACGATAAGTTATCACGTTTAATGATTTACCAGCGGTGCACCCCGCTAGTACAGCGGTATGTCTACGGATTTACAACGCTAAAATCAGGGGTTCAATTGCCCGCGGTGGACTCAGCAGATAGTTCAATGTTCAACACACACACCTTTACCAGCGAGTTGGAATATACCTAAGCCTAAAGCACGGTTGCTGCTGCAGCCTCTGTTTGTCAACTCTTCTGCATAAACACATTTTCTGGGACTTTGAGAAAAATATTATTTTTTTATCTACTGGGAATATTGCGCTGTTATACACGATAACTTGTATAACTTTCTCTCCTTCTAGGGCATTCGCCTCTGGCAAAAAAAAACTTTCAGAGAAGTTGTACGATACATTAACCCTTATTTTTTGACTGTTAAGAAAGTTGGAAAGTCATTACTGAGATTAAAGTTATCATATTAAATTAGAGCCAATTCTAAACATTAATTGGAAAAGATATTTTTAAACAATGAGATACGGTGCTTAAAAGTACAACCTACTTTACTCTCTTTCCAAATCTAAAGATATTGATAAATTTTCTGCCGAAATTCCCTGCCATGATTCTTTTCTAAATTTATTTAAATGAAACTTGTTCCTTAGCGACACGTGTGTTCTACTTTTGACGTAATTACGTATAGGCGGTGTTTCTATTGGATACTGTGACAAACCAACGTTGTTTTAAATTAGGTGATGATTGTTTGTACTGCGATCTAAATTAATTTTCACATACAAAAAAAAGTTAGATATAATGATAATAAAATCTAGGAATCTTTAGTTCCACCTAATTTTTCAAGCAAAAACCATTTCTTTCAAGTTATTTCTGTAAAATATACACGATTGGAATGTCACTAAACTATAACAAGTAGAAGAATTTTTTTTTTAATATCGCGCAAAGCTACTCGAGGGCTATCTGCGCTAGCCGTTGCTATTTTTCAAGTCTTCAACCTTCAGAAACGTATGAAATGTAATTCATTTCAACTTCTATTGGTTGTTTTTTAATCATAAATAATATATTTTGTTGTTTGTATTTTAAAACAGCAGATGACGCTTCTAAAGTTTTATGGTAACCATAATTTCGCACAAAGCTACACGAAGGCTATTTGTGCTAGCCGTCCTTAATTTAGCAGTGTAAGACAAGAGGGAAGGCAGCTTGTGATCACCATACACCGCCAACTCTCGGACTACTCTTTTATCAACGAATAGTATGATTGACCGTCACATATAACGCCCCCAAAGCTGAAAGGGCGAGCATGTTTAGCGCGACGGGGATGGGAACCCGCGACCTTCAGATTACGAGTCGCACGTCTTAACACGCTTGGCCATGCCGGGCCAGATTTGAGAAGCAAACTTATTCCTGACATGAGTGGTGATAAAGTACTTTACACTCTGCAAAATAAATAATTGTTGTTTTAATGTTTCTAAAAGTGTGATACTAAACTGAAAACAGTTGTAACTGAATAATTGTTTCTTTAACAAAATTATCATTTTTCTCATAAAAATAAATATTTTCATGTAATGTGGCATAAGAAGTTGAGAAAATGAAAGTGTTATTTATCTGCATAATCAGTTTTGTTTTCATTCTGAACTGTTCGGTCAGTCTCCTTAGGGCCATTTTCTAATTCCTTATGTTGTACACTTGGCCTCAAGTCTGATTTCTTTCGGAAAAATATATTTAGGTTTATATTCTATTTATTAACGTATAAAACATCTTTGATGTAAGTTTATTGTGTAGCTTAGAATGTAGAAACTTAAACGTTTTGAAACTGATTGAAAGCTGAGAATAATGGCATTATTTTCTTTCATAACCATGGATATCTTGTGAGGTTTAGTCTCTCATATGTCTATCGCTGTACATATGGTGTAATAACTGTGGATTTCATATCTGGCTCAATTTATAGATTATTCTAACTGAAGATTAATGTGAGTGTTTACTTCTATATTTACATGGAGATCTAGTCTTTCAAGCTTTGTTTTTAGTGGAAGTGGAGAGATAGTTGATATCAGAATGGTAGCCATAGAGTTACACATATGTACAGCTGGCCATAAGAAAAGTTTTAGTAAACTTCTTTGGTGTGTCAGCTATATATAAAGTTACTTTATTTAACTATGTTTCAGTAGGTCTGTTTGTTTTTGGAAAAAAGAGAAATGAAATTGAGTGACATTACTGATTTAAATTACTTGTTCTTGTATGAATTCAGTCAGAAAACATCTTTACTGATGAAAGCCCTCAGCACATAAAGAAAACATTTCAAGTTTTATCATTCTTGGAGATATTAATACAAGAACAATGTTATCTATTATGATGATCTGTCCAGTTGAATTGAACTATGTCCATTGTTAAATAGGTTTACCGTGTTCTGTGAGAAACAGTCAACGCGCAGGAGGTATCGTATGACGGGAGTCGACCGTCGTACAAGTGCGTATCTGGTTAAGAGTGATTACTCTAGAGAGATATAAGTTTACTATGTATCTATTATTCACATGCTAAAGTAATATTAAAATATATTAGTGTTTTTCATAATCTGTTGTATGTATAAAATTTACATATGTGACATTACAATGACAAAAAATGTAAAGTTCTCGACCTTTCTGGAAAAAACACATCACATGATGTTGTTTCAGAGGTATATTTATTAGTTTTGATGGTAAAGCATCCATTAACTAAGGCAGTGCCCCCAGCTCGGACAGCAGTAAGTCTTCGTCTTTACAACACTAAAATCGGGGGTTTTATTCCTCTCAGAAGATACAGCAGATAGCCCAGCGTGGCTTTGCTTTAAAAAAACACATACACCTCACACATACCAAAGCAGTAGCAGAAGAAATAGAAAGAATGATTTGCTCTGTGTCTCCATTATATTATTTGCTGTCATGCATACCAATAAAAATTTTGTTATTCTGTCATAAGAATTTGCATTCAAAGGCTACAAGAAGCTGACATGACTTGTAGTAGCTTGTTCACACTGCAACCACTGGGCCAGTGTATGTTTGCTGTCATGTGTACCAATAAAAGTTTTATTCTTCTGCCATAAGAATTTGCTTACAGAGGCTACAAGAAGCTGAAGTGATTTACAGTAGCTTGTATTTTTTTTTTTATGAATGAAGCAGTTAAGGTATGTATTATTTACAGGGAAACAATTAATGTGGTTTTAATAAACATTTCCAAAAGTGTAGGTGACAGTAGCAGTTAGGATGCAGTTGATTATGTACTAATGCAAAATTAAGCATTTTAATGTATTTTTTTATTAATGAGGTTATAAGTAATTGCAACAACAAATATAACATTTTAATCTGTATGTATTGTATCTCTTCATTTGAAAAAGTGTGTGTGTGGAAGAAACTACATTTATCAAAGGGGAGATGTGGACAACAACACTTCAGGAAGTGCTAGTCTAGAGTTTTATTTCTTTGTTATGTCTACACATCTAAATGTTAAATGAGAATCTCTTTTTCATAGAAGTGTAAGGAAAGTGAAATCACAATATAACTAGTTGTAATTTGAGAGAAAAAAGTAGTTTGAAGTTCCTGGATTGGGTCTTCAGTAACATAATTATGAAGTGTCTGTTTCTTTTGCCAAGAAAGTGATCAGTTTAAACACATTGCTGGAAGAAATTTGTTTCTATCTATATTTCAGCTTAGATAACTTCTTTTGTTACAAACAAACTGGATTAACATCCTTGTGCCTACAAACTGATAATTTTGCTTTTTTAGTAACAAGTGAAATTTCAATTATAATATTTTTGTCTGTTCATTTGCAGGTTTTTTCTTTTAATAGTTGGTTGATATTACATTAACAATTATTCGTGGAGAACAGAAAAGGCTGAAAGATTTTAGTGTTGCAGTGGTCTCACACAATAAAACTTGAGTTTGAAGATTTATATGTAAATTAGATGGCCTACATATCAGTCAGTCTGCAAAACTTACTAAATTCTGTAGCAATATTGAAAATGAAAGTTAAACATGAAAAACTATTGATCCATGTTTTAGAACTTGTTTTACACTCAACAAATTTATTTTTAGTTCCTTGAAATCAGTGATATGATTTCATATTATAATATCACTCTTTATCATGCTAATACTTACATTGACTTTTCATGTGAAAGAAGCCATTTTATTTTGATCTTTAATTTTTACTTTTAAATATTTGCTAGAACATGTCTTTATAAATAAAAGTTATAGGCAGTGGACCAGTCAATTTTGTAACTATCTATGGTAAACTTAATGATTAATGTTATGAAGTATTTTCTTTAATTAAAACTTGGATATTCTTCACAAGTATAAAATATAAAACATTGCCTGAGGAAGTATCTCAAGTCTTAATTAGTTACAGCATGCCTGTTTCACTTTGAGGTAAGTTTTGTGTAACTTTGTTGATGTGATAAAGAGATCATCATATCAAAGTAGTGAAATATAAAATTATAGCAGTCTGATGAGCAACGTTACAGTAATTACTCAACCATGAAGTTATAGTAAATGTTTAGTCTGTACAAAGTGACCTGTATTGGCTGTATTTGTGTAAACTAGTATTTTGTAAAATAGTCACAACTGAGTTATAAGTTATAAAATGTTCTTAAATTTAATTTATCTTAAAATACAGAACAGTAAATAAAGAAGTAGAGTAAACAATAATATTTTCTAGTTTTGAACTTTTTTACTCATTTGGGGCTTGGCTCAGTACTGAATATCAAGTCTCACAAAATTTTACAGTAAGATGTGAAACAAAATAATAATCTTTTAGATTTAGCATGTGTACATTTCAAAATAACAAAAGGTCATAAATTACTATATCAGTACCTTAGAATTGCACTATAATTTATAAAACTCTGTAACTTAGCTCTGTTTGAGTCATATTCAAAAGTAAGTGTACATAAGCAAGTGCTTCCAAAAATGTCAAGAGGTAGGTAGGGGCACTGAGACTAATTCAGTAAATGCAGCAAGCAGAAAAGATGGGAGATTCAATTTTCCATATTATAACTTCTCAATATCAGTAATTTGAGCTCCTAACTCATAAGAAACTATAGTCTTTGGTATTTGGACATCACAAACTCTAATTTGAGCATATCATATGATGCATAAAAACTAATATTTAGAAATTGTTTTTTTTTCAATATTTACTTATAAATTAGAAATTTAACTGATTACTAAAAATTTGAATTATAATTTCCAATTTAAAACCAAACTCGTTTAGAAATTCGAGCAAAGCATTACGAGGGCTGTTTGTGCAAGACTTCCCTAATTTAGCAATGTAAGACTAGAGGGAAGGCAGTTAGTCATCACCACCCACCACCAACTCTAGGGCTTCTTTTTTATCAGTGAATGATGGGATTGACCATCACATTTAACATCCCCACAGTTGAAAGGGCCAGCATGTTTGTTGTGACGAGGATTCAATCCCTCAACGCACGGGTTGCAAGTTGAGTGTCTTAACCACCTGATTTGAAATTAGTGTTTTGAAGGAAATATTTGATGAAAAATTTTGTTGTAAGTAAATTTTTTTTTATCCAGCTTCTGTCATTGAGTCATAGAAATTGAAATGAATGTTATGATATTATGCCATTCAGTGGACATGTAGTATCAGAATATGTATTTTCACCACCTCTGTTTCAAAAGGGGTATGTAAAAAAAACGTTTTTTATGTAACCATTTTTTAAATGGTACAAAAGTTATTTTATCCATACCATGAAATTCCATTGTAATTGATCATTTTTATTAAGTAAACTATATCTGGTCTAAAAAACAAAAGCTTTTAAACATCACCCTTTCTTCATAAACTATAACAACAACAACATAAGTTTAATTGTGAATACACTTTGCACTGAGAAATTGTGCAGGACAAACTGTGAACATTTGACTGGTTAAGCTGATTTCTCCCAGCCAGTTCACTTGGCTGTGGTTTTGCTAGATAGTAGACATGGGGATAGTGGGAATCTCCTTAATCCATTCATGCACGTCACTAATCAGATGACGAGACATTTGGCTAATCATTGAAATTAAATTTTTAAGTAACCATGGTTTATTCTCTTCAGAAAGCACACTAGCTGAGCTAGCACTCAGCTTATTAAACTAAGCCTCAGATTGGCCTTAATGTGTGGTATTCAAGTACAGTAATTCACACAGTTATAAGTAGCTGCAAAATACAAATCCCTAAATGTTTTGCACAGAATTATTTCAAACATGAACAGTAAGAAATCCCACCTAATATTGTGCAATCACCAAAATAATCATTACTCAAACATTAAAACTAAGTCTCCATCCAACTACTGTCTTATAGGTTTCTTTGGACTACAACAGGCTCATGGAGAATTGAACAAGGAGATGTGTAGATAGAGATGAAATCAATAACTTTAATACATATTCCACACTGTTAATTCTAACCCTGAACCAAGTGCACTGTACTACAGTCCATTTCATAGTGAGGAAGTACTAATTATTGTAATGATTTAAAAGAGCCTCGCTTCAGGATGACATGACAATAAAAATACAAGTGTTACAGCACAATAGATACAGCTCATAACGTTTGCCTATAATAAAAGATCAGTATTCATGTGAGACTTGCATCTGATTTACATAGATACTTAAACTGCATTGAAAAACAGAAAATCTAACATACTAAATAAAATGAACAAAAAGATTAAAAAATGTGAAGTGTTAAAACTATGAATTAAAACCAATTTATGAAAATCAATTAAAATTTATCATACATCTGGAATGGCTGCTGCAGACTTACTACATGCAGTGAAATATTAAACTACTTATGTACGACCAAACTGCTCCCAAAAATAATTTTCTGATCATGACTTCATCAGTGACTAAAACAGTAAAAACCACTATTTGTGTGAACCTCAACAGACACAATTACAATGTTAGTCATAAACTGGATTCTTTTCATAAATCTTTAAATCATTATGATGCACAAGCACACAGAAATGAACTGAAAACTCCTGAGGATGAAATATGTGGTATTAATGAAATAACTTTGTTGAAGACCAGTATTTTGTAGAATACAATCATATTTCAGTTGTAATACAGTACATTTTATGTATATTTATATACATACATATTATTACTGTCTACAAGTAAATCTTGAAATATCAATTACTTCTCATAGATTACAGAAAAACAGTGATCTCTCCTTCTCAATGAATGTGTACTGACTTTTCACAGTTTGCTAAGCCTTGTCACATTTTACAACTGAAGTATGTAAAATATTTTTCTTGTTTTATATGCACATTGATATAAAGAACATCATAGGTTATATTTAAGTACCACAGATTTCTAGTGTAATTAATCATTCTTATTAATTAAACTGTATTTATGTCTAAAAATATTTTTTCAAACATCATTCATCTAACCTGTCCTTGTGAGTCTACAATAACAAAAAAATGGATCTACTCATGAAGACACTTTTCAAAACCTAAAATACCACGTAGGAAAAATTCTGAGCTTTCAATTGGTTATAAACATTTCATAGAAATAGAACAAAGTAAAAAATGTGTAAACAATCATTTCCAAAAACCAAAGAAATGTACAGAATGAACTTTTTTGATTTTCTAAATATAGTAATATTTCAGAAAATAGATAAGAAAGGAGGTTTTTTATTTCATATTCTAGCTTGTCAAAATTTGGTAATTTAAATTTCTATTTGTTAAAAAGTATAAAATTTGCCTTTGGACATCAGAAATATAATTTAAACCAAAGAAGCCTTTGGTATAGTGCATGACAAACAAAAATTGATATTTAGGAACTGGTTTAAATATTTATTTTTTAATTAATTAATTATTGTGTACTATTACATTTGAATTACAATCTACAATCTGCTACCACATGTATTCACATATATTCATAAAATAATTGATCAATAAAATTTTGAATGCAAATCTACAAATGTGATAACACCCTCTGACCCCTACACATAGTAATAGAGTTAAGAATGTGTAGAATGAAACAAATACAATTACTAGTATAAAATAATAAATAACATTCAAGCCACCAGAAGCAATACTTAAAGATTATATATGCTATTACACTCTTGTAACATGCATTTTGAAAGTACAGTCTTTGTATACTGTATGGTTTATGGAAAACATGCATGAAAGAGTGGTGTGATTTGGACATGAAAGCTTTCTAATAGCATCTTTTGCAAGGGCAACAATGCTGCAAACACACAAAACTTGGTTTTGGTAAATACCAACAAAATCATGTCAACAATAAAGAAGGGTACATATTTTCATTGCAGCAGTAACTTGGTTGTTCAACATCATAATACTATTGTATTAATTTACCACATATAGGTGTGTGAATTTCTACACATTACATGTGGCATTTAGAGCATAATGAAAGCTGATCACTAAGATGTTACTGACTAGTCATAGCATATCATTAGTTGAAATATATCATGCAGACTCTCCCTTCAGTGTTACACAAAGAGGGATATCTAAGAATGGGTTAACATTCAAAGAGTCATATCCATAGTTTCATGAAATAGTTGTATTGTACTTTATACTTCCTTCTATATATGAAACTTTATTGTTGTAAGATGTAGAAGCTACTTCTCTGAATACTTGTAATCTGATTTGGTGAGTGATCAACTGAAGAGAGGGAATAGATATGGTCAGATTTATTTTGGAAAAGTCAGGATTTGCCACAAAGATATATTTGTAATTTTTTTGTTGAAAATGCTAAATGCTTGTGTTTTAGTTATTTACATGGAGGAAACTTTAGGGCAAGTAGTTCTTGATGCAAAAGAATGTTTTTGTCATTCCAAAAATATCAAGAGACCGGCTTATCAAAATTTCCATAAACAATACGTTCATAGAATTTCTCATTAATTTGTCACTTTTCACCAACAGATGTAAAAGGTTGCAAAGATCATGTGTTACTTATTAGATAAAATACTTGGCTATACAAGCAACAGACCATTTTAACTGAGAAGATATTCACCAACTGTCCCATTTATTAATAGAAGTTGGAATTTTTTTGTGTGTGTGATTTATTTTTCTCCAAAATCTGATGTTTCAAACAAGACAGGTTTTCTAAATTCCTTAAAGCTGCTATAAATCATTTATGAATGTATTTTTTAGCCCATTTCAAGCCCACCACCACTTCTCCATAGTGTACTCTTCTGTCAAAACTATATAGAATCCTGGCTAATAATTAAATACCCATTATGTCATTTAGGTGTAAATATCCAGTGTACCTTTGAAAGATTGTAAATGTCAATACACTAGATCCAAAAGTTAACACCAAAGGTAAACAACACGAATAACCTGAAGTCAACTTGTATATCTAATGAATATAAAGTTTTTAATGTTATGACAGTATCAGTCTGAGGCATGCTCATTGTAGTTTTGAAAACTGATTTTAAAAAATTAAATACAAGAAGAAGATTTTCAAACATATGTCATACAAATATCTTTGGTAGCATATATGTAAAGTTCAATTAAAAGTTGTTGCTTATAATTATAAATACTGTACCAAATATAGTTTTGTTTCTGGAATATGTTAAATACTTTTTCCTTTCATAATAACTTGCAGCGAAGTCCACATATTGTGAAGACTGGAATTGTACAGCCTGATCCAGTGTCAAATTTACAAGTCATATTGATGTAAGAATGTTGTTATGAATTAGGAAGAAACAAACCTTTTGCTTATATCAAATTGTTATTTTGTTTGCCACAATGAACATTTTTTATTATAATATTTGTTATAAAAACTGAGAAAAATGAATGAAAGGAACATTGATATCAAACAGATATGCATTCATATTCATCCTGATACTTTTGTGAAATCTTCATCTTTTAGTCACAAAACTATGTGTTATGATCTTATATATTCCAAGTTCAACTCACAGTCTGGAGTAGTGGGTTTGAATTCTTGTTCAACCAAAAATGCTTGTTCTTTCAGCTTTGGGACATTATAATATTATAATCTTTTTGGTGGGAATACAGTTTCCATTAAATACTTTAAAGTAGAAAGCAAATAAATAGAAACCACCCCTAATATTTCTACCAATTATACCTTCAACCTTTCAAAATAAAAGATATTAATTTGAAATATACACCCTACTGTGATATTTGTGTATGATCTTTGATGATTATTCATGGCAACTAACTAGATTGACATCACTGTTTGGATTTTGACTGATAGATGGGATATTCTGAACACATTTCAGTGCTGTTCCATTATGGCAGTAAGTTGGCAGCATGGACTATTAACGACAGTGCAGTATTGATATATATATATATATGTAAAGAAACTCAGGAAATAACCAAAATTACATAATAAAGCACATACCTACACAAATAGAAGTCACACAAAAATAAAACCAGTGTGCAAGTGGTACACAAACACTTATCGTACTGTCACTGGCACCAAGTTGTACATACTCATGAATAATGGTGATTTTCAATTTTTTTATTATTTATATGTGGAAACATTCACAAGTCATGGGTTAACCCCACTGTAAGAGATAAAAGTTAACAATGGTAATTGTTTCAGCTATGTAGGTACATTTGATACAGTAGAGACATGTTTATCCCTATGTGTAAATATTTTCAACTTTTTCACAAACTTCTTCATAGTTTTTGAAATTGTTTGAAAAATCAACTGAATAAACATTTTTATGTGCTTTTATGTTAACATACCATAACTAAATAGTTCTAGTTATCGTAAAGGTACGTGAATAAAAAAGTTTCATACTTAAAGTTAAACATCAGAAATGTATTTCTGGACAAAAGTATGAAAATTACATGATTATATATTTATAGGTTTTAGTTATTACAGAAGCAGTTTTATGTTTATAAATTAGTTTCAGATGCTGATATATTTATATTCAGTCCAGTTATGTTTTAATCATAATATACGTGTAATTATCATCATATTTTGAACTTTTTTGTTAGTTTGTATAATAAAAAATAAAATGATTTATGACATTGTCAGTTCATCACTAGATTGATTTATAACATCTACAAACTAAAAGGTAAACAGAATGTATCTATGATTCACTCTGTTCCTGTGCAGGTACAGTGGTAAATTTATGAATTCTTTATGCTAAAATCGGGGGGTTCAGTTCCATTTGGTGGATACAATAGACAGCCTGATGTGGCTTTGCAATAAGAAAACACACACACTTGTCTCCTTAGTAATGCAATTCTGTGTTTCACCATCAACTATTTCTAGTTTATTCATATAACATTTAATTATTTTCAGGCATATTTTAGTGTTTTTAGTTTCAAATTTTATGCATATTATTTCGTAAAATTTGTGAAGTATAGTTATAATTTATAATGCTGAATTTGGATGTTCCCTTGATAAAAGAACAGATTTTAATTTAAACTTATCAAAACTCCTGTGAATCAGTATTAAGTTTATCAGTCAGAAAAGTCAAATAGCATGAATATTTTGAAGTACAAATGTTGTTTGTAGTAAAAGATCTGTTTATATGATTGCAATGCATGTGGAACTTGTACATGCTTGGTTTAGTTGTATTTTTATAAATGAAAGGTAAGCTATATTACCCACATTAAGCAAGAATAAATTTGTGTCTAAGAGAAATAATCTCAGATTTATAGAACAATGGAAAACATCCAAGAATCATTATAAATTTGTATCGGCACATCTGTCATTAGTAATGTAGTACAAATATTAAGAGTTGTATTTTAGTTATTAACCTTTTTTTCTAAATTTGAATCAGGAACAGCAAGATAGTTGTACTATATTTTCTATCCATTTTCCTTGTCGTGTAGAAAATTAAATTTGATAACAGTGCATTAGCTTAGATGTTATGATTTTTATGATATGCATAGTTTATAGTGTACATTCGGTTAGATTTGATTGGTATGTAGCTTTCATAGTTGCAGCCAACAGTATGTAATATTCCACAGTTTTAAAATATATATGGATGAGTGCAAAGTGAATTGTTTTAATTTGACTGTATACATGAAAACCATGTACATACCTTTTCCTGAATTGTAATGACTACGTACACTACTGTACACAGTATTTTGCACGTGATTACATAGTTCAAACTGCATAACTTTAAAAATAAATTTCCAAGACAGACATGTATGCAGTCAAAGTTTAAAATCAACTGTATTATGGTTATCTATTTATTTTCATTTACCTCTACACAAACAAATTGTGTGTAAAACGTTCATCAGATATTTACAACAATGTTATAACAATAACTTGACACACATAAATGTACAGTTATAGTAATATTGTCTTACATGACATATTTTAAACTTGAAGTGACTGAAACAAATCATCTTATTTAAGTTATAATGAACATTAAAATTTTAGCACATACATAAGCTCTTATCATTAGGTTTAATTTAGTTTTACTTCTGTTTAGCATTGTTTTGACCAGAATTGTATATTTCTTCTGAATAGGTTTGCCATATATTTTTATGTACAATGAGCAGGCTTCATAAATGGTGACCTTCAAGTCATTTGTTAAAAATGGTATGGGGTATTATCCACATTAATATTTAGAACTCTGTTGTTTCTTGTGAGTGTGTTTAACTGTTGGTTATTGTGGAGGACTGAATTTGAACTTGAGTATGAAAAACAAAACAGGTTATTGCAGTATTCTAGATGTAAGAAATAGTGTGTTATAAGGAACTTTACAAAATAATACTGTTCACTAAGATTGTGGGAGTTTTAATATTTTCTTACAAAACAGTAAGAATGCTACTATATTTTGTTTGAAATGTTTCCAGGGTTTTTTGCTCATAATACTGAACTGGTATCTCTCACTTTCTTTAAATGTTGGCTGTGATTAAGTTTTTGTTTGCTATTCTTTGTGTTACTTTCATATTGTTTTAATAATTTCATATTGTGCTTTTTGCTGTTTTTTTTTTACCTCATGAATTGTTTGTTTTGTCTTACTGTATGGGTATTGTAGTTTGTAATTTAGTCTGCATATTGCTTGCTGCAGGTGAAGAAGTGCTTACTTCAAGTTTTTCCATTTAAGAACTTTATAAAGATTTATACTGAATACTATTCTGTTTTTTCTCAAAGTTTTTATTGTAACATTAAATGAATAGCAGTAAAACTTGTTAAACAGTTAACTTTCTTATAATTCTATATTTAACTGGAAAAGAAAAACTTGTGCAAATTTTACGTGACTTGAATTTTAATTGTCCAGGAATTAGTAAAACGTTGAAAATAAATTGGGACTAAATTGAGATTTTGTGTTCAGAACAAGATTTAGTGTGAACAAAACTGTATTTTTCTTCTTTACAGATCTATAACATTTTAATCCTTTTTTCACTGTGTGAATGGCCTTCAAGTTCAACTTTCCAGCTCCTTGTAGTCATGTCAGTGATGCTGAACAAGGTAACTGTGAAGAAACCTGTGAAGGAAGAATCTGTTCATCAGGAAGAAAGGTACCAATAAACAGTGGAGGTGAAACTATGGGAGTAGAGGTTACAGTCACTCCACAGCACGTTCAGGTTTGTCCATTTCATTTTTTTTAGGTATGTTGCTTTGTTAATTTTAGTTTTGTTGAGGTTTAAAAAAATATTATTAAACATTAAATTTCTTTAAGTGAGCTAAACATATATAGTGTAGCTCCTACAGTAACATTATAAAGCCAGGGAACCATCAACAAAACGGGGGTCACAGAAGGCTGTGGGTTTCCTCTGCTACATAGGGGTTGATCGATGTAGATCTCTCATTCTCTTCAATCAGTCTTACAAACCCTTTTAAAATGTAAAATTGAGCAGCAATTTCTTGTATATCAACATTTGATATGTGTATTTGTGTCAATTATTTTTAAAGCTGACATTTGTATTTCCAAGCTCACAGCAGGCAAGATCTAATTATGGACAATGTTTTATCACTAAGAAAAATAACACTTTTGGAGCACAAGAGGAGAAAGGCAGGTACTTTAGTCCATCCATTCACCCCCATTTTTTGTATTATTGAGCTCTTATTAAAAACCAAACTGTCAAATGTCTTGTGATGACTGAAATTTCATTCTAGAAGGCTCTGTGACTTATTGTGAGAAAAGAACTAGAGTATTTTTTGTGATTATTCAGTGAGTTGGAAAAGGGGGCATGTTAATGCAGGGTTTGTAACTCCTCCACCCCCATTATTGCTGATATTGAACACTTTGATTAAGTTAGCATTAATTATATTTGTAGATGGTGTCTTGTTCTTCAACTAAAAAGTAAGACACGTTTATACAATTTTCTCTAATATGCATGCACACAGTGTGGGGGAAAGCACACAAACATTTAATATATACATCTCAGAGACTGTGCTGAGCTACCTTTGGAGGAATTAATGAATAAAAAATGACCAATTTGTTGCAATAATGCATAAACTGAGATGAAGTTTCCATTTCAACAGCCACTATAAGGCTGGTATGAAAAGCTGTTGTTTGAGTTGTTATAATTTCTTACTTTGACCTGTCTGTAAGACACTTCTGTAGCCATTGGTTTTCTATTAAATAATCATTTAAAATGCTGTAAAAAGATGTGATGAGCTGGGTGTTGAAAGCAGGTAACAGAATGCACCCCTACTGACATTATAATTGATACTACCTCTTTCTACAGGGTCATAATGACCATTATAGAGTCTAGTAAATGAATGTTATAAATGAATTGTATGAAAATCAGGATTTTTCTCATTTATCATATCTTCCACCTCCAGATTTTAAGTTCATGTACAAATAAAAGACAGGTACCTCAGCTTGATAAATATGAAACATAAAATTCTGATTCTGGCTCAGAACTTCTTACTAGGGCATGTGCTAGTTGACTTCTAGGTGTTGCTGTACCTAACATGAGTCATCACAGATGGTATCTGCTGCTTCATGGGATAGTTCACCTGGTATCAACTTGAATGTGAATTTGTATTATTAATGGCACAAAAATAATATGTTCTTCTGAATTATTGCCATTTACGTTGATTGGCCAGCTACAAGGAGAACATAAATCATGTAATTAGTTTCTGTTTTGAAAGAATTGTGACCTGTAAAGTGCAGCATTTTTATCTTGGTATGTGTTGAGTCTGCAGTGCATATTTTAATAATAATTTTTCCTTTTGAGTCTGTTTTAATTTTCATTCCACTTGTCAATTTTATTTTGCAAAGTGGTAAACATGTGAAATAATTATAGATTATCAAAAAGTTAGAACTTGTGTTTGGTAAAGTCCATGTTCTATATAATGTAATATTTTCTCACACTAATCTTCCATCTCAATAAATCATCAAGTCTGTCAGTATGCAGGGTGTGGATTACACAAATGCCTCTATTTTTGTAAACTACAATAACTAATCTCATCAGTACTTCCAAAGTTTATTTTTCATACTATGGATCTCTGATAAATCTGTTTAAAGTTTATTTTATATAGCCTTGACAGAACTAATGGGGGTATTTAGTCAACTGTAAAAGTGTTATCAAAGTAGCCATTATTCTAAACCAAAACATATATGGTTAAGGTAGAATAGAATACTCTTCATCCCTACCATGTCTTGTATTGAGTGAATCATTATGGTCTGCATTTGAAAATAGGTCTTTGTGGTCATCTATTGCACTGTTTCAAGTTATGTTGTTCCTTCAGACTCTCCATTGTGTTTTACTTTTCTTCTAATGAAGATTGATAGCCCTCATTACATTCCAGTTTTCCCATAAGTACCACATCTTTCTTATCTGGGTGAAATGTATACCTGACTCAGTCTCCCACATCAGTTTTCCAAATTTGACTTTCTTGTCTTCAGGTGTGTCCTCTGGATGGCTTTGGAGGATGCTTCTTTCCTTCCCTAAAACTGTTTCTTCCACCTATTCAATGTAAGATTCTCGCTATCTGTTGATATGACATAATGTACTGTATTGGAAGTTGTAACTCACCTAAACTGTAAATGTATTTCTGGAAGGTTCTTACCTCATTTCACACTTTCCATCTTACCTCTTCATTAAAACCTGATACTTCCAAATTCTAAGAGAACTCAAAGTGATATCTGGTAGAATTGAACAGAGGAAGTCATAAGCATGATGAGAATACCTTGCACTATTACTGATGGAGGGTTGTTACATGATAATTTTAATGAATAATTTGCAATCAAGAGGAGACAGAAACTTATGAGATGCTTGAAAACAAGTTTTACAAGTAGATGGCAGCATTGAATGAGAATATCTGTTGATGTAAAAGGATTGTTTGTTTATTTTTTAATTTTGTGAAAGCTACATGAGGTCTATCTGTCTCCACTAGCCATCCTTAATTTAGCAGTGTAAGACAAGAGAGAAGACAGCTAGTCATCACCACCCACTGCCAGCTCTTGGGCTACTTCTCTTCCAGTAAATGTTTGGATTGACTGTAACATTAGAATAGCTCTTACAACTGAAAGCGTGAGCATATTTGGTGTGATGGGGATTGATACTAGCAATCTTCAAATTATGAGTTGAGGGTTTAAACTGCCTGGTTATTCCAGGCCTGTGTAAAAGGAGGTAAGTATTTATTGGAAGTACATTTTTAGTACAGAAAATGATAAATATCACAACAATATTATAGAATACGTGATGCAGATTGAAAATAAATATGCAGGTTAATCATTTGGGTTAGTGTTGTTAATGTTACATTTTAGTTAATTTTTTATTTTTAATCGTACCTGTTATAGAGTGTACACTAACATATTGTCTTACAGTCTTACACTCTCACAGGTTTGCTTTGTTTAAATTGTAGTTGTGAGAAATACGTGACAGTTTTAGTGTGGGAGGTTGCAGCCACATTTGGTTCTCACACAATGACTTTTTTCATTCATTCCATATATAAATAACTTTGAAATAACTTTATACATTTCTATTCTAAGTTTCTACCAGTATGTTATCTCTAACCAGCACTCTTTCATTTTTATCATGCTTGATTCAACTTCATTGTATGTTTCACACACACAGTGTTATGTACATGGTTGTTGAAATTATTTTATTCAAGAAAGGTTGAATTTGTTAAATTATTTGCAGCTTATACAGTTCTCTCAAATGTAGCGTTATTTACAAAACTGTGAACATTGTTTAGTGTGTAATACAATAATTATTAAATTTTCAGTCTCTTTCACACAATCCAATCCAATGTAATCTTTTATAATTGTTGAGAATCAGATTACAGCATTAGTTACCAATATATAAAAAGAGTGTACTTCAAAAAATGAAAAACATCTTTTGAGGTAGGAAAATAAAAGTTATAAATTGAAGAAGTAACTAAAAGTAGAAAAGTGGTCTTTGTTAATTCACACTTTCTTAACACTTGAAATTGAGTTTGTAATATTTTTATGAACCACAAATCTTTCTAGATAATAAAAATCTTACATTTAAATAATGTTAAACGACTGTTGTTACCTCAGTTCTAACTTCATGAACAATTGTTTGAAAAACTTCTCTGTTTTTATTAGATATATGATTATTTAAAATATTCTTAAAAGAGGAAAATAAATTATTTTGTTTCGTTATTATGTATAATTTTATTAAATAATAAAATTTAAGTGAAATTTTAAACTTTGTTTTGGTAACAATGGAATATTTAGCAGTTAGCTATATGACTGATGTTCTTGCCCAAACCTGTGTTTATGAAAATGAAATAGCAGCAGTTTATAAAGAAGTAGGTTATATTGATTGTTATTAGTAACTATTATGAGGTTTTTTTAAAGAAGAGATCTTCTTACCAAACTTCTGAATACTTACATAAACTTTTATTTCTCTAGTGATGATAAAAATTTTAAATAACATTAGAGATAGTAATAATGAATTTACATCCAAATGAGAATTTACATCTACAGCAATGAGATGAAGAGTCCAACTAGCATCACATAAAGCTTTTAAGCAAAGTCTCTGATATACTGACAGTTCTCTCTTCTTTTTGGGCTGTGAAATGATAATGTCATATGTGTGTTATTACTATTTTTATCAAGATTTATTTGTGGATGGCTATTAAATATATTCCTTCTAGCATATACTTGTTCAATATGCTAGATTTTTTCTACACAGTTAAAACATTGTGTGTAGTACAATGACATTTATTTCAGGCCCTAAATTTTATCACTATATTCATTCAAACAGAACCATCATGACATGCCCAAGGTACAAGTGTAGGGAATTCTAAAAACTGAGTGTTCTCACCCCAGCTCATTTAATTGTTAAAAAAGTGATCAGTGAATCACTACTATGGTGTTGAAATTTACAATCAGTAATAACATGGAAGAATGAGCCCATAAAATGGAAAGAATGACAAAATATTCTTTTACCCTTACACTTTCACACAGTACTGTATAAAGAAACTAATTAAACAAACTGTATGTGATGCACAGGGTGTTCAGAAAATCACTGTGCAGTTTTGTAATCATATGTCTATTTAGTCTATTTCTAGCCAGCAACTGATAGCGGTATTTAGAAACAAAATAAGATAGGATCTAAGCCTGTATTGATGCCAACAGGGGTCACTTTCAACATTGTTTATAATTGTCGCTCATATTTACCTCCTGCATTCTGTATTGAAACACATCTGTTAATAAATATATAAGTGCACAGTGACTTTCTGAATACCATGTGTAATAAGTACTTTTGTAAAACAAATGTTTTTTATTATTTAACACGGCATCTGTTCATTGAAGTAGCTGACCAGTGAAAACAATACAGGACTCTACAGTGATAACTAGATACACATTAATAGCTCAAAAACCAAATATCCCAATATACATGTTAAAATATATTGGCCATGAAGACTGGCATCATTTTAGGACAAGAAAATTAACAGACTGTATTTTTGAGATTTCTCCAAGAGCAGTAGTATATTGGGTGTCATGACTTCCTATTATTCAGCTTCTTAGATTTTGAAAATAACATCCATTTCTCCTCTATGTAAGAATGTTGTTACGAAATAGGAATAAATAAAACTCTTGCTTAGATCAAATTATTATTTTATTTGCCTCAATGAACATTTTTTATAAAGTTTTTTGATAAAAATGAATAAATGAGAGGAAAGTTGATGTCAAACAGATATGCATTCAGATACATCCTGATATATTTGTGAAATCTACATCATTTAGTGTCAAAACTATGTGTTATGATCTTACATATTGCAATTTCAACTTGCAGTGTGAATTGTGGGTTGAATCCTCGTCCAAACAAACATGGTTGTTTTTTCAGCCAAGTAATCATCATAATATTATAATCAACCCTACTTTTCTTCAATAAAAAGTAACCCAAAAGTTGACAGTGGGTATTGATGACTAACTGCATTTTCGTTAATTTTTCCTAAGCTAATTTTGGGATACCTTTTGTGTGGCTTGATGAAAAATTTCAAATAAACAAACAGACTTAGATATGTTCATTTTAAGTTAGTTTCCTAATCTGACGCTAAACAAAATCCTTTTAAGTGTTGCTTCTGAAATTGCTGGGAATTCCTCATACAGATACTTGAAACAGTCACCATCTTTGTTTAAGATCATTACAAACTGATCTATCAAGCCCAGTTTTATGCGAAATGAAGGTAATAGGACATTCTTTTGTCAACCAAACTTTCATATTTAATGTTTTAATTCTGGTATCTGGCTGACTTTGTGTAACCATTACTTCTTATCCAGCATTGATTTTGTGTCATTTATCCCATTTCACACACAAAATGTGAAAACTTTGTCTGACTGGGTGTTTAATACAACAACATTCAAAGGACTTTAAACTTTCCACAAAATAGCCAGCCATGTTCTATGTATTAGACCTTATTAACAAGAATTTTGATAATTTTGTATGTTTCCTTCAAGTGAATCGATTGACTAATAGGAACAGATGCATATATGTTACTGTTTTGAAGGACAACATATTCTGGACCTATATTGAAGGTATCAGTGAACAATATCCACTCTTCATTCACAGGCTGCAACTTGTAGTATTCATCAATATTGTTTCAATAAAGCAGTGAACATTCTTGCTAAATGTACAAAATAAATTGTTTTTTTTATTTCTAGAAGCTTCGGTCTGGAGTTATTTGGCATTATGGCCATTTTTAGAAAGTAAAATTAGAAGTTTTAAAAGACTTGTAGCAACATTTTAATAATTATAACTCACCAGGATGAATAATGAGTAGTTCAAACAGCACAGCATTAGACACTTGAAGTTGGCCTTTCCAGTTCTGGTTTTGAGCTATTTGATGTATTGGCCATTTTTTAATTTCAAATCAAACTACATGGACTTTGATTCTTAAAAGAAAATTACATTAAAAACATGTAATGTATTAATTAAAATTTAAATGGCATTAAAAAGATTAATGGTCTTTAAAAACTAAAATATTTGTAATGTTACTGATAGACCATGGGACAAAACATGTTTAAATTGGTGCCATCATTGAGAGCCGTAAACGACAGCAAGACAGTAAAATGTGGCTTGTTGTGACCTGAATGTTACAGAGACAACACAGTGGTGCATCAGTGCCAGATAAAAGAAAACAGTGAGTTAAAAAACTGTGACCAATGCATAGTCTAATTAAGAAAACTTCCTCTTTTTGATCCTTATGGAAGCAAGACGGCCAAAGTTCAATAGAGGGTTTTATTTGGAAAAGCTTGTTTTCACGTTGCTCACTCTTAAGCCAACTGGCACAGAGCCGAGTCTTGAATACAGGACCATAGTCCATGTATGGAACGGACACAGTAGTGATAGTGCCAGAGCAGACAGATTTAGCTGCAGTATCAGCAAGCTCATTCCTGTAAATACCAACATGGCCTGGCATCTAGAAAAACTTGATAGAAGTAGATATTAAAAGAGAAATAGGCCAGTTGCTTTTGAATATTGGTGAGAACTGATGTGAAGCAATTCCAGAGTCAGTAGAGAACAAAGCGAGTCAGTACAAATAGTGCAATTTAAGTCCTGCTTTGCTTCTATGTGATCCAGGGCAAGAGAACTGGCATACAGTTCAGCAGAGAACACAGAAAATGTTGAGGGGATTCTGTGTGCAACCACCAAACCACAACAAACTATGGCAGTGCCCATACAGTCACCTGATTTTGAACCATCCTTTTATTCCTATTTATATGGATGGTTTGAAATCAGGTGACTCTGAGAAATATATGTAATAATTTTACAATCTTAGAGTATGTGATGTTACACGTGTTAAGGCACTGATTGTCAGACCAAAATGACAATAAAAGTTGTGCACTTTGAAAACGGAGGAAAACATCGGATTTTTCGCCAAAACGCATGCGTGTCCAATAAATGTATTTGAAAGATCTGCATGTTCTGCAAGTGCAACATGTGCAAAATTCCTATAAAAGTGATGGGTTCTCGGTTTTCATAGCTCAGTGTTAAGCCACCGACACGCAATACAATTATGCCAAGACTGACTGAAGCACAACGCAGCAACGCCATTGGTCGCTTGGAAGCAGGCGAATCTCGATCAGATGTTGCCACAGCTGTGAATGTCCACCAAAGCACCATCACAAGGCTATGGAATCGTCACCAACGACATGGATCAACTCGTGACCGTCCACGATCTGGCAGACCTCGTGTAACCATGCCCGCACAAGATCGCTACATCCGGTTACGTCACCTTCGGAATAGGACTACCACTGCGACGTCTACTGCCTCAAGAGACCTTTTGCACATTCGAGGGAATCTTACGGCTCAACGATACGTCGACGAGATTCTTAGGCCCCATGTGCAACCCATCATGGTGAACGTCAACGACGTTTTCAACATGACAACGCCCGGCCTCACACAGCCCGACTCACCACTGTCTTCTTGAGACAGGTCACCAGATTTAAACCCCATCGAACATCTTTGGACCGACGTCTGCAACGGCGACAACCTCAACTACAGACTCTACCTCAGCTTGCAGCAGCTTTGCAGGCTAAGTGGACAGCCATTCCACAGGATGTGATTTGTCATCTCATCGCTTCCATGGGCAGGAGATGCCAAGCAGTTATTGATGCTCACGGGGGGCATACTCGTTATTGACATTGAGTGGCGTTAAACTTTAACTAGTGAGCGTGGACTTCGTCTTTGCAGACTTTGGATGTTCAGCAGTGAATGTGCAAAGTTTTACACATGTCATACAGAACTACCCGAAATAAACTTGTTAACAATATGTTTCATATTTTGCCTTTTGCGTTTCTTTTTTGGAAGAATATATATAAAGAATGTGTTTGGCGACTTTGTGAAGACCTAAAAGTCTTTTGAATGTTGTTGGATTAACAATACTGTTATACAAAGTTTCTGCGTTTGTGTGAAATGGGACAAGCAAAGTACTAAATCAGCACCGGATAAAGAAGTAATGGCCACCCAGAGTCAGCCTGATAGCAGGATAGAAAACATTGAACGTAAATGTTTGGTTGACACAAAGAAAGTCCTATTAGCTCCACTTCAAATTAAAGTGTTAACTCTTTCAAGTCTCTGTATGGACAATTTCCAACTTTTTCCGATACGACACTTAAAGAAAGGACTTTGTTTGACCTCGGATTAGAAAATTGACTTTTGGCATTGTTTCACTTCAAGTATCTATGTGTGTATAAATAGCTTACATACTGTAGAATACATTTATTGTTAATAGGCGATTAAATGAGCAATATAAAAGAATAATGAATTAAATAATTCATTACGATTATTTGTCCAAGTTTTCAAATTATTGTCACAATTGTTAATACCACCCGAATGTACTGGGTATATCCCATCATTCAGAAATAATCCAAAAACCAATGTCAGTCTAGTCGAACATCATGGAAAATCGTAAAAAAGAAATTAAATTTAGTAATGGTACAAAGCTTAGTGTTCACACTAACAACGATTCAACTTCTACTGTCTTTCACTGTCTAAACCTCGTTTTAGAAACACAGTTACAATTAAATACATTATAAAAGAAAGCAAATGGATAGAAGCCTGCACCTAATATTTCGACTAATTGTACTCCCAACCTCCACCGTTCCAAAACAAAAGATATGTAAAAATGTTTACCCTACCATAATATGTGTGTGTGATTTTTATTTTATCATTATTCATGACAGCTGACTGGATTGACATCACTGTTTGGATTTTGACTGATAGTTGGGATATCCCATAGGCATTATCCATTATGACAATAAGTTGGTAACATGGACCAATAAAATCAATGTGATACTGATATATATAAATAAATTTGGAAATTAACCGAAATTATATAGTAAAGCACATACATACTCAAATAGAAGTTATACAAAACAAACAAAACCAATACGTAAGTGGTACGCAAACACTAACCATGCTCTTACTAACACCATGTTAAACATAATAATGGATATTTTAATTCTTTTTGTTTATATGTGGAGACATTATTAAATCCTGCGTAACTCCAATGTAAAAGGTAACACTGGCTATGTCGGTATATTTGATATAGTAGAGACACTTTCACCACTATCTGTAAACATTTCAATTTTTTTATTCATATGTGGGGACATTATTAAATCCTGGGTGGCTCCACTGTGAGAGGTAAAATTTAACACTGGTCGTTGTTCCAGCTATGTGGATATATTTGATACAGTAAACACATGGTCACCACTATCTGTATATATTTTCAATTTTTTCACAAGCTTCATAATTTTTCTAATTATTTGAAAAATCAACAGAATAAGCTTTTATGTGCTTTTTCTCAACATATCATAAAGGAATAAAAATGTTTCATACTTTAAATTAAATGTCAGAAATATATTTCCATACATAAGCATGAAAATTACGTGACAATATGTTTATACTTTTATATTATCACAGAACCAGTTTTATGTTTATAATTTAATATAATGTGCTGAAGTATTTACTTACAGCCCAGTTATGTTTTAATCATAATATATATATGTAATTATCATCATATTTTGAACTTTCTCTGTTAATTTGTATAAAAACAAAATTATTTATGGCATTGTCAGTTCATCACTAGATTGATTTATGACGTCTACAAACTAAACGGTAAAAGAATGTTTCTATTATTCGCTTTGCTCCCCGATGGTACAGAGGCGAGCTTACACATTTACATCGCTAAAATCACAGGTTTGATTCTACTTGGTAGACAGTGTAGATAGCCTGATGCGGCTTTGCTATAAGAAAATACATTACAATTCACTTACAAAATCCTTTTCAACTGTATAGATAGCTTTTCTCCAGAGCTACACAATTCACTTCCAATATTCACAAATCTTGTTGAAACAATAAATTTCTTAATTCTACAAATTTTCGTTAAAAGAATAGATAAGCAAACAACTAACTGTAAGCATAAAAAGTGTTTTATTCATGGTGGAACATATTACATGTTTCAAGAATACATTGGTCTGTCTTCTTAAGAAACAGAAAACATATGTTCACTATTTCTTACCATCAGTAAAACACTTCTTTATGTTTATAAATCGTTGTTTGTCAACCTACTGTTATAATTACACGATGTTCTTCACAAATAATGTGTTCAGTTAAAATGTTATTGATCAACTTAAGGTATTATTCAATACTTCCTACCAGTAGTCATATCCAGTTACAGTTTTAACGTCTTTACTTAAACCTAGTTTTTTTTTAGTTCTTGTTCAACATTTTCAAGTCTTTCTCTTCATAAATCACAGTTGTTGTACATTTAACTTTTCAAACAGCACTCGAACTACAAGTGTAAAAGTTATCTCTTTTTCCCTTTCCTTAAGTTTCTGATAAAACATGAAAATAAGTTAAAAAATGATATAATATCGTAATGAAAATAAATGAATTAATGGGGAGTCTGTAAAATATTTTAAATGGAGATTTCATTATATCATACCTTTATCATTAAAGTTAAGTACTTCTAAGTTTATATCGTAAATTCATAATAATATAAACATTTACAATTAAACAATTTCAGCAGGTCAGGGTAATAATCAGGGACTCAAAACTTGTAAAACTATTCACAAACCAAAAGAAGGAACTGTGTCGGTAGAAATGTTTATCAGATTAGGATAAACTTGAGTTTTGTTCTTTGTTCATTGTCTTCATCAGATTTAGAAGTGTTGGTTCCTTCAAACACTAGAACGTTTCTCCAGAGACTCTGTGCACCCAATGTAGCTAGGTAATTACTTTGTGGCACAAGAACTATTTTGATTATAGCTCTTTTGCTTCTTCAAGAAACTAATCAATTCTCCCCTTGTCGTCAGAGATGTATGATGGGAGGTAACTGGTTGCTTTTATTGTTCATCCATTGTCACCAAGAAGAAAAAATTGACAATTTGGTGAAATGTACACTTTTATCGACTAGTGTAGCAAGAGCGGCTCTTTAGAGGTGTCACATAAAGATATTCTATGTTGGGTGAGAAGCTTAAGAAGTATTGTGTTGTTTATGAGAAACATCTTTGTTATAACTTTTAACTGATAACTTTCAGACATTTTCACATTGTAATTGTAGACAGTGCTTGAGATACTAACTCGTCAGCAATGGAAGATGAACCACAAGTGCATCAATTTTAATGTTTACTTGCTTTCAGCGACCCTTTCTTGTTGGTGAAATATAGATAGTTTATACTGTCTCGTCCTTTCAGGCTATAGTTCAACAGAAGTGACCGACATGTTGAGGAACTAGTTTCAAAGCTGAATCAAGTTATGTATAGATAGAGTCGATAATTGGTGTGTCCCTTTAGTAGAATTTGGCATCAGCTAGGAGTATTGTAGTTGTCTGTTGATGTGTGCTTCCCAGTGTGCATGTCGCAGTAGAAATCTAGATTCGTCAGTCCAAACGACGTTTTTCCAATCTTCAATCATCCAGTTTTGGTGATCCCCTGTAGCCTCATCTTCCTGTTCTAAGCTAACAAGAGTAAAACCCGGTGTGGCTTCTTGCTGATGAAGCCCAATATGCTTCTGCACATCATTGCTATAAAGAGTGGTTATTGTGGTCTTCCTGTCAGCTTGAACGAGTCTGGCCTTTCTCACTGACAGTGTTATTCCCACCAAACTGTTGCTCACTGAATTTTTTTTTATCACCATTCTCTGTAAACTCTGGAGACTGTAATGAGTTAAAATCCCATACTTTTTCATATGCAATTAAAATCAACGCTCTGAAACAATAATATATATTGTATAAACCAATAATTTAAAAATATATCTGGAAATGTATTTTAATAGATTTTAATTTCTGAAGAAAGAAAATTGTAACCAGTCATTTAATTTATTACTTGGTTGATCTATTAACGTTTTTAATAAAACTCTGATGTTTCAAATGACTTTATTACAACGTAAACTAATTTTAATTTGCTGATTTGTTGTTCGCCTGCATTGTATCGTGAATAAACTGTTAGGGCCATCTGATCAATGCTTTGAGTATTACTTAGAAACACAATTTGATTTGCTGTATATGTCCAAATTTATATATATATAAGTATGACAGAGAGATGAATTTATTGGTAATAGTAAATTTGAGAAATATTTTCACAAAAGTATCTTTTCTATTTTGAAATAAACTTAATATTAAAGGTAAAATATTTATTAATATTAAGTCTTAGCATATACTAGGGCCGGGCATGGCCAGTTGGTTCAGGCGCTCGACATGTCTCTCTTTCAGCCGTGTGGGCGTTATTATACGATAGTTACTCACTCTATTTCTTGGTAAAAGAGTAGCCCAGGAGATGGCAGTGGGTGGTAATGACTAGCTGGCTTCTCTGTAGCCTTACACTGCTAAATTAAGTACGGCCAACGCAGATAGCCCTTTAAGAGTTTTGCTCGAAAATCCAAAAAACAAACAAACTGTATATTAGAGATTAAAATATTGTGTAAGTTTTGAGTCACACTATTACTACTTCTTGTAAGAAGTAAGAATTATTTTCATTAAACTTGTATAGTTTATATGGTATTTGAATTATTATTGTCAATAACAACTCGGTGAAAATGAATTGAACCGACTATGTATGACAAATATGTAAAAGGCCCCCATTGGCACAGCGGTATGTCTGCAGACTTATATTGCTAAAGACCGTGTTTCAATGGTCGTGATGGGTGGAGCACAAATATCCTTTTGGCTTCTTCCTTACCACGAGTGCGGCGGTAAGTCTATAGATTCACAATGCCAAAAGCAGGGGTTCAATTTCCCTCGGTAGGCTCAACAGATCGCCAGATGTGGCTTTACTATAAAAAACAAACTTTTTGGCCCAGCATGGCCAAGTGTGTTAAGGCATTCGACTCGTAATCCGAGAGTTGCGGATTCGAATCCCGGTCGCAACAACCACGTTCGTCCTTTCAGCCATGGGAGCATTATAATGTGACGCTCAATCCCAATATTCGTTAGTAAAAGAGTAGTCCAAAAGTTGGCGGTGGGTGGTGATGACTCGCTATCTTCCCTCTTGTCTTACACTACTAAATTACGGACGGCTAGCGCAGATAGCCTTCGCGTAGCTTTGCGCGAGATTCAAAAGAAACAAAATTCCTTTGTTTTACCCATGTAGGTTAAATTGCACGTGTCACGACGTTTGACACGTTATTTTCAAAATTTTATGAACTAACATTTTTAACCACTCACGTCAATGAGATTAGCATCAAAACGTAGTTCATAATCTAAATTTTAAAATTATATATGTTTTAATTTCTTAATTTAAGAGGAAATGTAAAGACAAAAGTTAAGTATCTGTTACTGTATGTCACATAATACGTCCAGCTGTCTTGTTACTCAGTTTCTATTTCATCACGCCCACTATTCAACATGTACAAATACATAAAGAATTAGAAACTCGAATTTGAGATTCAGACCTGATAAATACAAAATAAGAATCTCCCTCTTCTATGATTTGTCGAGATAACAATACATTTAGCAAATCAACTTGAGTAACTCCGCCCTTCAAACCAATCATTTGAAAGTTCTTAAGTACTATGACCAATAGAAAGAGTAAGTAGTAAGAACTACGTAAACCTGCTTAGTCAGTTCCCAGTATACAAAAATCATACTTTCAGATCGTATCCCCGCTTCAACAGAATTACACATATCTGTTATTATTATTTAAGAACATTTCTGTTACTACGGGTTGCCGTACTTCTCGTATTGTTATGTATTGTGTTTACGTTAATCGTGTTACCAATAGTGCACTGTGTACATGCCACAGTGGAACGTATTGAAGTCAAATACGTATTCCAATTTCATTCAACTACAACTAAAGTTCTCGTAAGTTGTAGATTTACAAATGATTCACAGTTTTCACCGGAATTACTGAGAAATCAGAACTGAACAGTCAAGATTTAGTTTAAGGTTTGTTTGTTTTTTATGTAATACTCTGACTGCGACTCTGATAGTGAGATAGGTACCAATAAAACATACGAATACAATTCAAAGTCGATTAGCACCAGACGTATCAAAAAGTGGTTGTTTTACTTACCTTTTAGCCGTTTATTCCTTTCTGTTAGCGCCAGTCGATTAATTAACAGACGTTTCCAGCTTGGTCTTCGTCAAGATATCTCCCAGCATTGTTTGCTTTTTATCTACAGTATTATTATGCCTTCTCTATTATCATTATGATAGCGTTATAAACCTGTCTAACTGAGGCAAGAACGGTTTATGTACAATCATACCAATTATAGAGTTCTCATGCTGTTTGGAAATGGAGCACATGTTACAGCTCAGAGCTTGTCCTCGAATGTTTAGTCAATTACATAAGGTTAACACTCTTAATCCAAACCCTTTTCTAGACTAAAACACTGTAACAGTAACTTGTCTCAAACTCGAGCTAACATACAGTGAGTGAGTGCCAACCGATTTTTCAAGAGACATGGAGAGGTACGGAAAGCCCCAGTGCAGAGCCGAAGTCCTTGGTGTTGAACGGGGTCCAGCATCTTTAAGGCCGAGGGTCTGGCAGAGCCATAGACCATTGATCCATAATCAAGTTTCGATCTAATAAGAGCACGATATACCTTTAACATTGAACAGCGATCTGCCCCCCAACTGGTAGAAGAGAGAACACGGAGGATGTTCAGTGCTCTTGTGCATTTGACCCGAAGCTGCTTTAAGTGTGGTATAAAGGTCAGTTTACGATCAAAGATAAGCCCCAAGAACTTGGTCTCCGGGACCACTGGCAGCAAAACTTCACCGATATGAAGTTCAGGATCAGGGTGAATACCCCGTCGACGGCAAAAGTGCATGCATACAGTTTTGGAAAGAGAGAAATTAAAGCCGTTCGCCATAGTCCACTTCCGTACACAATTGAGGGCGGTTTGTAGTTGCCGCTCAATAAATCTCATGTTTGACGACTGACATGAGATGTGAAAGTCGTCGACATACAGCCCATTCGCAACAGTGAGAGGGAGTTGTTCAGTGATGGCATTTATCTTTATACTGAAGAGTGTAACACTCAATACACAGCTTTGAGGGACTCCAAGTTCCCGTACAAAAGAACGGGAAAGTGTCGAACCCACACGAACTTGAAATCTCCTGTCCATTAAATTTTTTTTAATAAACATGGGTAGATGGCCACGTAACCCATATGTATGGAGGTCTCGCAAAACGCCATACCTCCATGTTGTGTCGTAAGCCTTCTCTATGTCAAAGAATATTGATACAAGGTGTTGGCGGTTGAGAAAGGCTTCTCTGATGGATGTTTCAAGACGAATTAGGTGGTCTGGGGTGGAGTGCTGTCGACGGAACCCACACTGGGTGGGCGAGAGGAGGTTGTTTGATTCAAGGAACCAAACAAGACGAGCATTAACCATCCTTTCTAATGTTTTACAGAGACAGCTCGTCAAAGCAATTGGACGGTAGTTTGAAGGAATCTTGGGATCTTTCCCTGGCTTAGGGAAAGGTAAAATAATAGCCTGGCGCCAGGCATCAGGAAAAACATTATCCTGCCAGATCCGGTTGAAAACAATCAGAAGGACATCAAGAGAAGCAGGAGATAGATGGTGCAGCATGTCATAATGAATATCATCAGGTCCAACAGACGTACTGGCAGACCGATGAAGGGCCATTTTTAGTTCCACCAGAGTAAAGGGACAATTATAGTCAAAGAAACAGTCAGTTCAAAAGGAAAGAGGTGATCGCTCTGCCCGAGTCTTGATGGCCAGGAAGGTGGAGGAACAAGCAGAAGTGCTAGATACCCGGCAAAAGCTTTCACCTAGAGTGTTAGCGATGTTCCGAACATCAGTCACCTCCTGACCATAAATACATATGCAATTACGTAACTAAACAAATCGACTAGGTCATTAACAACAGATAATGTACAAGTTTAAGATCTTGATCATTTGACATTTTCGAATTACAGTGGATATTAGTTGGCCCTGCAGTAGAGCCCTAGATTACAGGGTATCAGGATTTTATAGGGCCACGCGATTCTTTACAGTAGGTGTCTGTGATGAACAGCAGAAATAATCCGATTATTTTAAAATAATATATCAAAAGCAATTCAAACTTATATCACATGCTCATTACACAATTAATCACCAATGTTATATCCAGAGATTTAAATATACGTCTCTTTTCATCATGAGTCCACACGGGCTGGTTCAGTTACTTTATAAACCAACTGGCAAAATGTATAATTTATCTCTACTCTGTTATTACAATATGATATGTGATTATTATACTTTAAAAGTTGCCACTATATATTTTTTATGGCTACATATACAAACACAGTCTGGACCTGTTTAATTACATCTCTTATTAACGTATATAACTTTCACTAACTTACTTCTCTCTATTAATTTGGTTGCATAAATATACACTGCTGGCCAGAAAAATTAGCACATATACTACTGGCCAAAATTTTAAGGCCAATGAACATAAAGAAAAAAATGTGCATTTTGCATTGCTAGACTCAACCACTTATTTGAGTTGAGCTTCGAAAGACGTAAATAAGAAAAGGGAAAATAAAAATAAAAAACTTTTTAGGATTAATAGGGAAAATGTGAATACTATGAAATTAGTATTCCAACGTTACTGACACGATAAGGATATCCCACCAGAGACATTTTCTACACGACACAGTGGAGGAGGTTCCATCATAAATTGGGGTGTTTTATCCTCCCATGGAACAATGGAGCTTCAGGTTATATTGGGGCGTCAAACAGCAGCTTGCTACATTGGCATGTTGGAGAGAGCATCTTTGTTGACTGAAGGCCCTCGCTTGTGTGGAAATGACTGGATCTTTCAGCAGGAGAACGCTGCAATCCACAATGCCCGCAGGACAAAGGACTTTTGTGTCGAATAACGTGATTCTTTTAGACCATCCAGTGTGTTCTCTCGAAATGAACCACATTGAAAATGATTGTGGATGGATGACAAGGAAACTCTATAGAAATGGACGTCAACTTCAAACAGTGCATAATCTTCGTGAAGCCATCTTCACCACTTGGAATAACATTCCAGCGAACCTTCTGCAAACGCTTATATCGACCATGCCAAAGCGAATGTTTCAAGGTATTCACTATGACGGCCGTGCAACTCACTGTTGAGACCTCTTGTTGGGCATTTCCTACCCTGTTTAGGACTTTCTTTGGTATGGTCTTAAACTTTTGACCAGTTAGTATTTCGGCTAATTTCATAGTGTTCACATTTTTCCTATTAAATGCAAAAAACGTTTTTGATTTTTATTTTGCCTTTTTTATTTTCATCTTTCGAAGCTCTACTCAAATAAGTGGTTGAGTCTAATAACGCAAAATCCATATTTTTTCTTTATGTTCATTGGCCTTACAATTTTGGCCAGCAGTGTATATTGGTTGGCTAAGACCTAGAACTTTCTACAAACTACGAGACATTATGATGTGGCAATACTCACTTAAAGAACGAGAAAAATTCAGAAGTCTTAGTAACATGACATAAATTTACAACAATTGAACATTGCAATAAATAACTCGTAAACAGTTTCATAAGCAAACCATAACTATCGCTTCTAAAAATAACTTACTTTAATGCTCGCACAGTACAAAATAAAAAATACTTTCGTAATAAAATTAAAACAAACAGTGCGTATATCTCACAACAAGCCCCTCTTAGAAAAAAATTAAATCTTTTATATATATAATATATACACAGCCTGTTTTCAGTTCATCCACAAAATCTACTCTCACAATCTGAACCAATATTTGCAGTCTCCTTGATGGTCTCTCAATGCATAGAGTAGACTTCGCCGTTACTGAATCCTTGTTCATGTCTTGATCTTACGTTGCACAAAGTATGTCTTACCTGGTCTATCTGTGAATACATCTTTCTGGAAGAGTAGATCTTAAAGTTCTTTTTTTCTGCTTGCTAGTCAGTTCTTCACTTATATTGACGTCCTTGTATGTCTTATCTCTACCCAGTAGTCTTATATCTAATGGGTCTTCATCTCCTATGACAAAGCCACTATCTTCTGGTACTACATCTATGACATCAATACTTGCCATATCCATACGTGCCTCAATAACTGCATTCATTAGATTTTCTTTCATCACAAAGTAATTTCTCAATGGATTGACGTAGTAGATTTTGCTCTTCTGATTACTTTCACCCTACAGTCCAGTCTGGTGGGCATTTCTTGCACTTCAAATGGTCCTTTCCAATTCAGGGTGAGTTTGCTGTTGCTTGTAAATAGCAAAATAAAGACCTCGAGAGAGCTGACAGATTTTCTTTTTTTAGTTTTTGAGGTCTAACATAAACCTTTGTGTGCTCTTAACTTCTGATTCTTTTTATCCATTCTCATCGTTTTAATGTCTGCATCAGAATTCATATTGTTCTTCTGTATAGCCATCTAAACGATCAGATATTGGACCAACTTTAAAAAAAAAATTGCTTGTGTTGGAGTAACATTGCTCTATTATCTATTTATTATTAGAAGCTGAAATATTGTTAGCATCATGTTGGCTATAATCGTTTAGTCAATGTAAGGTTGATGAGCAATAAATAAATAAATAATAAACTGTTGACTCAAAATTTGTGTAACATATACTTACTGTTTGGGCGATGATAGGTCTAATGTCACAGCTATGTAATGCCTCAATAGAGAATTATTAATGTTTAGTACATACAATGTCACGGTTATGTAATGCCTCAAAAGAGAAGTATTTATGTTTTCTACATACGACACTTTTTTATCCGTAGTACATTGTTAAAAGCATGATTTAAATTTCAAAACACTGAACTTTGCAATTAAATGAAATAATAATCAATTAACAATCTCAACAACATATACTCACCTAATTCAGAAAATATGGGACATTAATTTTAGTGCTTACATTTGACATCAACATTCCCTCTGGTAAAAAAGGAAAAAATACAAGTGTCTTAGCTGGAAAACATAACCTACAACACCGCCCTTTCTCTGCACCATGAAGTCTCTCGAACAATCCTATTTCCAAAAAGTAGTATTTAAAATTAAATTTCCATAGTTATCACTAAAATAACATTGATAGTTAATTACTTTAATATTCTTATTTCAATTATTAATCAATTTCAATGTGTCTGTTGAATCTGCTGTCACACCAAACTGTGGCCAGGATTATGACATTGAGAAAATGAATATATTTCCCCAAATATGCCATGAAAACTCATCCACGTTGTCATGCAGCCTATCAAGTGGTTGTGATGTACTTTTTCGAGTCATGATGCGACATACTCATGACCTATATTTATTTGAAATGATTTCTGTTGACGAATTCTCAACAATACGAACAGTGCTCGATGAAGTGAAAAATGGCTTGTGCTTTTTCGTTTCGCAGTAAACGTTTTCAGTATAAGCCGCAAGCACACGACTCCAAAATATTGGATGTCTGTAATATAACCATTATTATATTCATAACACTCGTGTCAAAGGCAAACAGAAACTTGCAGTCTTTGCTTTAATAATTTATCACTAGAGCATTAACTAGGGGCATACTTCAATGACTAAAAGGCATTTGGACAATATAGTAGTGATGAAAGCACCAACAATGGCAATTCCAGTTTTCTGATTTTATAAACACCTTACCTGTGATTTTTCCAAATTTATCTAAAGACGAATGTTCTAGAAAATTTCCTTAATACATGTTCATCATTTGGTTGTACATTTGTAACACCATCCTAATGAATCGGTTATTATAAATGTTAATTAACCTTGGGAACAAACTAATTAACAGCGGTGAGTCTATGAACTTATAATGCCACAGGCCCTCTCTGATACAGCGATAAGTTTACGGATTTAGAACGGTAAAATCAGAAGTTCGATTCCTCTCGGTGGACACAGCAGATAGCTCGATGTGGTTTTGCTGAAATAAAAAAAACAACAACACACACACAACGCCATAATTCGGTATTCCTCTAGGTAGTCATAGCAAACAGTCCATTGTGGTTTTACTATAAAAACACAAACAAACAAAATGACTAATTGACAAAATTTCAAACATTTTAAACTGAATATGTCAATGATTTGGTTTACATAAGAAACGAACATTAACGTATACAACTCAGCCCCATATGAATATTACGGTCATATTGATCTTCATATATATTTATATCTTTATTTATTTTATTCAATATTTTGACCTACAAATAGTCAAATGTTGTTTTCAGTGTTTGGAGCTAAGAACAGTGGTACACCACGGTTTGTCTGTGCTATGCCCATCACGTATATCGACACCCGGATTCTAGTTTTATCATAATTCCGTAGATATACCCATGTGCCATTGGGGAACGTCAAGTTTTATACTAATTATATATATAATTATACATATCCAGTCTTTCCAACACAAATTCGAGTTATAATATCGGCAGTGGGAAGAGCACAGATAGCCCATGATGTAACTTTGTTCTTAACAATAAACAAAGTTTTCCTTCTCTAATGTCCCTCTCTTGTATTGCGATAAGTCTAGGATTTACAACGCTAAAATCAGGGTTTTTATTCTCTTCGGTGGACCCAACAGATAGAAAAACATACACATAGAGTATAGCCAGGTGGTTAAGGCACTCGACACTTAATACGAGGGTCACGGGTTCGAATCCCTGTCACATCAAACATGCTCGCCCTCTCAGCAGTGGGGGCGTTATAATGTGACGGTTAGTCATACTATTCGTTGGTAAAACAGTAGCCCAAGAGTTGGCGGTGGGCAGTGATGACTCGCTGCCTTCTCTCTACTTTTACGCTTCTAAATTAGGGACGGCTAGCGCAGATAACACTCGTGCAGCGCGAAATAAAAAAACAACAACAACAAAAAACCTTCTCTAATACTGTAACACAGAATGTGCGTCTGTCTGTCTATTGGTCATGCACTGATGTCATAGCAAAATACTGGGTGACTTAAATAGTTTGGCTTCCTCTCACTTACAGTAGTTTAGTGTTTATTGAAAATTAAAGACATATTTGGACTAAAATATACAAAAAATTGCGACATTATAAGAACAGAAAGCTACTGTATTTTGTAACAGTAACTTACAAGTTTAGTTTATATTTGAATGTCTCTACTGTTTTAATTATCTCAATAATAATTCATTGATGAAACCATGCCACACTACTAGTCTAAAACCTAATATTCAGTCAGTTCTGAATTATCGTACAAGCAATCAACAGACAGACACGCACGCGCGTCATTGCGAATGATTTTAATGAGACAATCTATGGAAAGAAAAACAAAGTGATTCCCTATATAACAATGTATATTTAGGCGAGCCAGCGAGTTTTAGTAACAGTGCGTTCATCAATAGTCTATACGTCATGTTGCCTAGCAATTATGATTAATTTGATATTGTTGTTAAGAGAGAGGCTGAGAATATCGAATTAAAACTTGAGCTACGAATTTGAAAAAAATATTTGCTGTTTGCTACTATAAAGAGTCCGTTGGTTACTGAGGTTTGTTTTCATTATTTGTTTCCATTTTTTAAGTTTAAAATCGTAGAACAAGTAAGAGTAAAGGTTACCTTTATAAACGTATAACGTCCCATAAAAGACGAAGTGCATAAACCTAATAATCCGCGCGAGGCCTAATACTTTCGCTAGCAAACATACGAGGGTAGCTTTGGGCCCAAAGTGTGAAGACAAAATTTTTCTGTTAGATGCCGCTTATTTTTTTCTACTCTGGTTACTGTCCACAGCGACTAAATGATTTTCTCTCGTAGCATTTCAGTAAAAGTTTACAATGCCAATAAACGCTTCCTCTACAGTCGCGCAGATAGCCAAGTGATTTCCGCAATAGAACACCAAATCACCCTCTTACAGTCTATCAGAGAAATGGCTGTCTTATTATAAACCATATTTACAAGAAATTTATCGAAACTGAATAAAAAGGTATTAGTGTCTCAATTTTGTCGTAGAAAGAGAATCGCTTCCTTCAATATATAAATTACAAGATCTCCTGTGTAAAGGTGCAGTTTCCAACATTACAAAAATATATATGTTGTGTTGCGTAAATATAAAGAACGAAAACGAAGATTGGAATACAGCCGATATATTTATTATTAACACAAAGTTTCTGTCCTTTTACTCTTCACACAGTGTAACACTAATTCTCGTATTATCTCTATCACTTCAAAGTGGTGCAGGAGTTCGATTTCGATGTGGCTTTGCTGAAAGAAAAAAAACAACACACACACACAACGCCATAGTCCGGGATTCCTCTAGGTTGCCATAGCAGATAATCAATTGTGGTTTTACTATAAAAACACAAACAAAATGACTTACCGACAAAATTTCAAACATTATAAATTGAATATGTCAATAATTTGGTTTACATAAGAAACGAAGAATTAACGTATACCGCTCAGCCCCATATGAATATTACGGTCATATTGATCTTTATATATTTATATCTTCATTTATTTTATTCAATATACCGCCCTCGAAAGAGTGAAATGTTGTTTTTAGTTTGTTGGAAGCTAAGAACAGTGGTACACCACGGTTTATCTGTGCTCTGCCCATCACGTGTATCGAAACACGGTTTCTAGCTTTATCGTAAGTCCGTAGATATACCCTTGTGTCACTGGAGAACTTCAAATTTTATACTAATTATATGTATAATTGTACATACCCAGTCTTTCCAACACAAATTTCGGTTCTAATATCGGCAGTTGGCAGAGCACAGATAGACCATGATTTAACTTCGTTCTTAATAATAAACAAAGCTTTTCTTCTCTAATGTCTCCTTCTGGTATAGCGGGAAGTCTAGGATTTACAACGCTAAAATTAGGGTTTTCATTCCGCTCGATAGACTCAGCAAAAGCCAGATGTGGCTTTGAGAAAAAAAACAAAAAACCACACATACACACACACACATGGGATATAGCCAGGTTGGTAAGGCACTTGACTCGTAATCCGAGGGTCGCGGTTTCGAATCCCCGTCACACCAAATACTGTAAAACTTCAGTGTTATCGTACTAGCAAATCGACAGACAGACACGCATGTGCAAGATCGCGCATGTTTTTAATAAATGAGTCTGTGTAAAGAGAAAACAAAGTGTTCCCAATATAACGATGCATACATAAGCGAGAGAGCGCGTTTTAGTAACAATGCCTTCCAACAATAGTCTATACGTCATGTTGCCTAGTAATTATTATTAACCTAATGCTGTTGTTAAGAAAGAGACTGAAAGTATCGAGTTAAAACTTGAGCCATGAAGTTGATCAAATATTTGCTGTTTGCTACTACAGAGAGTCCATCAATTAAAGAGGTTTGTTTTTTATTATTTGTTTTTGTTTTTTAAGTTTAAAATTCCCTCTAGTCTTACACTACTAAATTAGGGACAGCTAGCACAGATAGCCCTCGAGTAGCTTTGTGCGAAATTCAAAAACAAACTAACAAACTAAATGCCGACATAGTTATCAACCTAATAATCCACGCGAAACCTAATACTTTAGTTAGCAAACATACGAGGACAGCTTTGAGTAATATATTATTAATTGTTCCCTTATTTATACACAAGTTTTAACACTTCCAACACCTTGTCAGTGTTTTCTTAAATAATCGATACGTTTCATTTTCTCTCCATTATATATATCATTTTAATGTTTTACATTAGGTTTAATCTTAGTTTAAACAAGTCTTTTGACAAACATTTAGTTTTCTCTTACACGTATGGGGTGGCACGAAGTAACGTGTTTTTGGCTTCTTTATCTCATGGTCCCAATGGATATGAATCCTTGGGGTGGCTATCCTTAAATATATAGCACTATTCGCTGATACTTTTATAACACACCACAACATGAAACGCAGATCGTGTTTGTCAGCATCATATCTCGAACTCGAGATCCTCGATTCCCTAATCTGCTATGGTAACGACAATGCCACACTCAGGCCACTTTACGTTAGTGTAATGTATTTAGTGATCTATTAAACACTGTGCTAGCGACCACCAGCTTCTGCAACGTGCTACATTATACACTCAAGTCTTAAAGGTTCGTGTTATATTATAAGAAACAAAAACTCGAATATTATTGTCGTATTACACTCATCATTGTTTTTTTATTAAATCTTTTATTACTATTATGAAAAGAAAGGTGATTATCATCACTAATATTTATCTATTTGTTCACTTTATTTTCAGAATTACAAACCCATGTTTTGGCAACGTATTCTTAGATTTGCTTGCCTGGTTTTGGTTGCCACAGTGGTGGAAGGACAGAAGATATATGACAATCTTTATCCTGACAAGTCTTCTTCCACTGATAAAAACGAACTACCGAAAATACCAAATCAAGGGTACAATAAGCAGAATGACATCCCTGCAGTAACGCATAAAAATAAACTAATGTATCAATATTTAGGCAATTGGATAATGAATACTTCAAAAAAATATCTTGATTTCGTTGGATCTGATCGTAATAATCCTGAACAGTATAACCACGATTACAGACTAGATCAGCGGCCATCCTACGGAAGTAGTTCTGAATTAAAGAAAATTGATATACCCATGAAAGATCAAAGTATATACAAATTTCTAAACAAAACTCATAATAAACATTACCAAAAGTTTAATTACGGAGACGCCGACAAAGAAGAGCACACTAAAAACAATTTCAGTTATAATGGGACAATCCAGAAACTTTTTTGGGATAAAATCGAACTACTGAAAAGAGCAAATCAAGGGTACAATAAACAGAATGGCATCCCTCCAGTAACGCATAAAAATAAACAAATGTATCAATATTTAGCCAATTGGATAATGAATGCTTCAAAAAAATATCGTGATTTAGTTGAATCTAATCGTAATAATCCTGAAAAGTATAACCACGATTACAGACTAGACCAGCGGCCTTCGTACGGAAGTAGTTCCGAATTAAAGAAAATTGATATACCCGTGAACAAAGACGCCAACAAAGAAGAGCACACTAAAAACAATTCACAATTTTCCTTTCGCTCAAGAAAGAAATTTATGCATGAAATTATACTCAAAGAAACTCTTAATTATATTATGAAACGTTTAATTAATGAAATGGCTAAAGAGCGAAGCGTTACTGGTATCAATCATACAAGAAGCACAGAAGAGCACACTAAAAACAATTCACAATTTTCCTTTCGCTCAAGAAAGAAATTTATGCATGATATTGTACTGAAAGAAACTCTTAATTATATTATGAAAGGTTTAATTAATGAAATGGCTAAAGAGCGAAGCGTTACTGGTATCAAACACACAAGAAGCACATCAACTGAGATTCCTACTACTGTTACACCATTGAAGTAAGTATGATTTTCTGCCCAATGTACGTGTATGTTAAATATTTAGCTGCATGACAAGTTTAAAACTTTAAACAGGTACTTTATAGACGTATCATATATACTATGTTTAGATAATTAGTTGTGAGCACAAAGGAAATTCTCTGGTTTAGGTTTACGATTGCAGACTAGGTAGACTAATTGTGTTTTTTTTAAACCTAACGTTTAAAAGAATAGAAAAATCAATAACCCAGACGCTTTTGGAAAGTGGACTTTCTTTCATCGGGAGTATTTATTTTATTACTGTTTATTTTACTGCCCGTAGATTTTCATCTGTTATAAAACACCTCATTTTGCTTACAACGGCTTGTATGCGATTTGTTGAAGGTTTCTACAGCAGGCTAACTTTTCAACATCTAAATCATAGCTTCAACATTATGATCATTAAATATACGAGGGGTCCGTGTGGCCCCAGGTGTGAGGTGGATATTTTAACGTGTACTAACAAATGTTAAAACTAATAAATTTAATTTATCTGATTTAGCATTGATATTTGACATTTTTCATCTTTAACAAACAAATGATTTAATTAGGGATACCTGCTCCACAAAGCTTCATTAAATGCCTATGGTAAACTGAGTCCTTTTTCTTTTCTTAAAATAGTTTGCCTTTTAACACAGTCTTAGTCCTATTCTTTGTTTTCATGTGTAAGAAGTTTCCCACTAATCTAAAGTACTGTAGAATCACATACAATATTCCTCTTTTTTATTTTTCCTTGTAGGTAATGTAGTATTAACAATTTGTTTACTGTCAAGGTTTTTATTTATCATGTCTTCATGGACTGTTCCTGTGTTAGATATTTAAAATATCAATTCTTTGTAATAATTTTCATCGATGTAGGTATTTTGTAAAAAAAAAAAAATACATTTTGGCATTTTGTTTATTTATTACTTAGGAGGAAAAGGGCGAATTTCAATGAAGACTTACTAAACCAGCCGAGGAAGCAAGGATAGCCAACCTATCATGAATGGTCATCACATGCAGAAAAAAAAAGTGTACATTACTTGATCTTATCCTTGCTGTACCCTGTGACATGATGTTGCCTTTGTTCTTTGTATTTTGACACTGACTTTCTCAAATTAATGTTTATATTTGTTGATCTTGGTTAATATCATCACACTTGACACAATATGAGAATATTTTTTCTTCATCTTATTAGTGTTTATTATTATTATTATTATTATACTTCTTTCTGCAATTTTTTTATTTGAAGTAGAAAATTTCAAAAGATGTCTTGGTTTGAGAAACATTTAATGAAAGTAAGTTATTTCAGTCTTTTGGTTATGGGAAAGAAATAACAGGTTCTATTTGTGTTTAGTAGTATTTTTGGAAGCCTAAGTTATGAAGGTAATTGTTTAGATGTCTAAATCTGCAGATGTCCATTCTGTTTTGTAAATAATATGAACATTCAGTGGAGGATATTTTTTGTGTGCATATAATTTAAAACATTTTCTGTCGGTGTGTTATGGTTGTGGTTATCTTTCAAAATTTATTTTATCAGTAAAAATGACTAAGTGTGTAGTTTGAATGATACTTTTGTCTTTACAAAATTAAACGCCCTTTGGAAAAAATGAATGGCATTATAAGTTATTTCAAGGATACCATGCACTGAAATTATGTCAGACCAACCATTTTTCTTGTCATAATTACTTTGATATCAGCTGTGGTAACTTTACAAAGAAACACATTCTGATTTGTTTACATTGTTCAGGTAACCAAGAGTAATGTGCAGTGGTGTAATTAAAGAAGAATGCTAACATTCAAGGATATTTTATTTTTAAATTGTACTTTTAAATTAAATCCTTCTTTTACATCATTGACAGGTCAAGACTACATTAATTTTTTGGGGTAAAATCTCTGGATAAGCAAAAAAAAAAAAAACATAAATGAAGTCGTTTAATTTTGAAGCATCATTTAACAAGGGAATGAAATTTGAAAGCCTTCTGTACACATTTTGAATTTTTAAAAGTACAAGTATTATTGCAAAAGAATAAATATATGAAAACTGACTCATTTTTACCAAACCAAACAACGAACTGGCATATGGCTCTACAAGGTGTCTTAATAACAACAAGATCAAAGCATAGTTCCATAATCATCATTATTGTTATTTGTATATTCTGTGGCACCTTAAATTGTTATTTTTCATGCTACATTTTACTTGTCGATGTGTAAAACGTCAGAGATAATATTCTTCTAAAATGTATATACATTTTACCTGTAACATTCTGATGTACATTAATATTCTAACACGTATAAAATGAGAAAAAAACGTAAACAGATGGCCAGTAGAAGACTTAGAAATAGGAGGTACTAACGTCGACACGATGGACGAAAATTGCGATAGTTTCAAAAGTAAAGAATATAAAGAAACTTAAATATAATGAATGTTAAAAAAGAAATAATTTGAATATATGAGGCCCTGAATCTCTAAACTCAATACTTCAAAAACCTTTATTTACATATACACCTTCAACGTATGTAAATTATTCTTTATTCAGACCGAGCCTCTCAGTGGCTCAGCAGTAAACTGAGGGATTTTAACACTATAAGTTTGTTGCTCTTTCCGTTGTGGATGGCATGCTCAGTGCAGATTTCTGGATATGTGAGTTTCCACCAAAAATTCGTGTTATAGGAAATTTTAAAGGCCGTCAATGTTTGAGAAACAGCGTGAGGTTTAATTTCTGTGTCACATTCTTGTTAAAAATGCTCAAGTATCTGCGGTCATGCGGCTGCAAGTATACAATGTCCTTATATGTAAAAATATAGGGCACAGTGACCTTAGTTAAAGTCGTCGCGAGAACGAGACAGCGATTTGATAATTAATCAAGACAAATTATCTACATTCATTCTACCCCTATGTATGGCCATTACTTAAGTAATTAATTAAACACAAAAGTAACTTTATCAAACCTCACTCATTTTAACTGTAACACAGAATTGTGCATTTGTGTCTTTTAAGAGGAAAATAACTTGGATAACTCCATCAATATGGGTATTAATAGGAGCTAAATAGGTATCAATTATAGTTAACAATGAACTCCATACTATATACATATTGCTGTGTATATAAACAAACCTATTCCATATAATTTGAAGTTGCCTCTTTTCATTACATTCTGATTTCAAAACATATGTACGGTATTTAAGACGTAAAATAGGATAAAATACAAACATAGAAAAATGTTACTGCTTATGTAGGTGAGGGTAATGGTAATGTAGTTTTGGTATGTTTGAGTTTTTCGAAAGCATTTAACAATGTGATACACAGAAGGCTTGTGAAAAAAAGTCTCGAAAGATGTGGGAAATAAGTTAGCAAATTGGGAAGAAGAGTGGCTGGATAAAAAAAGCATAGGGTTGTTACAAATGGAGTTCAGTCAAACTAGACTAATGTCACAAGTGGGGTACTTCAGGGCTAACTCTTAGGACCTTTGATCTTTTTGATCTACATCAATGATATAGGTGAAGGAATAGTCAATAAATATTTAAATTTGCAGATGATATTAATGTCTTGGTTGTTGCTGATTGCAAAAAGGATGCTGCTGCTTTACAAAAGGATTTATATCATTTATTGAGTTGGGCTAATAAATGGTAGGTGTTTTTTATATATTAAATACATGATTATAATTCGCAATTTGAATTATAAGTAATCCATGTATCTTTGTTTTCCAATGTAGATTTTAAATCATTATTCTGAGCGTGTTTATAAATTGAGTGTCCGAATAATTTGCCTCTAAAACGTTTATTACATGTCCCTTTTAAAAAGTAACAACATCTCGTAAGCACCATGCGACGCACCTTAAACCAAAATGTACTTATGATACATCCCTTTCTACTGCTACCCATAATGTAGCAAGAAGAGAATCGTTTTCCATTCTTTACTATTGTATTTAAAGCCTTGTCTACAGACAATGTGACAAAAGGAGATTTTCGACTTAAACCATCTGTAGCATTGAAAAGAATTTTGACTAATGATGCAGAAAAAATTTCCAGTTTTCAGAGTAGTGACGCCACTTTTCTCCCCTGTATTCTTAAATACATGATCACCATCAGTATAGGGGTGTCGGGTAAATGCTGCTATATTATCTGTAGATGTTTTTTTTATCGACTGGATGTGACGTAATCTGTTTCGTTTCTCCTGGAGAAATGGAAGTTTCACAAGGAATATTCATATGAAGTCTTATTACAATTTTCCAAACACACCACGGGTACTGAAACTGCTTTGAAACTTTAAGCTCTTTACTGCTGAGCTACGTGGGGGAAGGTGGGGTGAAAAAACTTTAAAATATATCAAATTTTGGGAGGCAACAATGCCATACTTCTGAAGTTTGAAAGGTATATAGTTTTTTGCAATCTAAAAATTAAATATAAAGATGAAAGATATTAAATAATTAAATTGTGGTAAAAAGGTTATATGTGTGTAAACACAATGAAAATACACGTGAGCGCATGCGTCTCAATATCTACCAGCTCTGGAATATTTATATTCACACACATGCGTTATAGAAAAGCAAATCTTTCAATCCTTTCAGCCCGGCATGGCCAGGTGGTTAAGACACTCGACTCGTAATCTGAGAGTCGTGATTCGAATCTCCATCTCACCGAACATGCTTGCCCTTTCAGCCTTGGGGGGCGTTTTAATGTGACTATTCTAAAATAGTTAACAATGTGGTCTTTGTGGTCTATCTTGATCAGAAATTCAAATCATATGAATGTATTCACGCAAAATTATTGTGATACCATTCAACCTATTTCTCTAATTGAGTGTCCACAATATATTTATCTAACAAACTGATGCAATAAATAATGCGTTTTAATGCAGAGGTAAACCAGTGCTTGTATCTTAGTAATGCTGTTGTGTAAAAATATACAATTAATTTCTTCTGGTGTCTTCAATCATGCATGATAAAATATATCTCATAGTTTTTCTTGTTGATATCAAGTGAATGTTTTATTCTTAACTTTCTTCAATGTTTTTGAGGTATCTCATTTTTAAATATTTTTTTTAATTTTGATGCACTTTGTTTTAACTGCCATAAAATGGTTGATTTATTTCTCTTTTTATCTATCTGTATCTCTTACCATTTCTTTGTATCTATCAGTAACCAACACATATTGTTTGTAACTTTTCAAAACCTAAGCTTCGTGAAAAAAATCAGTAAAATGAGAAGAAAACAATATCATAAATGGATAAGTACATCATGTAGATATTAACAAAATACTACTTTAGCGTTGTAGATAGTTAAAAAATACTACATTTTAGCGTTGCTATTCATGCATGTACACTATACTTTATCAAATTTTAGCAGGGTTTTGCTTTAAAAATACATTTTTAAAGTGTTTTATAATATTCTGTTTTTTGTTGTTGTTCTTTTTTGAATAACATAGTATTTATGTTTGGGAGTTTGAAAACTACATGCAAAAATATAAGAGGTAAACATTTTTGAAACTGTTTTGCTGTTATATTGTAGACACATTTGTGGAATACTGAAGGTTAAGTACTATACATTAAAATTATTTTGAATATGCATATCAATAAATCACGAGACAAAAACAGCAAGACAAAATTAAGTCGATTTGTTTTTATCCATTCTAGTTACCAGCGAAAGTCAACATTCCCATTATTTTATAAAGGTCGAATAATCAACAGGCACACTTTTGAGCTGAAGTGTAATAACCATTCAATGTGCATCATCCAATCAAAAATAGGTATCGATTTATTCCCTCAAGAAATTGTGCACAAGTGTACTTAGATTATCAAAATTAAAGAATAACCTCACACTTGATATTTATGTGACAAAATTGTAATTTCCATTAGAAATAATTTACCTATGTGTTTGTTGTTCGTAATAAAAAAACAAAAAATTGCTATTACTTTGAAAAATGGTCTTAAATTTTACAACTTAAAACATTTTGTAAGGTTGAAATTTCACAGTAATAAAAGAAATTATAAAATATCTGATTTTAGTTTATGCGTGTTTTTATTTAAAATAACAATGGTCATTTTAATTTATTGCCACTAGATGACAAACTTTAGCGCATGGTCGAAATGTTATTTTAATCTATGAGTTGTTTATGAATCTTCAGCTATCAAAAACAAGGATAACTTTCATTTAAAATATTTAATTTGCACCACCAATCAGTTTTTCTTTCTACGCACCGCTATTTCTATAGTCAGTTAACTATTTTATATAAAATAAACATTTCTATGACTGAAGCAGTTTAAGGCTAAAGAAATGCTTTTCGTAACTTGAAGTTTATAAAACAACACATCTAGAATTCTCACGCTTGAATTTTCTTCCGCTCATTTAGAGATTAGATAGAATATTTATCGCGAATGATATTTTAAGTAACATAAATAATAGCTAATTACGTTGAATATGATTTGCTTATGCACAAAAAAAAATACTGTTTTAATATTCTATTAGTTTTAAAATAATATGTGAATATTTGTATGGGAATAATGATTAAAATATCAATAATTTTTAGAAGGTCTAATGTGAGAAATGAAGTTGCACTTAAAAAATAAAAGAAAATTATAAATGACATTTATCGGTGCCTTCATTTAAAGCAGTTGCATTTATTTTATTTTTTTTATCACGAGGCAAAATAATAAATTATAAAATGAAAAAATAAAACCTGGAGCCCTAACATCAACATCGTGTCGATCATGATGGCAGGCTAAGAATGATAAACGGATAATGTAAACTTTGAAACTGTGCAACAACATTGTATTCAGAAATCTTAGCTGTGAAGATGATAAAACAATACAGTTACGTGGTATTTTATATTAAGTACCTAATTCGTAGAGCATAGTTATCCAAGAAGAAACAAAATATATCTCTTACGTCGAATAAGATATTAAACTGTTCTAGAAGCATTTTAGTCTAGTGTTGTTAATGATTTTGCAAAATCACACTCGAATTTAACATTTTATAAATGACTTGGACAACAGTGGATTTTACTAGTGATGTTGCGAGATGTTGTACGGTGAAGCCGTAATACGACTACGTTGACACATCGTCCGAAACGACTCATGAATCTTCACGGACTTGGCTAGCTTTCAATAAACATTATTAGTCTTATCTACATAAAAGATCACAATTTCTAATAAAGTATTTGTACTAAAAATTAATGTTTTAATATATGGAGTCCAAGTAGTCACTACTCCTAGTGTAAAGTGATTTCAATCTGATATTTAAAATACTTTTCTCCATTTGAAAATTAACAAATTTATTTTTTACGTAATCCGAAATAAATTTCTAACTTTTTTCGAGAAAGCTTCAAATATTATCTGCTACATTAACTTTCCTAATTTTATGTGAAATCGTAACCACCATACAAAATAAATTAAAATTATCCGTCTCCTTTCTTTCTATGGTAACTTTAAAATGTAGCAAGAAAACCATAGTTGCTTAAACGAAATAATATAAAGTTCTTAACGTTATACACCTGTTTTTAATTACATTTAATTGTCACGTGTAAGATACCAACTTCTACAGCTTCATTTCCTTTGTCCAGTGTCAGATAATGACTTGTACAGCTTTCTTTTATTTATCACATGTGAGATACTGACCTATACAGATACTAGATTGTACAGCTTTCTTTCCTTTGTCACGTGTCACATACCAACTTATAAAGCTTAATTTCCTTTGTAACGTATCAGATACTGAAATATACAGCTGTTTTGATTTGTCACGTGTCAGCTACTGGCGTATATAGTTTCCTTTAATTTATCACATGCAAAAGTTTTGAAAGCCAGCACAGTCCTCGGGGTAAACATTCTTCTCTTGCTCCCTTTCTCTCTCTTTTTTAACATTTTAAGAGCTTATTAAAGAGAAGATCCTAAATTAGAACAGTAACAAGTTCATAAACAAGTCAAAATGATAGACGCAGCCGTTTTAGTTCAGAGTATAAGCTTGAAACATCAATAAAGTAACAACAGATATTTATTAAATGTATAAAGTAAAAAGTATTTGTTAGTTATTACTCAAGTTATAATATCAGTTATTTTTTAATCAAGAGTGTATATGGAAAGAAAAGCCAAAACTATGCTTTTATGATTAAATGAAGATATAGCTAAAAGATGCTTTGTGGGTTTTACTGTATAACCAAATTTCTTTCCTCCAGGTCCACGGGCAGCTGCCTCCATTGCTTCCATGTCAGCGCGTCTACTGACATGCTATTATAATCGCGGAATAAAACTTTGCATCAGAAAGTCCTCGACAACTTTAAATAACCAATCTGTTAACTAAAGTCATTTCAAAACAATGTGTTTTGAGTTCTACTGTTTTATAGTTCTGATAGAAGAAATTATTAGCACCACAATGGCTCAGGGGTATGTCAGCGGACTTACAATGCTAAACAACGGGTTTCAATACCGTGAGGGACAGAGTACATATTGTCTATTGCGTAACTTTGTGCTTAATTAAAAAACAAGGAAATATTAAATTTTTTCTTTCTGAGGCATCGCTAGGTACATAGAATCCTCGAATAATTATTTTAATAAACAGGAAGTAATGAAGTATAATAAAATATGTTTATGAAGTAGTGACCACTACAAGAACATAGCGAGAAAGTTGTCACTCTATGATCAAATGATATCTTGTTTAAAAAGAACTGACATTATCATAAACAACAGACGAATGATTCAAAACAGAGATTCAGAGAAACCCGCTGATAATCTTCTGTTATGTGTTTAGACTGGAAGAAATAGATGCTGTCAAGATTAAAAGGTGGTATGAAACTTGGATGATGAACCTTGGATAATGGACCGACAGTACAGTATGGGCTGGTGCTTCCGGTGAATGATTAACTAACAAACTTAAAAGTTCGTAAACAGGAAAGAAACTTTGACCATTTGAAGATGTATTCTAACGAGCTTAGAAATTCATAAACAGGAAGCGAGCTGGCACTTTGAATTATGAATAGGGCGACAAATCACTTCTCCACTCGTGTAAAAGGTTCTATAACAGACGCCAGAATAGAGAAAAATATTGCAAGCACTCCGATCGTTCAAGGCGAAGGAGAAAAGATGTCTCTTACCGTTAGTAGAGTGCAGATAACTCTCGTGTAGTTTTGTGCCAAATTGAAAAGCAAAACCGTTAGTAGAAACGCCAATTCTGGCGTAAGCTCTTTGTAAGTATTAAAATGCTATTATTTCTTAAATATCAGTCATCATGTTCAAAAGATAAATTGTGTAGATATTAAATGATTGTTGCCTTAAATAAACGTGTTATTGGAACTCTTAGTCTCGAGTCTCTTTGTTTCAACTGTAAAGCCTCGAGTTAGTACCTGCGTGCTCCATTAGCCCACTGCATCCTTACTTTAAATAAATATTTCATGTTACAGCAGGCAATATTAGTCGAAACTCCAACGGCTAGGCCGAAACATCACACTCTGCATGTCTTGAAGTCAGCTCACGACCACGTTACATTTCTTTCTGAAGCCGAACTGAATTTGTGGTATCTTTATGTGGATGTATATTTGATCACTTTTGCTTTTTTTACCGTCCCAAAATCCTGGCTTCAGTAAAAATTCCACTTAACACTAAACGTCGGGACTTTGAATCAAGGGTACAAATGTTCGGAAAGTCTTTTGTTTGTTTGTTTTGGAATTTCGCACAAAGCTACTCGAGGGCTATCTGTGCTAGGCGTCCCTAATTTAGCAGTGTAAGACTAGAGGGAAGTCAGCTAGTCATCACCACCCACCGCCAACTCTTGGGCTACTCTTTTACCAACGAATAGTGGGATTGACTGTAACATTATAACGCCCCTACGGCTGAAAGGGCGAGCATGTTTGGCGCGACGGGGATGCGAACCCGCGACCCTCAGATTACGAGTCACACGCCTTAACACGCTTGGCCATGCTGGGCCCTATAGTGCATAAGTCACTGTGCAGTTTTGTAATCATATTTTATTTAGTCTATTTCAAGCCAGCAACTGATAGCGGTGTTTAGAAACAAAATAAGAAGGATCCAGGCCTGTATTGATGTCAACGGGGTCACTTTCAACATTGTTTATGATTGTCACTCATATTTACTTCCTGTATTCTTTTTTGAAACATGTCTGTTAATAAATATTGTGCACAGTGACTTTCCGAACACCCTGTATAACTTTTTTTAAAAAATTAAGTGACTGATATCAATCATAAAAGAATAACTTTAAAAAATTGTTGCCTGCAAAATTTATGTACATGTCGGTTCATGTATGTTTTTTTATCTCTGTGATTCACTAGAATAAGGCGTTGAAATTTATATAATTACTAAACAACCACTGTAAATTATTATTACTGTGTGAAAAAATAAACATTAGTGTACAAATACATCATTCATTCCTAAACTTTTGTTTCGGCCATTGGTCTACCAGACCTGACACAGCCGTTAATTTTTTACAAGGTAACAATGCCGTAAGCGTCCACTAACAATTATATGCAGTGACGAATTTTATTAACACTATTACACTTTGATTTGTGTTGGAATTACGAGAATGTATCAAACTTTATATCTGAAGCTGGGATTTTCAAAATACGAAACAAACTTAATGAGACCTATCGTTATTGCTGTGTATATGTATAACTGAACGTCGGCTATATTTCATTACAAATATGACGTTTTGACTTCTAAAATATTGCGGGTTGTGCTCACAACTACAAGTTACTGCAATCCATTTCTATTATTTAACCTGTATGTTTTCAAAGACCACGGAGTTGGTCAGGAATCAGGTGAGTGGATGTATAGATTGTTACTACTACCGTGAGTTTTCAAAATCAATCTCACCCTCACCATTGAACCTATAAACATGCGTGTAAATTATCCGTTCAATTTCCGAATGCCACGTCATTTTACACATAATTAGTGTCTTCCTGTGAATAGGAAATTTGGCAAATTGCAACCTTGTAAAATGAACGACAAAGTATTCTGGTTACATGAACGTTGTATGCAAATTACTCTATAATTACACCTGCAATTAAATGGCAGTCAGAAGACATTATATAAAACTTCTAAATTATAAAGCATGTTAAAGTAATTTGAAATCCCACTATGCGACGAATACAAGTTTTCAAAATGTTAAACGTGATACATAATAATTTAATTTCATTCATAAATACAATCTTTACAGAAAGAAGCATTGGTGTACTTGCTACATACAAAACTTAAGAATACATCTTTAAAACTAGAATACTACAGAAGTGAATGCTCATGACCTAAGCCCTTAAATCTAAGTATATTATTATAAACATGCCCAAGACCTATCAAATTCTGTGTACGCTATTGTATTACAGAATGCAAGATATAGAGCAAACGCAGTAAATAACTAAGTATGTTGTAATTCAAATTATAACAACCATAAACCAAATTGCCAAAGATGTAGGCGATAAAAAAATTAGCGAAACAAACGAGTACGCCAAAATAACCAAACAATTAAAAAATAATATACTTATAATTGCTGAAAAACAAAACAAATTGAACTATTGCAAAAGTAATACTATTTACAAAAAGGGTAACATAATATAAAATTGTTTGTTTTGTAATTAAGTACATAGCTATACAAAAGCCTATCTGTACTCTGCCCACCACTGGTATCAAAATCTGATTTTTAGGGTTCCAAGACTGAAGGTCTAACACAATTAATAACTAAATACGTATATAGTAAAGAGGAATACTATTATTCTTTGTTATCAAACACAAGATTTCTTATTCAAAGTACAGTTAAATTAATTTCCTCCATCGCAAATAGAATACAACTACCTCCAAGAAAAATCAACCACAATAGTTTTAAATAAAGCTGTGAATGTAAAACAACAACAAAATGCATCATATCTCTCAAAACGATTAGCATAAATATATAATGTAGGAGCTAAAAGTTACGACAATAATAAAAACTCGTATTTCGGAAACCAAAATAAAACATAAACAAAAAAAGATAACAATAATGAATTAACAAATTAAATAATAAACTTAAAAGTTTATAAATATTATGTATTTTGATAAAATTGCTTGCAAAATTATTGAAAAAGAATACCAATTTTTAAGATTCATGTCACCTTATGAGATTAGCTGTATCAGAATGGTTCAAATCAAACCAATTGCAGTGAGGTTACCTTTTTTTGTCACTAAAAACACAATGCATAAATTAATGCTTCTGACATCCTAGTAACAGGTAAGAAACATTCTGAAGACTGTAGACATTTTTGTTTCACAATTTATTTCTCATCAGAAAATTATTGTTTTGCATGTTGCATGTATGCAATTTCGTAGGAGAGGTAGCCAGAAAAAACACGCCAAAAATCATTTGTGATGACGAAAAACACACTTGAAGTAAAAATGTATCTCAAAAAAGCTGGTATGGGTATAAAAACTTTTATTAAAATAAAGTAGAGAACAACGTTTCGATGTTCTTAGGTCGTTTTCAGGTTAACAAAGAAAGAGTTTGTAAATGACCATTGCTGGGCACATGTATTAAAGGAGAGTGTAAACGTGTACGGGATCGTACATAGCGTTGCAGTTTGATGTTAGGCTATTCATTAGTGTAGTTATGTATAAAGGTGTTCCTTCACATTGGTTTTAGTTGTTGCATAAGTAGAACTTCTTTTATTTTGCGTTAGTTTCCCAAATTAGTATCTGGGCGTTTTCTATGGGCATGTTGTGCTTATTTGATTTGCAGTGTTCAAAAACATGTGAAGGTGTTTGTGTTCTTTGAATCTGGTTTCCAAACCATTGACAAAATTATATGCACACACCTAGATCAACAACAAACAAACAATAATCAATTCGAGGATACAACAAACTACAAAACCTTACACTGCTGCACACCACAGTGAAAAAGATAACCAACATTTGTAAAACATCTTAATAAAACAACTTTCCAGTAAACACCAAATTTATTGAAAACCAAGTGGAAAACTAAAGCCCATACTATGTAAGAACTACACTGACAAACACAACACGCGCAGGTAGCCCTCGTGAAGCTTTGCGAGGAATTCAGAAACAAACACAACATAAGCATACTAAGTTGGGAAAGAAATGCGAAATCTAAGAAGTCCCACTGATACAACAACTACAGCCAATATAAAGGAACATCTTTGTACCTGTACCAATTAATAACCTAACTGCAATGCCACCTACAATCCCTTACATGTTTACACTCTCGTTCCTGAGACATGTGCCTAGTTACAAACTTTCTCTTTGTTAACCTGAAGATGACCTAAGGTCGAAACATTGTTCGCTACTGTATTTTAATAAAGGTTTTAACACTCATACCAGTAGTAAGCTTCACTGTATAAAAGAACATTTTAAGCAAGGTAGAATTTTATTTTACCTTAGTTGCGTATTATTTATAATCTCTCTTCAGACAATAAGGAGGTATTGAGAGTTAGGAACGATTCAACATTGTGAAGTTACACACTTTTCATTATTTACATACAACTTCATTTCTCTAATAACAAATTGAATTTTTCTTTTCGATTTTACTACAGGGGATAGCGCGAACGCAGTCCTCCACTACCAAAAATTACACGCTCCATCATTCCCAGTTTGGGATAGTGGCATAGTTCCACCCACCCAGAGTGCAATGGGCGAGCCTCGCTCTGGAGAAGCCACCTTGTTGATAATGGCATTCTCAGCGCCAGGTAAGTATGCTCTATAACAACAACAAAACTGACAGGTATTTTGTTTTGAAGTACTCTATCCCCTCCGGGGGTGCTCAGAAAGATGGCCTTTCTCTTCGCCCCACTCGTGATTTTAGGGTATTGAAGCAGCTACCCAAAGAGAAGCGAAAAAAAAGTGACGGACGAGATCATCCTTAAATAAGGTGCGAACTCTGAGCAAGCAAGGAAGACGAAAGACCGACAAACTGACACCAGACACCCATAGATGATATGCGAATACCACAAAATCAAGGGCCGATTTAGGGTCCATCAGGGCGGCCGGGATCTGTAAATCCAATGCCAAAAGTTAGATGTGTGGGAAACGGGAGAACCCAGGAAAACCCACTTTCACTAGCTGGTACCAATGATCCAGCTAGTACCAGTTTAGCTCATTTCACGAGGATGGAGGGTCGCACAGGGAGAAAAGTGGGACTATGTCACGATAATGTTTTACCCTTATCATTAACGTGTGAAAGTCATTGAGAGGTGGTGAGTCTACTGCACTGTACGACGAAACTCCAGGTTGGGGCTCTAGAACTTGTTCAAGTAGATTCTCTGGGTATTCCTCAGTCGTTTGGGAAAAGTTATGTCTTCTGTGTATTCTAATTTTAATAGCTTGACAGATGGTAGGATGCTTATCTGTTATAGTTGACTTATCCGAATAGGTAGCTTGTGTAGTTTGCATCTGGGAAGACATTTTAGAGCGAAGTGTAATAGATGACGTCTCAGTGAATTTGTTGAGAAACTGAGGCTTGTTCTGTACATGACCAGTGGCCGTATCGTCGCTTTTCTGAGAATGGTTGTCGTTCTTCATGATAAAAGTTTGTGAAGAATTCGATGGCGGTTTGACAGGAGACGATTTGACTACAGACTTGGGGGGTGGGGTGGAAGAACGGATTAGATGATACGTTAGGTGGCGAAACAGATTCTGGTTGCTTGGGTATCCACGGATTGAGTGAGCGACGGCACTAAAATGATAGATGTGACAGTAACAACCATTACGTAAAATCGTATCGGCAATATGTTTAGTGGTTGTTACCATTTTCATGAAGTTGGTAGCTTGTCTGGAGGCTTTCGAGTAGATTCGGTGCACGGCGTATATCTCGAAATTTGTTTGACTTTCAACAGCGCATTTGATTTCACTCGGTTGAATGGAATGGTATATTCTTCTCAGGAAAACAGAGAAAAGGTTTATGGGCCCTTAGTTGGTGAACATTTAATATTAATTTGAGTATTCCACGGCTCACAAAAGTATGATAAGTCCGTAGGCGTTGACGGCTGGAGGAGAATACCTCCCCGGCGAAGGATCTGGGTTCTAGATGGGTCTAAGGAAGCGCCAGGTTTAGCCTGCGCGATAAACGTGACTATTTGAAAAGGCGAGAGTTGGGGTGGCAGACCGTCGACGATTACGGGCGGGACAGGTGGCGAGATTGGCACAGTGGGACCAGTTAACGAGAACGTCATGCTGGTAAAGGGGAGGGAAAATACACGTCTTACTTGCTCAGTGTCAAAGCTAGGAATGAACGAAAATGTTCTGTACTCTTCATGTAAGGCTTATATAAACACAAACGCAAACTAACGTGGCAGGGGTTTAGTTTAGAGAGAGAGAAATCTGAAGAATTCTCTCTCCAACTGGGGTGATCAGGAACGTTGTGGTTCCTCTTCCTCCCTTCTCGTGAAAAATTATTGAAATTTGCCTGGGGTTTTTGCCTTTCTTTTATTTTGACTCTTTTTAGGTGAAGGAGTGAGGCTGGTCATAATACTGATGAGCGAGACAAAGGCAGCACCGGAGAGACCAGCCAGGCCAGAATCCAAAAAGCAGATTTCAAAGTAAATATGAACGCGAGACGACCCATTTCAGGGCAGGACAATAATGTTGCCTTGGCTGGGATCTAAAGATCCAATGCCTGAGAATTGGATGTGGGGAAACGGAGTGCCCGAGAAAACCCACTTTCACAGGACAGGTAAATCTTTCGGTGCCTGTAAGGTTTATCCTTTATGTACTTTGTTGTGTGATTTGTAATTGCTGAAATATGTTGTATGGTGAAAAAAATGTGAAATGCCGTTTTTGATTTATGACTGTATGTTGTTAGCATGTTTTTTTTCATGTTAATCTTTTGTCGAAAGTGATGTATTTGCTCAAGTTAATAGGCGTACTTACGAATGAGAATTTTGCTTTTTCTAGAGTAATTTTTGTCTTTTTAGATTTTTGTTAAACGTGATTGCTTGCGATTTATTTGGATTAAAAACGCTCTCCACTTGTTACTCAGATTGTTTCATATTTCTTGAACGCACTGGGTTTTTTGAGGTAATCCAGATAGAAAGATCTTTCGTGTCTTGCTTAAGGCTTATGTAACAACACTTTGTAGTTTTAAATAAGGTGTAAAAATAAAATGTTTAATTAGTCTGAAAAACTTTTGTAAATACTGAAACAACTTTCAAACTTTATAATGGAACGTTTTATTATCTAGCACTTTATTTATATAAAATAAAACGTTTTGTATAATTTCACATTTATGAAACGTAAAAGACATATTTGAGATTTTTAACCTCTCGATTGGAAGCGTTTGTCTTGACGGCTGCGCCACCTAGCGCTGTATTTTGTTTCTTTTCAACAACATTGTAGGTACAATTAAGTTGTATGGTTGTTTCTTTTATTTAAAATTCTTTGTTTTTTGAATTTCGCGCACAGCTACTCGAGGGCTATCTGCGCTAGCCGTCACTAATCTAGCAGTGTAAGACTAAAGGGAAGGCAGATAGCCATCACCACCCACTGCCAACTCTTAGGCTACTCTTTTACCAACGAATAGTAGGATTGACCGAACATTATAACACACCCACGGCTAAAACACACAATATTTGCAAAAAAAAAAAAATCACGTTGGTGATGATAAGCGACCTGAGATACATTTCGACTAAACAGAGTTCATAGATTATGTTTGTTTGTAGCTAAGAAAAAATACTTTATGGATTGTAATGTGTTTTGCTCACCATAATTACAGAAATTGGGTTTCTGTCGTTATACGTCCGCAGAATTACCGCTGTGTTACTGGTGAGAAGTGTTCATAGAAGTCCAACATTTCAATGAAAAAAAGAAAATTCACTATTAAATTGAAGGACAAATGTTGACTTATTCATTTTCAAGAAACTGGTTTATTTTGACGAGTAAAGAAACTAGCACGTCACGTTTGACACAGAATGGCGAAGGTTCTTCAAATGTTAAATACTCATTTGTATGCCTTCAAATCGCTTTATGTCAGGTTATTAGACAAATTTTATAAATTTAAGTTAACTTTATGAAATCATTATAACAGAGCTATTTACTACTTCATTTATGCTGTTTTTTTCTTTTTGCTTATCCAGTTATTTTTTCAAACAATGAATGTAGGTCAATTATATCATTGACCTGCCAATAACATAAAATAAAACCTCAAGAAGGATTTAATTTAAAAATAAAATATCCTTGAATATTTGAATTATTCTTTAATTACATCACTGCACATTACTCTTGGTTACCTGAACAATGTAAATGAATCAGAATAAATGTTTTTCTTTGTAAAGTTACCACAGCTGATATCAAGATAATTGTGACAAGAAAAATGATTGGTCTGACATAATTTCAGTGCATGGTATCCTTGAAATAATTTATAATGCCATTCATTTTTTTCCAAAAGGGCGTTTTATTTAGTAAAGACAAGCATGGACCCACAGTCTCAGCCAATTACATCATGCATAAAAACACTTCATCAGGGTTAGCTTCCTAGTAGGAATTTGCAACATTATGTGTGACTCATTTCCAAATATCATTGCTAACAAGAAACAAAAAATCTCCTCAGTGTTTTGAGATTGGCTTGTTCTTTAACAGTATACACAGTTTAACTGGCTGGTTCTTTTCATTAACACAAAACAAATTTTGCAGCAACACAAAAATTTAAAACTGTTGTCAGAGAAGGACTTGTTTTTTATTAAATGATACTCTCCCATAATTGTATATAAAAGTGGCTGAAAAATTTACCTTGATGGTATCATCTTTAATGTCATGTTCTGTTTCATACATGTCCCAATCCACTGCTTCACCCGTTATTTTGTGCGAGCCAGAAGGCATAAGTAATACAGTAAATTTAAACTGGGCCACCAGTTCTCCTGTGAGAAGAAAGGTAGAGCATGTTTTATAGTCATCATAATAACATTAACACATACAATAACAGAAGGCAATGTTTATGTAGAAACACGCATACAGTGAATGGATCAGTAAACTGTTTGAAGCATATCTACCAAAGATACTTGTTAACTTATATCTCACATTAGCTGCATGCTGTTCATAAACATGGACTTGTGTAACTGTTTGGATCCTTCATAAAAGTGCCAGTATTGCACATGGAATTTGACAACGAATATCAACAAAAACTTCATCACTAATTTACACTGCTGGTGGTTAACTGTGTGCCTTGTCTGGTTAAAATTCTTCTTCACTTTGCCATTATGGACCACTTATCAAAACTGTTAGGAAGGAAGCACAAAGGTTTCATGTTTTGTCTCTCAGAGAGAGACAAAGAAGTAATGTGAACGATTTATCAAATGTTCAGAAATTTAATGTTGTATAAATATATTACCAAAAATATTAAATAAATAAAGTAGTGCAAAATACGATAAGCAAGATAGATGATACAATAAAATCCGAAACTCTTAAATAAAAATACTTTTATGAATTGATGTTACATAATGTAAGCTTTGGTGCAACATAAGTTTGTATAAATATCAACCTTGTTTGACACTAACTTGTAAGTTCTTTAAAAGTTTTATTTGCCTGATAATTACTTTTGTTTTCCAGTAAAAGCATAATTATCATGAATATTGTTTTTGTATCAGCATTTTTAGTAAACACTTAGTTTTATATCCCTGCAGAAGTGTAGTTTCTTTGAATATTCCTGTACTACATCCCAGCAGATTTCAATGATTGTACTCCTGCATGTTGTGTTGACTGACTACTACATATTTTTAACAAATAACATACTTTCACAGAAATTTGGTGAAACATCCTTTAATATTCGTTGTTCTAGTTATTCATATGCATATTAATAGCACAATAAATTAGTAACCCTATCTCAACAGCTAATGGGTCATAGGCCATGTCATTGCATTTGTTGACTTGCTCTTAAAGTTTTATTGAACTATTACTCTATGAACTTATCTCCCTAAGTTTGGGTTCAAACTGTACACAATAATTCACATCTTCATATTAAACATTATTAAATTTTTTGTAATGTAAAAGTAAATATCAAACAAATGCATCTAAACGTTGATTTGTGTATGTCACATGGTATGTTAAACTCAGTACTGGTTCAAATTAGATGTTTGTGACGCCAAAATACAAAGTCTATAGTTCCGTTTGAATTAGGAACTCAAATTATAAATATTGACAAACTAGAACGTAAAACAGAATCTTTTGATCTTTATTTGCTGAGCTATCACTGTATTCATGCAGTGCAACAAACACAGTGGTCCTAGCTCACCTCTTTCAGTTCTGGAAATGGTCCCTTATATACATTTACTTCTAATATGCCATGTCAGTAAGCCAATGGAAGCTCAAAATTTCCCCTTAGTGATTTTCTCAGCCATTTTCATAGAAAACAGTTTTCTTTCATTTTTTTTCGAAACAAACCTTTGTGCTGGTAAGTACAGTCTTCAGCCAGTTCAAGATTTTGTTATTGTTTGGAAACAAAAGCAGCTAAGTAATTAACTAGATAAATAATGGAATTCTATGGTACAAATGAAGAAATGTATGATTTTTTGGTTATTTAACTGTAAATATATCTGAAAACAAAAACAAATAATTTTCCTTCACATTCTCTACATGTTAAATTTCTTAAGGTGTAGCAAGCTATAAGCAGCAGAAACAAAATTGAAAGGTTATAACTAGAAGAGATAATTGTTTGCTTCACTTCTTTATTTACTGTTCTATGTTTTAAGAAAAATATGTTTAAGAAGTTGTAAGTAAATAGTAATAATACATATATTTATAATTATTCAAACATGACTGTAATTTACCAAATACTAGTCCAATAAAACAAAGCCCAGATAGGTCACTTTGTGAAAACAAATAACAGTTTTATGTTATTGGATATGGTAACACGAGTGCATGTGCTGTGTCATTGTAACTTCTGCATTGTTATTCAGACATGGCTTAAAGTTTAATATGGTTTGGTTTATTTTAAAGTTTGTGCAAAGCTACATGAGGGCAATCTGCACTAGCCATCCTTAATTTAGCAGTGTGAAACTAGAGAGAAGGCAGCTAGTCATCACCACACACTGCCAATTTTTATCAACAGTGGAATTGACCATAACATTATAACACTCCCATGGTTGAAAGGGTGAGCATGTTTTATGTGACGGAGATTTGAACCCACGATACTCAGATAATGGGTTGAGTGTCTTAACCACCTGGCCATGCCAGGCCGTAAAGGTGAATATAATAAAAATAATAAATCTAAGCTATTTGGTCTAAACACTTACATTTTTGTTTTATATTCCATAGTCATTGTAGAATGAAAAAGGCATAATTAATATTCATTTCCTAAATATATTGACATGGTGATCAAAAGATTGGTCAAATCGAATGAACCCTACAGAGCTTCATTCACAAAAATAACAAAAATATAAAATTTTTCTTAAAAAATACTTGATAAAAACTATCTGAACTTTATAGGGACATTGCATGTGAAATCTGAAAAGAAAGTTTAATCTTAAAATAAAACCTACTTTACATGTTAGATTGGCAACACGTAAAAATAAAAAGCGACAAGAAAAACATTACTTAACAATAATCAAGAGTTGATAAAAAAAATCTGACAATTTGCATATGGAAGCCTTGAAATGTTTACTGATAATCTGCTAAATTTTGTGAACATGTGTTTACTAATTTAAAAGTAATCGAAATGTGTTGAAATGGTTATATGCTGGCAAAACTTCAAAAGTTAAAATAAACAAGATGATTAGAGAGAGAGGGGGGCAACTTACATAATTCCAAAAATTCTTTTCTCAAAATTTTGACACAATTACAGCATTTTGTTCATGTAGTTATCTTATAATAATGATTTTTTATTCTTAAATATCTTTTATAAAAATAACAAATATGATTATGCTAAATTTCCACAATCAATAAATTAAAAAAAAATAGTATACAGCAATCAACAAACCTTCCTTTTCATATAAAACTGTGAAAGGTTCTATTAGTTTATGATTAACACATTCTACCACACCCATCCTGGCCTTCTTTTCATCTTCCAAGGCCCTAAAGATAGAACAGAAAAGTATGTATATGTGCAATAGCAAAACAAATAGTTTAATTATTATAAATAATATTACCTGGATTTGATATACATATTCAATGAATCAGTGAAAAATAAATTCCTTTACTTTTACTAAAACATGTTCATATACTTATAACACATTATCTAGTTCTAGCCAACATTTTCATGATACAGATCGAATCTCAAGTGATCAATTCAGCCTTACACCCACCACTATAATGGTACAGATATTGTGTCAATATAACAGCTGGACACACACTTATTTTTTTTTTCAACCACATTAACTCCATACACTAACCAAATAACATTTCTCAACCTCAATATTGCAAGAACTGACACACAATTCAAAACAGAAATCCACAGAAAAATACCAATACTGGACTATAACAAAACACAACATTTTAGTATACATCAAATTTATTAATAAACCAGGTACAAAACTAAAGTCCATACTATGTAAAAACTACACTGACAAACACAACACCAACATTATTTATGAAATACAGTGTAAATGCCACAACTTTTATAATGGAGAAACAAGCAGAAAAATGGAAACTAGTTTCAATGAACACCAAAAAAAAACACCTTCACACATTTTCGAACATTGCAAATTAAATAAACACAACACAACCATGAAAAATACCAAGATACTAAGTAGAGATACAAATATATAAAAATAAAGAATCCCTACTTATAAAACAAAAAACCATAGTTAAACCAATATAAAGGAACACCTTTATGCCTATTCTAATTACTAACCTGACATCTAACTGCAACATCCCCCACAATTCTGTGCCCCTTTTCACTCTTGTTGCCAAGATATGTACCCAGCAATGGTCAATTACAAACTTTGTTGTCCGAAAGACGACCTAAAAAGGTCAAAACACCATTATGTATATTATTTTAATTAAAGTTTCAATATTCATACACACTGTTTTAAGAATACATTTATATTTCCCTTTTGACGTGGGTCAAAAGCTACATTTTTGTATTTCTTGACTCCATTCAAAATGTTATTCAACTACTATTTTATGAACTAATGTTAATAAGATTAATATGAATAATTAAAATGTAATCCAAATTTTAGTATTGTATGTTAGTTAATTTCTCAATTTAACAGAAATATTAAAAAAAAAGCCACCTAGATATTGGTATGTTAAGTGCAACACCACCTACAATCCCTTACATGTTTACACTCTCGTTCCTAAGACGTGTTTGGCAACAGTCAGTTGCAAACTCCCTCTTTGGTAACCTGAAGATGACCTAAGAAGGTGGAAACGTTGTTCTCTACTTTATTTTAATAAAAGTTCTAACAACCATACCAGCCGTCTTAAGATAAATTTTTACACTAAAATCATTCCCATCTCAAACACTTGGTGTAGAACAGACCACAGAATCTAAATTTTAAAGGTAAACCTAGTTACAAAATGAAAAACGTTTCGACATTTACCTTGCAAACTCCTGAGCATAACAAATATTAAAGCACATACACACAAAAATATTTCACATTTATAATTAATATATGAAAATAAAATATTTAATAAATCATTCTTTGTATGTGATAGTTGCATATTTTTCGTGTGTATAAAAGAAACATTTCATTAACAATGATTAATCATTTAAGCAATGTAACCTACAATAAAAAGTTTTAAGTTTCTTAAGTACAACAGAGCAACTAAATAATTTGTATGAACTTTCAAATCTATTACCTTATGTTTTAAGTATTATATTTGACATTAGACATGCATAAATAAAAAATCTTGACAAATACCTCAAAGTGAAAGGCATGTTTCCAAACTTCTTTTCCACTTCACTGAAAAATGCTGCAAAAGAAAACCAACATAATATATTCCCATTTACCCAAAGAAACTTCTAAATCACTAAAGGTTTACATTTCTGTAGAATTTTATTTTTTCATACATGTATGTGTGAGTGATACCAAGTAGAATTATGCACAACAAAACTTGCTCAAGACAAGTATTAGTACAAATATTCTTAACGTTTTTATTAACGTTTAATTTATTTGTCTACATAATCTGTTGCATTTCCAAGATACTTATTGTTTATACAATATTTTTAAACAGAGTTCTCTTCCAAGACAATATACTAACAAAGTAAAATGCCTCTACCAAAAACACAAGGGTAAACAAGTTGATCTATATATATATATATATATAAAATCATCCATACACACCTACATATGAAATCAGTAGATACATTTCTTGAAGAAAATACAGTTACAGAAGTCATGTTTCAGATGCCTTGTTAGAAAAACCTGACGTTTTATGAATTTTTTAAAAATCAATATGAATTATTCTAATTGCAGCCAACTACTGTAAGCCTACAGTGATTTCTTCTTAATTTTTATTTTAACACTGTGTTCAGATTACTAATAACAAATTAATGAAAAATTAAAGCTATACTTTTGAGAGACTCTTCTCGTGTTTCTCTTCTACACTTAAGTCTCAATAAATCTAACAAGACGTAAAGGTGTCTTAATGAATAAACTATTGCTTGTACCTAATGCTAAATTAAAAACAATTTTACACTATTACCTAACACCCAGTGGCCACTTTATTAGGTACACCTATCTACTACTAGATAGGACCTCCTTCTGCCTCTAGAACAACCCGAATTCTTCACAATGTGGATTCAACAAGGTGCTAAAAACATTCCTTAGGGATTTTGGTCCATACTGACTCAATATCATAATTCAATTCTGGCTCCATGCTGGTTATGCCACATTCTGACCATACCATCTGCATGTTGCAGAAGAAATCGAATTTTTTCAGAACAGGCAATGTTTTTTCAATCTTTAATCTTCCAGTTTTGGTGATCCCATGCCTACTGTAGCTTCGTCGTCCTGTTCTTAGATGACAGAAGTGGAAGCTGGTAAGATCTTCTGCTGATGTAGCCAAACTGCTTCAACTTTCAATGTGTTGTGCATTCAGTGATGCCCCTCTGAAACTCAATGTTGTAAAGAGTGGTTATTTTAATATTTGTGGCATTTCTCTTAGCTTGAACGAGTCTGACCATTCTCTTCTGACCTCTCTCATTAACAAGGTGTTTTCACCCACATAACTGCTGCTCACTGGATGTTTTCTTTTTTGCACCATTCTCTATAAACTCTAGAGATTGTAGTACATAAAAATCTCAGTTTCTGAGATGCTGGAACCATCACACCTGACACCAACAATCATTCCATGGTCAAAGTTGCATCTTCCCCATTCTAATGTTTGGTCGAACAACAACTGAACTATTTGACCGTGTCCACATGCTTTATATAGCGAGTCACAGCCACATTATTCACTGTTTGGTTATTTGCAGATGTACCTAATGAAGTAGCCACTGAGTGTATATATTACAAAAGAAAACTAGAAGCTCAAAATGTAAGGTTATGTAAAACTTGCCAAAATTTTAATTTATTGTATTACATCTCATTTTTATATAAAGAAAGTCTGAGAGGTGTATTATACAGATCCTGCTTTAAATGTTTCCTCACATCAAAATGAGAAACCTTACATATTACTCTGGAAAAATATTCAATTTTTGTTTTCCTAAAACACTTGATAAATTAATGTGAGTAAGCAAATATGAAATACATTAAAGTATAGGTTGTACAAGTCTCAAGGAAGTCAGAACATACAACAATAATATTCCCAACCTTTATCAAAAAACAAGCTAAATTCCACCATGTTCAATATTACTGAATCATGTTTGGACTGATTTATGAATATATTTTGACACCTCTTGTATTAAATGGAAACAGTATTGGAAACATTGACTCATATATTTATCTAATTAATAACTCTATATCGTCATGTGTAAAACATTTCTTCATAATGGTATAACTGCATATCCAAGCTAAAAAGTCAGCATTGTTGTTCACTGTGTAAATATGGCTGACATAGCGTCTGTCCCACATGAAGAATAAAAGTGTCAATTCATAACGCAAAAAAGTTAAAATAGTTTGCTTTCTCAGTGTCTTGATAAAATCTTTTGCTGACAATTTTGAAGAAAAGGAAATTTATGAGGTTTTGATAAAACAACAAGAGAAATATTGAGTTCACTGTAGCTTCAATAATTCCTGATGTATTTCAGGCACACTATTGTATTAAAGAAGTTTAAAACATTAATATCAATCATCACAAACTAGTATGATGGACTGGGGATCAGACCCCATTAACTGCTTTCAATGAAAACAGGAGTGAGTTATACAGAGATTCTAGCAACCCTTATTTAATGAAAAGATGCATATTAGGGTTATAGTTTTTTCATTACTTACATTTAATAAAGGTGTACTGACCTACAGATGCTTTCATCTTTAGTTGATAAATTTCATCTGTCTTCTTGTACACTGTTGTCCTTGTGTCCATTTCTCGGCCCTGTGAATACAATTTGTTAGAAACAAAAGATTAAAAGACATTTGTCGATAATTCATTTTAATGTAAAAATACAGAAATGATGATATCTTTGTAAATTTAAATTTCACTTTAGTGAAGAAATTTTATTATTACATGCTTACAACAGATTATCATCCATTTTTTCAATATTATTTATTGCTGCACTTGTCACGAGAAAGATTTGAAACTTTTGTTTGGCAACCAATGAATTATTTAATGTATTATAATTTTTTTAGCAAATTTTCTAACTTGCACAGGGTTTACCAATTCATAAAAATTTCAGTTGATAACATATCTTTAGATGTTTTTCACCTGTTTATGCATTGAATATCTGAACCACTGACACTGGAAACATTAGAGAGAGTTAGAAACATATGACTGTACCTTATATATTAGGTAACTTGCCTTTAGAAAAGCATGTGGATATGGTACTGTAAATGTCAAGGTAATTCAGTCCTAGCAAGTGGAGATATGGAGCACAGTTGAAATGCCTTGGCTGAAGAAACCAGCGAGGATCTCCAACTCAGGGATGTTCTTCAAATCCCTCTCAATAATAACTCCTCATGAGAAATTCAATGTATCATGGGGTGTACATAATGAGTATACCCCCAATAGACTTACAACTGAGGAGGAGTTTAGTGTGTTTCAGCACAGGTGTTTCCACCAAGATGTTGCCAGACTGTGAAGAGTCAGTAAACCACTTTAAAGTGTGGTCAGACAAAGAATGAAGTTTAAGAAAATTAGGTACAGATATCGAGTGACTTGGAGACTGTTGTTCAAAGTCTTCAAGATGTGGTCATTTACCAATGAGCTGTTTTTTACTATTTCATTTTCATTGAGATTTGGGAGATCCATAGTACAATGAGAAAGGTTCAGTGCCCATTGAGCCCGTCAACCATGGATTCAAGGAATGCACTACAATGATAAATAAGGACACTGAAGCAACACCAAGGTTTTGTGGGAGGTATACCTAAACACCAGCATCAGATAAAATTTACAAAAAAACTGTTGAAAATGCCCAAAACTGATACTCACCTGACCCTAGACCAACAGAACTAGCCAACTGACCCTTGGAGGTGGAGGACCCAAAATCACCAATTCATGTGAATTCAAGGTCAAAGTGATGTAGTGGGGTTGGACCCCTCAACCACCAGGATCCTCTTCTCACCTTCATTGATCACCCTGCACAGCAAACATGTGGGTGAGTTTAGGTCACTGAGGAGGTAAACTGGAAAGACAGAACTTTGTCTGGGAGGCCCCCTCACTACATACAAGCATCCACACTGAGAGGACATGTAATGAATATTTCCAAGAAATAACAAATATTTGTGGTTTTACTATATTTTTTTATTGTGATTTGTTTACAGATAAAGAATTATAGGCATTATTATATTAAAACAAATATAAATACAGTACTAGAAGTAACAGTGGAAACAGTTACTAAGAAAGAATATATAAAAGACAAATACTATGAGAATGCCACTCGTTTATAATGTGAAAATGAAATGAAGTACAAGCAGTTATACTATGCCCAGTAGTAGTATGAATTCAATCATAATTTTTAGGACCGAAATACTGATGACAAGTAGGTAGAAATTAATTTTGGCAAGTCTAGAATACTCTTTGCAAAAGAAGTGGCAAGACTCCACATTTTAGTGGCATTTGTATGCAATACATGAAACTGACATTCTAATAATAAAAGTGGTTGAGATAGAAACCCCAGACTCTCCATAACTTGTGCTATGTATCACAGGATACATAAGTATGAGGTAGATAATTAAGTGTAGATCTGGCCAATAACCTTAAGGTGTGAATGTTACCTTTAGAACAGTAAGATACACAATGGCATAAAGTGGTCAGAGATGAGGTGAAGTTGTTTGCAAACAGCTGCTGAGAAAAGGCAGCTGAAAGGTTAAAACAAGCATTTGACCACAACAGTGGAACAAACAAAGATAAAGCTGAATGCTTTTTACAGATGAATACAAGTTATAATTGTTTAGTACAATCAACAATAGTTTATTCAACAATGACAACAGAGAGAAGTATGGTATCATATCAATGTATGACATCTACAGTGAAGCATGGTGGGGAATCAATACAAGTGGAAAGCTGCATCTCATCCAACCAAGGTACAAATTTTGCTATACACTAATGAACCAAACAAAACTGCAGCTGTATCAAAACAGTGCACCCCATAATTCTTGGCACTACAGAAATCCATTAGGTAGTATACCAGTCTGAATATCTGGGAAATGACATATGTAGTCCTTCACAATAGCATAAAATATTGACACAAATGAGAATCAATTGATCATCCAAATACCACAAAACGTCCTAAATTTGCACTGAAAAACAGAAGAGGCACCTTTTTACTCGCAGTTTTATCAATTATCTTTCTGCCATTGCAAACACACAAATCTGTGTTACCAGCATATCATAACACAATGCATGCACTAAGCATTCAAATGTGAAATATTACACAGGCCACAGAATGGTGATAAAGGAAACCCTATTACCACAAAGAAAAACAATCACTCTCCAAACAGACACAGTACATAGCTAACACAGTGGACAGATATGGTAAAACTACTAGTTCATTGTTTCAAGTTGGGTTGAATGCTGAATCACAATTGGCTAAAACAGCTAACTCTTTTGCTAAACTTATGAAAATTTCATCAGGAATATTATAACACTTGCATTTCCTCAAGTGTTAATACATGTGGGCTGCTCTTACAATTTTGGCTTCATGGTAATTCAGTAACCCAAGCCTTCTTCTGAGAAAATGAAACAAAAATGGAGCATACTGGGTTAAAGAAAAGTAACGTGGCTGGTGAAAAAAATCAAAATGTGAATGAACTTTGTGATTCTGAGACTGATTCAAAGGAAAAAATATAGAAACTCTCCAGTACTTGTTCTAAACCCATACCTGATATTAATAGCCACAAAGACTTATTCTCACCCATGCCTTTGATTCCCCAAATAAGCAAGTGTTCACATACGCACTTCTCAAAAAAAAGAGAAAATTTGACTATTCATGGAAGAATGAGTGGTCTTAGTTGCAATTCAATGTAGATTAGGAGTTATATTCTGTGGATTTTTAGAAAGTGGTCAAATTTCTCTGATAGCCATTTCCAGTTGCTTGTGGGGTCTTGTAAGTTATATGCCTTCAAAGAACTCTTCAAAAACATGGAGAAAATGTTGAGACCTCAAACGTGAACAAATGTAGAAAGCATAGGAAACCATAAACATCTGTAAAGGTGAGTTCACTGTAATTTCTAAATATTTGTCTGTATTGACAATAAAAACACAACATGCATATATTACACAAAAAACTAGCAATTTCCTGATTACACTCACAGCATAGTTTCACAATGCACTTAAAAGTTATCATACTCTGAATGTCACAAGGTACCTTTCTCCAAAGTGAAACATAGTGTAACCCTAATACAATATTTTGAATGAAAAAGTAGGTGTAAATATTAGTACATTCCACTTCAGGTAGAGTCAAACAAGGAAATGAAATCAACTTGATAGATTCCATCTTTCCAATTGGCTTACAATTACTTTCATTTCACTAAGTTTAAACAAACGTCTTTAGGAAAATGAAATATCCTAGCAGTAATTTTGTAAAACATACAAAAAAACCTTAGGACTAGTAGCATTACCCTTATTCAAAATCAAGTCTAATTTAACTTAATTGCAAAGCAGTTTTAACATGGCCTTAAGAAATCCATTTTCTCTTAAATTACTTGTCTAGTGAGCAAAATGAGAAGTTTATAAAGCTTTACTCAACAGGATATTGCATTGCAAAATATGACATGTCTGTATCTGGCAAGAAATAGTGCAAGGTCATGTTTTCACTGATAATGAACACCAAAGTTTTTGCTTAGGATTGTAAATGTTAGCAATGCATGGCAGAAAAAGCTTGTTGGATTTAGGTCAGATGGAGAAAGTATCAACTATGGTTCAAATGGTAGCATAGTAATCTTCCTGTAAAAACATGATGCATCTTGTAGGAATTCACTATATATCACACTAATTAGAGCTCACTATTTTGGATACATGTAAAGGGATAAAGCATGTAATCGAGTTTCAAACCAAAATGAGCAGCATAATCAATTTTTGTTCAAACACTTTGATACATTTGCAAGAAATGAAGACTGCTGATTTGTTGAATAAAGTGACCAAAAAATTTGGGAAGTGGATTATCATTTGATAGGCTGCTATAAAGCACAGGTTCACGAGTTATATGAAAACTAGAAAACCACAGTTTGTCCCCTTATATATATTGCTTCTAGATCAAACTCTGATGAAGCTTCTGTTACCAAGGGGCACTTAAGGATGATCAAATCAGTTTATTTTACTTTCTCTCACAATGCAGCACCTTTCATTAAAAATTATGTACCAGTTAACTTCTTCCTAGTCAGATAATTTAATCTTTGCTGACACTATGAATGAGATCATAACCACCCTACAAAAGTTAAATCAAATGAATACACAAGATGTACATCAAATTATGGAAATGAGTAAATATTTTGTATTTGAGTAGGTATGCGAATTAGATTTCAATCAGATGTTGGCAAGTATATAATTATTCTAAAATTTAGATCCAAAGTGCTGGGCAACAGGATCTAACAAGCTGCCAAACTATAGCAAAGACTAGCTTAAGAATCTGATCATTTACCACACTGAATGTTTATTTTCCAGTACGTCTGGTGGTCATGATTCAGAGGAGAGAGGCCAACATTCAAGTGAGCCACCCAAGCAGACTGTGATGCAAGAATATGAACACATTAAAAAAAAAAAAAAATGTATCAAAACCTGTCCCTGCAAATAAAAGTTTATTTTTTCCCATGTTAAAGAAACTTCTTGGTGAAGAGTTTCACCATATTCTCCACTTAGGCAAATTAGTCCTAACAGCACTCTTTCTGTCTATAAATACAGCAGTATGTTAAAAGGGATTTTTCAGTTATGAAGAGAATCAAAAGTGACAACAAGACAAGGCCGATGGGATACACACTGTCAGTCCTGATGGTCATTTTTATTGATGGCCTCTGGTAAGCCAGTTTGATCTTCACCCTGCAATAGACCTCTATGTAAAAGGCAGGAAAACCCAACAGGAGACCAAAAACAAATCTTCACAACCACCATAAGCAATAAACCAAACCAAGGTTTGAAAACAATATGAAAAGTCACACAAAATTCATAAATATATTGTACATAAGATGAAATGTGAAAGAAAAGATTTTGTAATGCAGAAAGAAAAATTTCTTCAACCAATGACTGTTTTAACGATCTAACAATTATTGTCCATAATTCGCAAATAATGAGTGAGATGTATCTCTAGTCCCATGGTTTTCTCATGTTTTTATTGTATTGAAATTACTTATCTCTAGCATTACTGCCACATATTTCTTAATGTGGATCAATAACTTCATTAATATACACCTTCTAAGTTCTGAGATGGCAGTGAGTATATGAAAATTTCAAATTGTGGTGTTTTTGAAGTGATGCTACAAAGAATGAGACAAAAACCACGACCTTGCCTGTAAAAAGTTCTTGTGCAATTATTCTTTGTAGGCAGGCAACCAAGCAAGTGGCTAGATTTGGGAGAGCAACATAAGACATTTGGAAATATTTTCCACATTTATACTCTTATAAACTGTATGACAGTGGAAAACAAGGTGTTCTGCTGCATACCATATATTCCTGACATTTGGCTAAAACTAGTGAGAAAATATGGCATTCCAGTTAATACCAAATTTATTCAAAAACCAGGCAGAACACTGAGGTCTATACTGTGTAAAAACTGCACTGACAAACAA